>NC_089807.1:10166570-10474903 GCF_029633855.1 Hoplias malabaricus | reverse complement strand
CAAGGGCACCGCATTGTGTTTGACTGCAGTTGTTCTCTGGTATTGACCACTGGAGTGAAGAGGCTAGATCTGCTTCACCCTGACACTCTTTTTTGCGCATATCAATTAAATAAGTTAATCCCTTAATTTTTTAGACACCAACAGAGATTTTTTCCAGAAGGGGAGACCCCTGATCTTTTATTTTGGAGGGTACATAGATAACATAGTGATTGTGGTGCACCTAAGT
The DNA here is from genome assembly GCF_029633855.1 of Hoplias malabaricus. Classification (NCBI taxonomy): domain Eukaryota; kingdom Metazoa; phylum Chordata; class Actinopteri; order Characiformes; family Erythrinidae; genus Hoplias; species Hoplias malabaricus. The sequence continues at coordinate 10,474,677 of NC_089807.1, read as the reverse complement.
CCAAGAACACAACACAAGGTATGGAAAATATGGCTCAAAGGGTTTTACTAAATATATAGAAAATTAGATTATACATAGTAATTTGGGTGTTCTGTTATTGGGGAGGAGTTTGGGTGGTGATAACATTGTGGTGGGCCAGTTCAGGGCCTTAAGAGCCAATTGAAACTGTTTTATACAGTTTTATTTGGCTTTTAAGGTAATTTCAGTACTTATGGGAGCAACAAAAAATATTAAATTATATATTTATTCATTTTTTTTTAATTACAAACCAATTCCTTGTCTTCATGCGTGCCTCAAATTTGATCTCCACAATTCAATTCAATATTATCTTTGCGTATCTAGGAAAGCGCTACATAAGTGTCACTATAAAAAACTAAGTAAATAATTAAATACGTTTATAGAGTGCTTTTTTCAGTTGTTGTTTGTTGTCACAAAGCAGCTTTACAGAATTCTAGATCCTAGCCCCAAGTGAGTGTCACCCCATGTGAGTTTGGCAAGAAAAACTTCCTTAGAGCGGAAGGAACACACCTTGAGAGGAACCAAGACTCAAAAGGGAAACTCATCGTCCTCTGGTCAACAACGGAGTAAAACAAATAATTTCTAAGACCTTATCAATTATTCATTTATTCATTTTCTGTAGCCACTTTACCCCTTCAGGGTCACAGTGTGTCTACCCCATCTGGAATTACCGGCATAAGGAAAGGAACGCCCTGGATGGGACACCAGTCCATCACAAGGCAACACACACACACACACTCACTAATAACTGTCAACATTTTTGGACTGTGGGAGGAAACTGGAGCACCTGGAGGAAACCCACTCTCACACAGGGAGAACACACCGTGCTTCTCTCAGACGGCGAGCCAAGGCAGAAACCACAGAACCCTGTATGACAGAGACATGACCTGTTGTTCGTTTATTGAAATGATGTATTAGAATTCCTAGATTCATATATTATTAATTGAGCTAATTTATTAATGTATTCTTGGGCTGCACAGTTTAATTCTTATTAAATTAACTACAGCTCTGTTCATTCTGGACAAATCTGAATGTTGTTATAAATTCAGACCTTCCAAAGTATTTTAAATCCTGATTATTTTGATAATATTAGATTACCTTTATATGTTTATACTGCTGCATATGTGTTTTTTCTATCATTTATTCCAAACTTTCCGAATTGTAATTAGTTTCAGATTAATTTGCGGGTCGGCCACATCCTGGGTCGGCCACATCAAGTCTGTAGAGTAATAGACTCTATTACTGTCAGGCTGCAGTGGAAAAGTGGTGCTAAGGGGAATTTTGTTGATGTGTTTTTCTGTCAAAGCCATTTAGCCGTTTGCTGTTGTGGCTGTACACGCTGTTTTTTGTTTGACGATTACATCGTGTTTCATTTGACCCGTACATTCTTAGAAAAGATCTGCATGTAGTCCACACACCCTAAAGCTCTCTCTTTAACAGGCAGCAGAGAGCTCGGGCTGCTGTTAAGAGTGGAGTCTGTCTAGCGCCGTCTCTCCAAAGGCCAGGAGTTCTGTTCTATTGATTCTCATTTGTGGAGAGACTGTACCTAGTGCTGGCACTTTCCTAGAGGTAATGCAACTTCAGAATAGCGGCTAGCCTGTGGGGACTGCTTCCACTCGCTAACAAGTGAATAATGAGAGAGGTTGTTTTTCAAACTGGAATTAGTTGTTTTTGTTGATGCAAGGACCACCAGGAGGTTAATGGAGAAACAGTGGTCCCGGCGGACCCACACGCTTCCCCTGCATTATTGATTTCTTTGTTCATTTATTTATGGGAAAGGTCTTGTAAGGCATTTGCGTGAAAAAAGTGCAGTGTTGATATTTAATTCTGGCATGGTTGACACTGAGCAGCTGTTTTCTAAAGCAGTGTCCATATGTCAGCCCCGTTCAGCCTACAGCTATGTGGAATGGCCGTGGCGTCATGATCCGCTCAAATAGGCCGCTGTGACTGCTAGAGTGAAATCGATCTTTCTGATCTGTTTCTTACTTTCAGTCTGGTAGCTTAAAGGGGAATTCCAGTGATTTTTCTAAATTTCTGCATAATTAAATCTTCATGATTTATGTAGGTCATCCAGAAGGTTTTGATGTGAAACTCGAGAGAAGTTACTGGGTTGGAATTTTCCACAGTAGTAGTGGTGATGGGAAACAGACTTCCAAAGGGTTTAATCCCTCTAAAAGCCATCTAACTTAAAGTTAAGACACGCAATAGTAATGAACACGTTGCCTAATGCTGGAGATACAGTTTTATCACAGTGGTCAGATAAGGATTCAGCCCTAAAACATAAACATATCTAAAACAATTTAGTGGCACAGGCAGGGCAAAGAAAAGAAAGTAATCTTTGAAGAAAACGATTATTTTGATTGTCTAATACTTAGATTTGTAAGGGTTGCATGTGAAAAATGAGTAGTGCGCTTGTTGATTTGAAAAGTAAATAAATATTTGCATTTCAGTGATTGGTTTGTACAGAAATGTATAAACACTGGAAGCAAAAAAAAGAATATTATTAAATTAATATGCATTGATAATGTGTTTTCAGTTGGAAGATGTCTGATGGAATAAACCCAATTTGGAATAACTATTTACCTATGAACCTGTTGGTTTTATGACTAAAATATGTAGATTTAAAAGAAAAAAATGATTTTCACTCACACACACACACACACACATCATCTTTTTTTTTTTTTTCAGGTCTCTTGTTGCTAATCTGGCAGCTGCCAACTGCTATAAGAAGGAAAAGCATCTGGACCTGGAGGAGAACTGGAAGCTGGTGGAAAAAGCCAAAGTCTACTACATTGCTGTGAGTGAATGTACTTTCCCACATTCTGACTTTTGCAGCACGTATCTGTGTTTATGTGACAAGGATTAGACGTAAATAATTAGTGAAGGCAGTTGGTTTAGTGTTCAGAGAGTTTTACCCTTGATGTTTGCACTATAGACAGAGAGAGAAAGGGAAAGACACACACACACAGAGTTAGAGAGTTTGTCTATAAGTCCTAGTGGATGGAGATGCTTGCTCTTCGAGTGTTATGTCAGTGAGCTTCTGTTCCAAACGGCTTATGCTGATCTCACCACAGCAATCAGATACACTTCTCCGTTTCATGCCCTAAAAAGGGCACACTGTGACCACGAGCTATGCTGATTGGCTTTAAGTTACCCCAGAGGGCAGGGGATACGAGGGCTTCCAGAGTGGGATTGGCTGGCCTAAAGGAGCTGGGCTCTCTGACCCATGAGAGTGAAAGGGTTTGACTGGGAGGTCACTCGAGGGCAGGATGACTCACTGTCTGTGAAGGTCACTGACTAGGCCGAGCGTTTTCATTTACAGTGCGTGCTCCCTTCACACACCTTCCACCCTAAAGAAAATAACAGTGCTTGTGTTTCTGTTTGTATGTGTGTGTGTGTGAGTGGATTCCAGCAGCCGGTGTGGTTTCTGCCAGTCAGCTGCTTTGCTTTACCTTTGATTGAGGACTTTAGGCAGGCTACGTGCTGTGGATGCTGCAAACTGTTGCTCGTAATCATCCGTAATCAAGGTTGGTGTGAAGCGCGCAACCCTATTACACTCCGACCCGACTGTTAATGAGCCATTACAAATGTGATTGGACCGGCTCGCTGTGCGGGTCAGTACTTGCTCTCAGCTCCATTCACCAAGAGAAAAGAGCCTGCCATCTGCCCCAGGTCGGACATCCATTTGTGGATACCTGTAATATAGGTCCGTGATTAACCTCCAAGCAGGAATCAGTCAATTTGGCAACCATTGTAATGTGACACTCTAATCAAATCATTTTCATCCCTGATTAAATGACTTTCATCACGCTGCTGCTCTTCGAATAGAGAGCCGGAGGCTATATGAATAAAGAGCAGCGATGCTTTGTTGCTCTCCTTTTGTGTTTTTCTGACTTGGCTGGATGAGGCAGTGATGTTCATGGGAAAATGCCCTGATGGCGCTCGGCTCGCTGCCTCCTCCTTGTCACTGTCCCTGCTCATCACCGTTCCTGTTGCATAACCGCGCCGACGTGCCCAACATCGAGGTGTGCGTAACGACTGGTAAAAGCAGAGGAGGGCCCCCCCCCCCCTCCTCCTTGACAGGAGGGACGGAAAGAGAAAGAGAGAGAGCAAGAAAGAAAGAGAGAGCGGATGCATTCCAATGTTTATTGAAAGCACTGTCCCCGTTTAGTGTGCCCTGGCTTTCGGCTGGGCTTGTTAGCCGGCGCTCTTGAGGGAGAGGGAATAGTTTGTGCTACGGATGCCCAGCTCGGTTTGTCCACGGCTCAAATTTCAGCTGAGATTGGAGCACTGAGCGTCCCTGCGGGCCGGCTTGTTTTTCTTCCACAGGCCCAAACAAAGCTGTGATAGCAGCTTCTCCAGGTGCACTGCAGGTCTAAACTCCATAGACATGTTTAATGCATTTCCCTGAGCTGTAGCTTTTCTTGCTTGTGTGTTCTCTCTTCCTCTCTCTCTCTCTCTCTCTCTCTCTCTCTCTCTTTCCTCATTCTCTTACGTGGTCTCTATCTCATACAGTTGTTCTCTCTTAATCTATCTTTGTCTTTCTCTCATATTCTTGTTCTATTTTTATTCCTCATTCTTCCTGTTCTCTATTTTTTCCTCATTCTCTTTCTCTCTTGCTCTTTTTACCTGTCTCTTGTTCTCTCTCTCTCTCTCTCTCTCTCTCTCTCTCTCTCTCTCCTGGCCAGAGGCAGCAGAGGTAGGTCACTGTTGGAGTAGAGGTGAGTGAATTGATTATCCAGCCTGAGAGTTCATTACTGAAGCACATCCTCTCTCTCCCCTCAGCACCACAGTCACCTCCTGTAAGCCCGAACGGGTCCAGGTAGTGTTAGAGCCCAGTCTGACCTGTGCCCAGTGCATTCATCCAGGACAGCTGCACCGAGAAACATGCTCAATATTCAGCTCCATTTTGGGGAGAGAATCTTCCATGAGGTCTGCCTCTAAATCCTGCTTAATGGAGAATGGAAACAGAGCAGGCTGGACAAATAAACAAATCTGGCCTGTTAGGAGCGCTGAGTGCTTCTCTAGGAGACAGTGTGTGTGTGTGTGTGTGTGTGTCTGTGTGTGTGTGTGTTGTTCTGGCGCAGGGTTATGTAAGCGATTTCCTCTTGCATGTAGCTGTCCCAGAGCCTGGCACCAGCCTGTCTGTCGGCACCCTGCGTCTCTCTCTCTCTCTCTCTCTCTCTCTCTCTCTCTCTCTCTCTCTCTCTCTCTCTCTTATGTCCAGCTGTTAGCAGTATTGACCTTCACTTGCTCTCTGCACCATTCCACCCTCATCTGCTCATGATAACTGCCTCTCCTCTAAATGTCCATTAGACATATTCAGTAAAGTGATGACCTTTACCTATGGCTTAATGACATCATGTGAAAGTGATGAGATAAAGTACTTATTTGTGGAGTCCTTTTTAATAAATGATGGTATTTAAGCTCACAAGCAGAGAACAAACCAGGTATCTGAATTTACAAACTGCAGGGTTTGAATGTTTCATAGATGGCAAAATACATCTGGCTTTTGTAGGATTTATGCCATATGCAGTGCCTTGCCCTCTTAGTAATGCAGCCATGAGTATTCAAAAAATATCCACAAAGGCATACAGCTGTAGCACTTAGATCTGGGGAACAGGCAGATTCTTTGTGCCAATGAGTAAAGACAAAGAACATGTTGGGCTCAAGTTGCACCATCTGAAAGCCATGACACAGACCTATGAGACCACTCTGGAGACTCATGGTAGAGGTATTTACAGGGAGCGGAGGGTTGCTTTAATGAAAAGTGGGCCAAAGCCAAGTGCTTGCAAAATAGGCCAAAGCTAATTCCCACAAAAGAGTCCTAAGGTGAACACTGTCTTCCAGCAGTCTCTGCCTTGTGGAGGAGCAGCATTAGCCTGTGTGGTGTCTGTGGCAGGTTCTGTACTTTGTAAAGCGGTCTGCAATTAAGAATTGATTCAATAAGTGTTAGGTCATTAACAGTCATCTTTCTTGCTTGCAGTTTTAGATCGAAGGATTATGGAACAATACAACAATATCATCATCTTCTTTTGATCTTAGTCCCTTCCAGTGTCATGATCGCTATTCAACAATAATCTTTCAAACAAAATGGTGGGAAAGGCTGATTGGATGAATGGGGAAATGATTTTGATTTACTTTCTACATCTAAATTGAAATTGTATGGCAGCCTAACGGTTAGAGAAGTGGGCTTGGGACTTGGAAGGTTGCTGGTTCGATTGAGTTGTTGGTTCCTCGATGAAGGAACAACACAATAATAATTGACACACTGAGCCCTGAACGGGATACACAGCGAAACCATGCGAAAGTTGGATACTTTGGGTGGATTTCAGCTGTGATTTTAGGCTCTTTTTATGACACAGTTTAGAAGCAGCTAGGACCAGCATTGGTGCATCTGCCCCTCAGAGATGCTCTGTGCAGGACTAGCAGAGATTTGTGCAGATTTTCACATATCCGCACCGGCCCTGTGGGGTCTCTTGCGCGAGCAGTGGTGACAGACTGCTGATGGCCCCCTCTGTCCACTGACAGACAAAAGCTTTAGTCAGATTTACTGAGTCACAGCCTTAGAAAAACACAGCCTTAGCCCAAGCCTTAGCTCTGCCTTTTTTTTTCTTCTTCTTATCCTCTCCGACGCCTTGCGGCAGCCACGCAGATTTACTTGTTTAATGGTAAACAAGGGCAATTTGCGAACGGAAAGTGGAGAGGCCAAGCCGATAGCCCTCCGACGAGCGTTTTGCTAAGATTGTTTTTTAAAGAGGCGCTGAGTGGAGGCTGTGAAGTGCGCCGTTCCTCCACTTAATGCGCCGCCCCATGCTTTGGGTGCAGTGATAAGGAACGCCTCCTTGAACAGTAATCTCCATTGACCTTGTGTTCTCTGAGCGGAAGACGCCACCCTGTTTGAACACCAGGAAGGCGGATCCCATTTATTTCAAGCGCAGGCATTGATTTTAATTTACCTTGATGGCTTTCCAGTCAGAGAATATTAAGCTTGTTATCCTCCAACCCCCCCCCAGCCACACCACTACCACCCAATCATCTCTCTCTCTCTCTCTCTCTCAATTTTTCTTTGACCTCTTTTATTTGGCTTGTGTTTTTTCACCCATTCATCTGTGAGTCAGATTAGTGTAGGGAAGTTTGTGTGGTAAAGCGCTGATTAATGAAGCCTGGCGCAGGTTCCCAGACCGCTACTGAAGGGTGTGATTGGATGAAAAGCGAGTTAATGGAGTCTCGCGCCGGGGCTGGCCAGCACCCGGCTCCACCAACCAGAGAGAGAGAGAGAGCGGCCATCTTTCACAGACGGAGGGAGGGAGGCAGTGGAAGAGGGAGGAGAGGAGAGGAGAGGGGGTGATGTTGAACTTGTGCCAAATGTTTGGTGGCAGGCTTGTTGCTAGGAAATGAGGATCCTGAGGCAGAGTGGTGCACAGCGAGCTGTAATGAGGGACAGAAACAGGGGCTGCAGAAAAACACAAGGAAAAAAAAAACCCACACATTTCACACAGATTCAGGCTGCACAGGGAGGAAAGGCTGCAAATTCCAGTTTCTAGTGCTGCACCATTTGGTTGAAGCAATTTCAACATGCTTATGTTTCTAGCTGTATGCCTTTTAAGTGGTGTATGTTTAAAAAAAGCCTGCATTTCTACACTCATTGCAGCCCAGAACAGAAGAGCTACAGTGCTTTTATGCCTGGGATTTTTTTTTCTTACCCCACCCGCTCCCCCTTGCCCTGTAATTTGATCAGTCTTGGCAAATACGTGGCGCATTATGCCAGGGCATTAACCTTACTGTGCCAGTCCTGCCTTCTTCTACTGAGCACAGTCTCAGAAGCCACTGGCACAGAACCCTGCGCTCTTAAAGAGACAGAAGCACCGCTCCAGCTGGGGAATGTGTGCACTGTGTCACGCTGAGAATGAGGGAGGTGAGCGAGAAAGAGAAGGGAGGGTGTGGCTGTGGGTGAGAGATGAAAATAATTAAAGGAGGAGTGAGGAGGGCCTCGGAGGCCCCAGCTGCAGATGGTTCTAGAACAGCCTGGGGACATAAAAGAGGCGTTCTTGCAGACATGTGCCAGTTCCACTGAATGGATGCTCCGTCCATGGAGGATGTGGCTGTGTAGGGCGGTGATTGTGAAAGTGTCACCTGTGAAAAAAGGAAAAGAAAAACTAAACAAAACCCAGGGTTTTTTTTTTTCGCTTTCTCTCTATCGCTATATCTCTCACCCTAACTTGTCACTTTCCTCTGTATGTGTAGCTTACATTTCACACTGTACGCTATCACACTACAGGCTTTCAGAGCTAAGTGCTCCACTGCACACAGAGCAGACTGAGCCTCATCAGGACTAATGTCAGCACAGAGTGACGCTGAGAGAGAACTCGCCATTAACCCACAGAGTAAAGCAGCACGCCAGTCTAAACCCTGAAATGACATATACATGTATTCTCTCTCTCTCTCTCTCTCTCTCTGCTCATATTCAGGCAGCCCTCATGCTGACCTTGAGCTGAATCTGGCGTCAGCTGCCCTACACACTCCACCCCTCCTCCCCCTCCTCCATCCAGAAAGATCACACAATGCAAATTGAGTGAGTGAGTTTGGGGGGGTGCTGGCAGGCTCTGTGTGACTGCAGGCGATTGGTCACAGTGTTGCTTTGCTCTGATGAAATTTAATCTTGCCATATTTACATGCAGAGTTTCACTCTTGGCAAGTCCTATTAAATAGATTTGTAAACGCACTTCATCTTGATTAGAGTTCATGCCTCAGAGAGGCGTCCGCTACGCCTTCTTTTTCCTCCTTGCTGCACGTGGACATGCTTAAAGCGATCAGCTACGTTCCTGCTTCCATTGAGTGACGAAGAGGGAATAAATTGCTTGTGTGTCGTGGTGCCATGTTGAACGCTGGCTTTACCTGCCTTCTCAAATCTCCCTTGCCAGGCCTGAAGGCTAGCATGCTTTTGTTATGCTAACATGCTAACATGTTTTGAGCCGAGGCTGGAGAAGTGAGTGCTGTATTTTTCAACACAAACAAGCATGTCTCCTGTAGTATTTTTATAAACACAGCAAGCTCCAGGCTATTTCTTCTGCTATTAATCTCTCTGCTTATTATTTAGTAATATCTGTAAATTGTTTATTAAATATTATTGTAGAATTATTCAGTAGTTAATATGGAAGTGATAATTTTGTAATATAGTTATGACAATAAGGAATAGAAATCTATTTTTTGTTTTCACCTTTTTATAGCTTTAGAAGTTGATCATGAAGGGGGTACTTGGGTTTTGCTGCTATCAAACATTGTCTTCCAGTAGGCTGCACAGTGTGTTAATGTGTGTATAAAACGTTATTTTTCTGTATTTTATGAGTAGATAATTCTGCTTTGAAATCGCACCATTTTCCTGGCATTTCTGAAAAATTGGGCCATTCCAAAAATACCCCTACATTTGTCAGGACAGCAGATTCTGGAAAATAACATTAAAATGCTCATTTGCAGCACATTTTCCAAAACAAATTCTTCCTGTGGGAAAGAAAATGGATGCATTGTGAACGGCACTCGCGGTTGAGTCAGATGCTGACTGTTGTGTGCTAATAGCAGTCAGTAATGCTAAAATACATGGGACGACAAGGCCTAATTGTACAATTATGCGCATGTTGCATCTTTAACCATTAGTCCCTCCCCCCTCCCCCCGCTGCTAATTTCATTTACGTATCCACAGTACAAACACACAACAGCAGCCAGTTAGGAGTTATTTGACATCTCGCTGTCTGTGTCTAATTTGCTGTGAATCAGAGAGGCATTTGCACAGGGTTGAGCTAGGTGGCCGTTTACTCAGCGGAGCGATGTTTGCAGGCTTAATTGAACCATCATTAGTTGACATGAGCGTAGTCACATGGGCCGCCTGTGTTAATGTGGAGCTGAGAGGCAGTGGGACGCTGGGCTGAGGCAACATGGGTAATCACTCCAGTTCTTAGGCAAAGCCAGCTCTACCACGTTACAGGTTCTGGAGCAGTGAGAGAGAGAGTGAGACTGAAATACTTCTTAAATTACAAGGTGGTTTATTAAAAGATGCTTCATTAAAATATTTCAGTTTGGCCAGTTTAGTACAGTATGCACTAAGTATTTGTGTATTTCCTGAGGAATTTTGTGGGATTCTGGGCTACAGTCTTAGTAATTTACAGCATTGGATAATGGCAGTGTAGAAGATTCTTGAGAAATACTGCTCTCACAGTAAACTCCCCTTGTGTTTGTGTTCATTCAGAAGGTCTGCATCTTTTAAGGTGGAACGGTAAGTTTGAGTAAGAAGCCGACTGTAGCTTGTTTGTGTTTGAAGTTTAACTTGTCCGCAAGTTTTTATTCACTGTTTGCAAAAGAAACTCATTTGTAACTTGAGCACTTTCTTTGTGTTTACTTTCATGCAGTTAGTGGACTTGCCAGTTTGGAGTCAGTCCCTCCTTAAGTAATGTATTACAGTAACAGCATAAATAAGTCAGTTGTACCCATCTATGTAACAGGAATTTAGCGACATCCTCATCTCTTTTAATGCTTTTCAGTATTTGGAGGTCTTTCTACTATCCAAACACCTGCAGATGTTTAGATGGCTAAGAGAGAAAGAGAAAGCCTGAGATGGTTCAAACAGAGACCCTTAGTTTTTGTTTTTCTCCCTATTAACAGAGCCAGGGCTGCATATAAACAATGGACCTTTTTCCAGCACACAAACAGACTGAAGAGCTTCTCTGAATTTTAGACATATGTACTGGATTAAAATTATAAATTGAGTTCTACATTGTATAAATGCGGTATGGTAAGTATAAAAATATATTTATTGTTGTCAGAATAAGGAATCTTCTATATAGATGTGATTTCCAAATTGATAGAATCAAAAAAAAGATTCCAAACTTTTGAACTGCAGTTTATGCATAATGTAGCCGTTTTCCCGCGTACAAAATCGTAAGCTCTCCAAAAGTACACAGATACAATCGAGGAGCACAGAAGACATTAGCACACTTGCACTCACTCTTTGCTATAAATCTCCTCCAAATGTGCTCCTTTTGTATCATTGAGCTGAGCTCCAATTGATTCGGGCCTCAAAGGCTCATGTGTACGTGTGCTGGCTCAGTGTTTGATCCAGTAAAGTGCTCTCCATCACCAGTGGAAACCCCTCTTCCTGCTCGCCCCCGGGAGGAAGCCCGTGGCTGAGAGGTCAGGCTAATATTTACAGATAATAAGTGGATGCTGCTGGAGGTCTGCAGGCATCTTGCTGAGGGTTAGTTACCCAGCCCCTTCAATCAGGGAGCAGCTGCTAACATCCTGCCTCAAACACTGCCCCTGTACACACACACACACACACCTTCACAACCTTCACCTCAAACACCAAAGGCTGCTCCACCAAGCCCTCCCACTGAAACATTGATGTGCTGGGACCATGAAATCGCTTCAGTAGATGAAGTGAATCGACAGTGAGAGACAGAGAGATGTGCCTGATTGTTTCTTAATGTGCTGAGTATTGAGGCTAACACATTTTACATGGGTCCATGAAAGAGTGCGTACAAGCGTGCTAATAGGACACAATCAATAAAACATCTCTGGGTGTGAAATGGTGAATCCGCTACACATAGGGATCTGACTGAACAAGTGAGCTGCACTGATGTTGAATCAGCATTAAAGATTCATGCTGTAAACCACATTAACTAATCACTTTTACCTCTCGGGACTAAACGTGTTGACCTCTTTTATTAGTATGAGGCACGTTTGACCTAGCACATTTTGATATATATATATATTGCACAAGGAAAGCTCAGGTAACTAATAATACCACTGTGGACAGGAGATATCTGTATCTACAGCTTTCAGTATTTGGTTGATATCAGCAGAAAAAGAGAAGTAATGAATGAATCAGTCCCAGTCCTGTAAAAATGTAGTCTGATCTGAGGTATCTGTTGCTGTCATTAAAGGTTTTTCCAGCGTTTTGAAACTGCAAATAAAAAAAACCTGGATGGCAAAGCAGTCATTACAATCAAACCTAAAAATATTTTATCAAAAAAGGGTTTGCACTTGAAGGAGGTGAACAATTTGATTTGCAAAAATGGGAATGGGAACAGATTTTCCCACAAATTGCTGTAGCAGGAACAAAAGTCACATATTTGGCACTGCATCCTCTCGGAGCTGTTTGCCTGGTGGTGTTCCCAAGGGTCCAGTGGGCGGTGAAGTGGGAAAGCAAATTCAGCTCTCATTAAATATTGAACTTTGTTTTCTTTATCATCGTCTGTGACTAGCACTTGCTAAATCAGTGTAGCCTGTAGCGCAACCTACTAAAACAGCTCGGTTATGTTCACAAGTGTGGTGCGAGCTACTGCTATGGCTAAATATTAGTGTTGGAAAAAGTCGTCTGTCCATTCCTCTTTGCATGAGTGATGGTGGCATGCAGCCGTGTAAACACAGCCACGGTGATAGCAAATGCTGAGAAGTGTTGGGATCAGTGTTTGCTTTTTTTTGTTAATTTAAGGAAAAAATAATTGGCTGTGAATATTTTACACTCTAATATTTTCTCTGGCATCGGAGAACTTCAAAAGTTTGATATGCGAGGTGCGCTTAATGGACACTGTATAGTTCGAGAACACTTCTGCTGGGGTAGAATTTTTTCAGTGAGGATGTGGTGGCATTCAACCACAAGGGCTTTAGTGAGTACATTATTTACAACCTCTGTCACACACTGACATTCTTTACATGGCACTGTTGTCAGTTTTTGCAATTTACATTTAATTTAATTACTTGTCCAAAGGTGTTTTTATGATTTCAAATGAGAGGGACATATTTTAACACAAGCATCTTCCAAAAAACACGTAACTAAATTGGAGGCTTACAAATCTATATTTATTGTTTGAATTTCACACTAATCTTGACACTGAATGAAGGCTGAGACTTTATTTGATCAGAAACCAATAAAACCCCAAAACAGCCTGGTGTTTATTCGACCGGAGGGGACAGAATGCGTCAGCTTCGTGAAACATTTCTTCGCATTACAGCTTTAGAGAAAGCTTGCTTTACGGAGGGTTACCTGAAGGGCTGTTGAACTTCTCTTCACCCTGCTCCATGGCCTTAGGCTGGGCCTGTGGTGTGTCTAACACTATCTCTCGCTTTGATTCATGATCTACTTACGGAGCTCCTAACAGGAGAGCTGGAATTTCCTTCAAAGCCATGGCTCACATCATCATACATTAAGTGCGGCGGCGGGGGTGGGCGTGGCTCGTAGCCACCGCTGCTCAGGTTGCTTTTCAGAGCAGCAGTAACACTGCGCAGATGTTGAGGCTGTGTTCAGCATCTGTCGAGCCCAGGACTCCAGTGAGGAGGGATTCGCACGTCTCTTTAAAAGATTGCTCCTTTCACATCCCTGCCATTGTTGATGGGTAATGATTTGCACATTTTCATGTGCACACACACACACACCACACACACACACACACACACACACACACACACACACAGAGTCTACTCCTACATGCACGGCTGGCACTTGGCCAAGTGGTTAGCCCAGCTATACATGAACCTGTCTGTGTGCAAAAAGGGGAGTGTGTTCTTTTGAAAGAAGGAGGGTATATTTTTTTCCCCTTTGCACTCTCTCACCAATAATTATCTCAATAATAATACAATTGAAAGTAGGGAAGATGTACACCAATATGAATATTTTGTAAATATTTATATGAATTTTAAAGGGCAGCATGGTGGCGCAGCAAGTAGTGTCACAAAGCACCAGGGACCTGGAGGCTGTGGGTTTAAGTCCCGCTCCGGGTGACTGTCTGTGAGGAGTTGGTGTGTTTTCCCTGTGTCCGTGTGGGTTTCCTCCGGGTGCTCCAGTTTCCTCCCACGATCCAAAAACACACGAGGGTAGGTGGATCGGCGACTCAAAAGTGTCCGTAGGTGTGAGTGTGAGTGAATGTGTGTGTGTTGCCCTGTGAAGGACTGGCGCCTCCTCCAGGGTGTGTTCCTGCCTTGTGTCCAGTGATTCCGGGTAGGATCTGGACCCACCACGACCCTGAACTGGATAAGAGTTACAAACAATGAATGAATGAATGAGTGAATTTTAGTGTGTAAATATAAATAAGTAAATAAATAAATAGTATTGACAATGTGGTGTAGTACAATGCGAAAAGAGATACTAAAAGTTGTAGAAGTTAGAATAGATCTATGGACTATACAAGTTCTTTGCACAAAATCACTCTCACATAAATAGATCTATTCTTACAAGTTTCACTCCCTTTCAGAATGAGCCGTTTAAGGGCTCTGTCAATTTTATGCAAATAAGCTGTTGCTGGCCATGCCCCACCCGTCCCATGTTTACGCAGGTAAGGGGTGGGGCCAGGGTGATTCTAAGCAAATTTCCTTATTGTGACATCACAATAAGGGAGCCATCCATACAATTCCTGAGATCAAAATCTTTCAGCTGACTCTTAGAAAACGGATGGATGTTTTTTTTCACACAGCTGTTTATACACAGTGTTTAAAGAAGCAGTAGAGACCCAAGTGGACATTCAAAAAAGCACTAAGAAAGTGAGTTATGCATAATATGTTCCTTTTAATATTGCAAGATCTGGTTTAAATCTGTCATAGAGTAGAACTGCCCTTTATCTCAGAGTAGCAATCCCCTTCATCTCAGAAGAAAAAAAAATGAGTAGGTGTCCACAAATACCTATTCAAATTTTTATCACATTTGTAACTAAGTGAGCAGAATTGACATCTGTGCAAGTTAGCAGCAGGTCTCTGTTTGACGTAATGTGAAGTCATTGATTATTGGTCCTTTATTCACCTGATTGTCACCGATACCATTAAGTCAGAAGCATGTAGCATCGGCTGATATTACTGACCAACTGATACATTGGCCCAGCCCTTCCAGAATAGCTTGTCTGTCCCTGAAAAGTCAACTTTGGCCAAACTCATGGAAACAGACACTGATTTCCCTTCCCTGGATCTCCTTCAAAACTGCTGGGTTTTTGTTTTATTAGCTTTGTGCACTAGCTCGCTCTCTCTTGCCTCATATAAAATGGAGTGTGTAAGTAATGAGGGTGGAAGTATAGCTGTGTAACAAACATCTTGTTCCCCTTGGGACGTGAGCATGCTCAGTGGAACGTGAAATGTCTTAACCCTGAGTTATATTGTTTTGCTGTTGCTTTCCCCTCGACTCAGATGTTAACAGGCCGTCTGTGATTTATTTGTATATTGCTTTCTAATCAGACTCTGTTTTTGGCTGTAACCCCCCACACACACCTGGCTGGGGCCCCATCACAGAGCCCCTGAGGCACAGGAGCAGAGAGAGAGCACCGATGCAGCTGTACTTACACACACACCTACATCTAATAATGGAGCCATGTTCTTTTCCAACCCCTGCCTTGAGAAGTCTGGAGCCTCCTTGCGCACACACAGTTTTCAACAAGAATTTGGGAAATCTAACTGCAGCTGAAATTAGAATGTTCTCATGGGGACTTTGCCACGTTGGTACAAACATTAAAACAAACAAATGAGAATTTTAAATACACAGTCATTTTGTTTCATACAAAATGGGCAAACCCTGTCACTAGATCAGCTACTTTCCATTCTGGAACTGAAAATGTGAGGCTTAGATGTCTGTAGAGCAGATTTTGGAAGTACTAACACTATACCTGGTGATGACCACAGTTCTTTTGATGTTTGTCTAAAAGTAGAAGCTACTAGTGCATGTGGAAAAAAGGTGTTATTGCTTAAGCTATTAAATTTATATGCAACATATAATCAATGTGTAACATATAATGCTATTTCAAAGTTGAAAATTTCTCCTGCTTTTTTGTCAGCTTATAGTAAGTATTCTGTAGTATTAAAAATGCCCATTGTAAATTTATTTTAAATAAATAAAATTAAGTATTAATGTGTTCCCTATTGCTCACATCGAAATCATTGTTTTTAAATCATCTAAAACCTAACTCAAACATGCTTTTAGATACAATGCTATCCCCAAGAACAGAACAAAAATAATGAAGTGACATGTAAGACCTTAATATTCAAAAGGCGTTGATTAAATGAGGGGTGGCACCTGGAGGGTTGTGGGTTAGACTTCCGCTCCGAGTGACTGTCTGTGAGGAGTTGGTGTGTTCTCTCGGTGTTTGCGTGGGTTTCCTCCGGGTGCTCCGGTTTCCTCCCACAGTCCAAAAACACGTTGGTAGGTGGATTGGCGACTCAAAAGTGTCTTTAGGTGTGAGTGAGTAAGTGAATGTGTGTGTGTTGCCCTGTGAAGGACTGGCGCCCCCTCCAGGGTGTGTTCCCGCCTTGCGCCCAATGATTCCAGGTAGGCTCTGGACCCACCGTGACCCTGAACTGGATATGCGCTTACAGAATGAATGAATGATTAAATGAGTTGTCATTGTTAATACTGCGCAACAGTTACCAGTGACAAAAGTGTGACATTGATTGAATTTTTAATTGTGGTTAAACTTCACCAAAACCCTTTAAAAGGGTACTGGTACATTTATACATTTGTATAAACTTTTCCGTATGTTTTAAGCTGCCCCGATTTAAGTGATGATCATTTTTAAATAGAGCTTTTGGAATGTGAAGTGACCCTGACGATGAAACGTAAAGCATCTGCCTCAGAGTCTGAAAGAGAAGTGTCAGGTGCCTTTAGCATCATGAGCTGCAGACGTGAATGGGTCACAGTGCTTGTACCAAGTTGTTCAGAGAGCAGCAGTGATAGGGCTTTGAGCTGGTGACATAACACGTTGACGTTGTGGAGCACACGGTGACGCGGCCATTATCTGTGGATTGCTGGAAGATGTGAGTCATCGGGCAGGAAGAGCACATTTCTCCATCAGGCTGTTGAGAAGAGGTGATTTAGAGCATTAAGCAGAGAGCTGAAACCCATGGCTTGTTGGGAGTTTATCGCAGGACTTTTTTCTTTATTTGCCAGTATTTCATATGTCAAGGATAGCTGTTCAAACACCAGCTTTGGAAAGCAGCTCATATATTTCAGCAAGAATAAAGCGGCAATCATGTGTTTCACATCTTCAAAAAATCATCATGACTTCCTGACCCTGCTGATGGTGGCATTATGATAGTAATCACGTTACGTAACATAGTGATTATTATTTCTGTACGTGGCATTATAATCTACATCCTGTGACATTTATTTATAAAGTGTGAGCACTGGCTGGTTTTTCTACCTTCACACCTGTAATGCACATAACTCTTGAGTGCCCACAGACACAGTATACCATGACTATGCACATTGGCTATACAGAAATTAAATGATTCTATTAATAAATGAATGGCTCCCCCACTTTCCACATGGAAATCCTAATGAGCGCTTTACAATTACCCATAACAATCGTGGAGGCGTGGTGCCGCTATTAGGCCTGTTAATGCTAAGTGCTGAATTCCCTGCAGTTTTGGGTGCTGTGGCTGGCTTCAGTGTTTCTAAATCCCCGCGACATGAATATTCAAACAGTTCCATTAATGAGAGCAGAGCTGGATGAAGGCTGCAGGCTCTGTGATGCTCTGAATAGGAATATGAAGCCGCACAGCTGGTGGGTATACGTGCATCAGGATGTGATGTAGGGGTATTTCTGCCCTGAGATCATTTGCAGAGAGGATTCTTTATTTCTTTCTTCTTTTCTTTTTTTTTCTTTTTCAAACAGAAAGCTGTGAAATCCCTTCCGTTTGAAATGGAACTGATTCAAGTGGAGAACACAAATGTATTGACAAAGGAGTTCCAGAGCACAAAAGAACAGCGGCTCATAAAGCTTAAGATTCTTAGATCTCCGTCACTAATTAGCACCGTTTCACTGAAAAGCTTTTACACGCAGGTTCTGCCCAAAGAGAATATTTGACTCCTTGTCTTACAAATGTATCTAAAGCTTCTGGTCTTATTACAAGGTCAGAAACTAAATGACCAATCTGAGCTTTTTTTCCCTACCACGCAGCATTGTACAAAAAGCCATAGAAAGTGTCAGTATACCCAGAGGTAAGTGGAGTGATAAGTAGCTTTTGTTTTGTTTTTTTTGTTGGAGTTTGTGATTTACATAACTGACTATTCACACACTGATGCTAGAAGAACACAGTGAAGTAAGGCCTTTCTGTAGATGAATGACTGCTATGAACTGTCACTGTTAGTCACCTACATTTCCCCATCCTTTATTTATTTCTTTTCATTCAAAAGTTTAAAAACTATCATAAAAAACAATACCCAAAGCCTTGTTCTATGAGCGACAGGAGTCAGAAGTGTGAAGAACAACAGGTGTTTCTGTCCAACAGCTTGGTAATGTGGGTCTGAAAGGACGTGTGTCTGGTGATAAAGTGAGTAAAAGAAACATAAGTCTATATTAGAGTGTGTTTATGTATAGATTTATTTTAGTTTTTAAAGAATTCAGTGATTGATTAACAGAAGCTTAGACATTCTATTCTTTCTTAAAGAGCCTTTTTCACACCAGAGTGCTAGGGCTTTATAGTCAGGGTTCTCTCTGTGTCCAGGAGACAGATGTTCAGCTCCTTTAACCTTTTACTAGTGGCTTTGAAAACCACAAGATAGATACTCTCACAGGAAGCAATACTTTTTCACCAGGATCATTTAATGTTTCTCTCTCTCTCTCTCGCTCTCCTGTCCTCTCTATGCTTCTTATCTTCTGGGCTCAGGAAGTAGTTTGAATTAACAGACTGGCTTTGAAGCCATCAGGCGAGGTTAGCCCCACAAGTATTTCCTGTTATGGCATCGCTCTTAATCCATGAAACCAGATTTCTCATCTGTAAAGTAGATAATGTGTCTGGAAAAGCAAAAACATTTACTCTGGGTTATCATGATTAAGCAGCTTAGCGGCGCTACAGAGCACTGGGGAGTAGCAGCGGGAGACAGAGTCTCTCTCTCTCTCTTTTCTATCTTCTCTCTCTCTCTCTCTGTCTAAATATCACCACTGGATTGATGCAGTGAGCCCCTCTCAAAAAACAATCAATTTCTGCCCCCATAATAAATCGCCTGTTTGTTTCAATTCATAGCCGCCTGAAACGTGGGAGCTTTGTTTCTCATCATCATGTCATATTCAGTTAATGAACCAACTGTGCGCCTGACATTATTGACTGATAAATAGCAGAGGAAATTGCATTTGATTCTCTTCCATATTTACATATCACAGCGTGCAAATTAATCAACAGCAAATAGCAGCGCGCCGCCACCATTTAAAAATACATTCAGTGTCATGGCAAATCAAAGATGCCTCAGAGTAAAGTAAATGCGCCTTGTTCTGAGGGTAACCTTAACGTAAAATGCTCACGCTATACATCAGTGGAGCCCTGTAATGTGGTTATGGATGCAGTCTGAGGTTTCACACGTTATTCTGTGTGCTTGAACTCATATAAAAACGCATTAACACTGTAATAAACACCACAGCTCCTGGTACTGTCATCTCCTCTCGCGCCCAAATACGCACAGACTGCCAGAACGTGGCTAATAGCGTACGAGGTGAAATACTGTGTAATTTGACCTTTTTACTGGTATAAGCTTGTTGTGTTTTGACATGGTTGGTGAATGTAACTCGGGTTATTAGCTGTGTTTTGTAGTACCAGATTCAGCCACGCATCACCCTCAGTGCAGATTCTCTCATGGCTGTTTTTTTTTAGGGGGCCTGATTTGACGGAAAAAGGACTTTATCAGTGTTACTCATGAACATCCTGGAGTGGGCTGTTGGTACTGTTTGTTTGAAAACTCTGCTCCACATGCGATACTTTTGTGTTAGGTTTAGTAATGAACATACTTACCATTCTTCATCATCTCCTCACTTCACTTCGTCACCTGATTATAACCTCAGCATAGGTTTGCATTAATTTTCCACTTAGTGCAAATATACTGCAGTTACACTCACCATCTTCCATCAAAATACAGTTGAAGTGGTCAAAAATGAAAGGAAACCCATCCATCATATGGAGAAGTGAGTTTATATGGCTTCGTGTAATACATTATTAAAGTTAGACAGAGTCATATTGTGATGATGTACAGTACCTCTGACACATCACCAAGAGAAACCATTATATGTAAACTTACCTGTACTTACTCACCTGCAGACGGGTCATGTGAGAGGGAAAAGAGTACTATCTCTTGATGCTGAGTTTTACTTACCTGGTTGAATCCATTCTCCATAGAGGGAAGGGAGAATTAGTACCTAGAAGAAGGAAAATACATTAACGAATAAACATTGATATTATTAATAAATGTAAAACATGCCATGGCCGTAAATGAATTTTTGGAATGTTGTTAGTTCATTGTTATTTTTATTGTTTATGAAACTTGTGTATCCAAGATACAGTCACTTTTACCTCTTTAGGGAATGGTATATTCTAGGGGGCGGGGCTACCTATATATATATATATATATATATATATATATATATATATATATATATATATATACACACACCACACAAGGGTAAAAGATAGGGAACAATCTTCTAGACCGTAGCGAGAGAACATAACTTGAAGTGTATAATAAGACTCAATTGACTTTGTCGTCATTATAACTTTTTGTCTCTGTTAATAGAGAATTTTGTTTTGTTAATTTCTGTTATCACGGAGCGCGCGTGTATATATTGTAAATAGTGATGTAAAGTCTGGTGTGTAAATAAAGGTGGAAGGGAACCAAAAGTCCCCCCTCGGTGTTATCTCAAGTCTACCCTACGTCGTGTCAGGCCTTAAATCATCCAAACCAAACAACACACATACTTTACGAAAGAATATTATCGTCAAGAAAAGAACAAATAGATGCATCTGCTTTTGTAGCACTTTTTCATTGATGGAAAACTAATGCAGTGACCAATTATTTTTTTTTAAATAAAATTTAAATACAATTATTTTTTGTTTGCTATTTTCAAGCTACCTAATTGTATGCTGTTTTTTGTTGAATAAATTGGCAATAATCATTTTTAATACAATGCAAGTTACTATAAAATGGTTCCCAAAAAAAGCATAACAGTTATGAGACAATTGCCAAATCTTTGGAACTCACAGGTATTAGTACCATATCTTTATCACTGTACATTACATATTATTCAACACCACTCATAAAATGTGTCACAAACGAAAAACAGAACCCTGGTAAATGTTAGATTATCATTTAATTGTCAAGGTTTTTCACTGATAAAAATAAATCAGTGGGATGTCAATAACAGCTAATATTATGAACTTAGTGATGCAGTGGTCAGGCCCTAGTTCCCTTTGCCGTACCCTGGACAGATGCTCTCCATCCTTACATGAAAGCCACATCTTGCCCTCTTGCACAAAGCAGGAAGTGCTTATGTGCACATTTCATCCTTATCAATTTAGCCCTCTTCTCACTCCTTCCTTCTTTCCCTCCCACACTCTCCCTCGCTCTCGGAGTAAAAAGCATTCCCATCATAGGATTCAGGCTCTAATTAGTAACCCTTTGAGTGGAGGAGTGTGAACCAGGCAGATGTACGGGGACGGCTGAATGAAAGGGAAACGGATACATGTGCTTGTTCGTGGAGTTTTCGCTGCTAAATTAGCTCTGATGAATCCCATTTTGCAGCACAATTAGATTAGAAAAAGGGATCTGAAATCAGTATGGGACTCTGAAATCAGGACGACACGTCTTTGATGAACCCTTTAAAGCGGTGTGAGTAAAATGGAGAGGAGTGGGGAGGCCCCTGTTCTTTCTGATCCCATTTAATCAAATGTGAACATTTTAAAAAGACATTAACCTTTTGAGACTAGGCCTAAGTGTAGAAGATAAACATGACTTGCCACTGATTTTTTACAGTTAATGTATACAAAGGGATGTAGCTAGTCCTAAGTAGACTTGTGGGAGGCAGCCATTATACCACTACACAATGACCTCACTGTATTGCACTCTACTAAATGCTAACATATTGACCTAGTGACTTGGTGAATTAAACAACTGCACGTGCATCTCACATCACACAGGACCAGTCACCCACAGGAGAGCTTCTGTTTAGTCTTGTAAGCTATAGGGTTGTATAAACACAGTAGAATAATGTGGAGACCTCAAAAATTATGTTTGTTATAAGTTTATTATAGGGATATTTATCACCAGCTGAACCTTAGGAGAACATTTGAAGTCATCAGTGAGCAGATTTAAAACTGGTAAAAGCTACATTGGTATCATTTCACACAGATATACACTCTCAGAATAAAATGGTACAACAGAGAGATATTATTGGTCACTAAAGGTACAGAAAGTGTTGTTAGCAGTTGTTTTAAAGGCTAAGCACCACTTAATGGACCTCCATGAATATTTCACATTATTATTAAGTTACTGACATATATAACTATGAATTAAAATGAAAATAGCAGCTTAATTTGCTTTAAAACTGACAATTTTATTAAATTGACAGAAAAACCAGAGCTCGCTACGGAAATTCTTGAACGCAACCGTGACGTCACTGGTGGACTACAGCTGAACAACGCCGCGGTAAAACACCGTTATGACTGACTGTTATGACAGTATCTAGCTAGCTAGCATAAATAACAAACATTATTCATGACAACAACCTAGCAATAAGCTAAACTCAAATTTAGAGTTACCGTTATTCTTGGAAATGTGATTGAAGTCGAACTCGAATTCATCCGACACTATAAACCTCCGTAATGCAGCTACTTAGCCGAGTATAATCTGAGCGACCGAGTTTAGCAAGTCAAGCTAACGTTAACTAAGACCAACTAAAACAGTCCATTTTCTGGATATTTTGGGATCTTTGGGCCATTTGTGCACAGATGTCCCACTGTACATTGAATTATTGCAGACAAAAACAACACACCTTTTCGTTATTTTGCATTAAATTAAGTGCAACTTCTAGAGTTGTTGTCCACCATCTACGTCTCAGGCAAGACGCCTATTAGAGTTTCTGAACACCATTGGGGCGTGGACCTACAATCTTTTAAACCTTAATCCTTGAACTAGTAAGAAATAACATGTTTTCTGACTATCAATAAACACAAGTTAGGATATCAAATTCCACTGTATTTGTTTGTTTGACACTTTCATATCGCTGGTGCTTAGCCTTTAAAGTCCAGATGTGTTTTTTTCTAAAGATATTACATTCTTTTCTTTCTCCAGTAGGAGAGGTGAATGTGTATAATTTCATTATAGAACTGGGTAAATTAAAAGAACATAATGAATTAGGTGATGTTTAGAAAACAATTATGTTCACTAACTGAAGGTAACCTTGCGGGTACCAGCACAGTTTTTCTCACAGTGTATATACAAAGCTATAGATGCTTGTGGTGACTGTGATGTTAACGTGTCATATACACAAGTGTATGAGCATGAAACCACTAGTGCTCATTGTCACCACGTCAGAGATGTTACAAACTAAAAAAAGAAGCAGATTATCAGCCGCTAATCGCTTTACTGGCAAGATTTGTATCAATTAAAATTAACCACGGGGTGCTCTTTTGGAGGTATGAGGTATTGTTCTGACAGTGAAGTAGTTTTTGCAAGGGATGCATACGAATACAAAAATCATAATGCACAATATATAAACCAAATTATAGGAACATTAGGTAGTATTCTTACCTTAAAAATTACAGCCTCAACATCATTGTGATGCTCCACTGACCTGTAATAGAGAGGACAGAGCTTCTGTCGTTCTGCAGAAGTTGCACTAAACTGTCACTTTCAGAGGAGGGTAGGAAACTACCCCTTCCCTACGCCTAGATTTCCAGGCAGTGACATAAAATGACATTTCTTACAGTGATGTAACTGTAAGAGGAGCCCAGGAGTAAATACTACTAACACCAAATTTACATAGTGTTCCTTTAAAGCTCTCATCTCAGATAATGGCTTTTAAAATAGTGATGATTTTATTTTCATTGATCTGTCACTTTAAACTGTGCTGTTTTTTTGTTTGTTTGTTTGTTGTGTTTTGTTTTTAAAGGAACCCAGAATGCCACAGTTTGCCATGGCTCTGGACATGTATTATAGATGACATGCCTATTAATGCTTGGCTGCATTCAGGGTGTGTGAGGAACACCACTTCCCTCGGGGAACATGTTTTGGTTGTTATTTAAGCTGTGGGCTGTAAGACGAGAAAGATACAGGAGAATGATGGACTGTTTGTGGGGCATGGTAAAGTTACTGATATGCGAATCTCGGAGCTGAGCATTCGGGAGCCCACTCCGTGCGCCGTGTCTGACCTTCACTGAACTCCTCATCCCCGTTGACTCGACAGCAGGCGCATAATGTGCTCTTCACACAATATCGTGCAAGCCTTGAACAAATACAATTTGCACATCATTTGGCTAACGTGGTTGCATTTATCTAACTTATTTTCCTGCTAGTGCTGCAATTGAATTTGGAAAAACAAGATGTTGGTGCTTGAAAATGGAAAATGTCACGGGCGGTAGTGATGCGATGAGCTCAGCACACAATGGGCCCGTGTAAAGGCTGCTGATAAAGTGTAGGAAACAAACTCAAACTCAGCCTCCCACTCACTCCGTTTATTACAGCTCGGTGCAGCACCATTCCAGCGAAGAGTGTCGGAGGGGAAACCCTGTCCTTGCTGTTTGTGGCATTAGCTTGAATATTTAATGCAAAAGGCCAGCGGTGTGAAGGTACAACCCCACGTAATACATCGGTCAAGATGCCCTGTTCCTTCGAGCCCCCAAAAGAGCCCTGATGAATTGGTGATGATTGACCCACCCGTATCGCAGAAGAGATATTGTTGGCCTGCCTCCAGCACCACAGCTGCACTGTTACTGAGCTTACTGTACTACTTCATGAATAGATGCTCATATCTTGGAAAGTAAGCAATTTAGCATTCTGAAGATGTTCTTTGGTGCGGCGTTTTTCGATTGGTGTGGTGGGGGGTGTGGCGTTTGCATATGTTCATTTGTGGAACTGAACTGTATTGTAAGCATTCCTGTCTCGCAGTAGGAGGAAAGCCATGCCAGTGGAAGCTACTCTTTGGACCTCTGTTGCCTTTTGAAAATGGTGAGAAGTTTCTCTATTCCTCAGTGGAGCGATAAGGCCAAGTGCCTGTGAGGATTACATTGGCTAAGCCCTTATCACTCCAGAAAACTCACTGCCTGCTTCAATGTGACTGCGCTCCAAAATCAAGAGGAAATATTCCTCTTTTAAGTGCTCTTACTCCCATTGAAAGTCATTACTAGGGCAGAGGAGGACAAGTCGTTGTCATCGTCTTTTTTTTTTTTTTTTCTCCCCATTCTTTTTTTAGCAGCCGTGTTTTCATATTCACATTCATGCAGGCAGCGGTGTGGCGTGTAACGCGTGGAGACAGGTGCCCCTCTCTCTCTGCAGCACACTGCACTCTTCATTAGAAAGAGATTTACAGTATCCTCAGGACAGCCTTGTTATTCGGATGGGAGAGCGCTATGGTTACCAAACACACATTCTCTCAAGAGCTTTATCCCAACTTAAGTTTCATCTTATTGAAAGCTTCTCCCTCCACTTCTTTTCCAAACTTTCTCCTCATTCCTTTGCCTCTTTCAACCTGGCCATGCCTTACAGACCTTAGAAAATCCCACTACCTCAGCACACATCCTTTTTTCTCTTTTTTCTTCCTCTCCGACCCACTTCTTCTCTCCTTTCCTCACCTTTATTCCTCTCTCTTCATCCTGTGTCTTACTTTCTCTTCACCATCCTATCCACCTTGCCCCCTTTTTTCTTTAAGTGTCTCCTCCGTCTTACGGCAATGTCGAGAATGAATTGAGCCTTTGAAGTTTTCATTGAGCACTCTATTACGGGAGGAAGCAGTGCTCTGAGTGGTCCGGAGTTTGTCCCTCATTAGGATCCGCTTCCTGACAGTGCGCTGCTCTTCCACCATGATAATCGATCCTCTCTCCGGTGACCACTCCGGAGGGGCCCTCATTATCTGCCTCCATCCTATTGATTATGGTGATGAAGAATATGTTGCCATGGCTCTAGTTTCAAGCACTCTGTCTCTTTTATGTCTTATGTAGTCATATATTAAAGTGATAGGAATCAGTTGCAGTGAAATAGCCCTGCAAATCTATTACGACGGCTGCGCGTTCACGGTGTTTAGTCTTAATTCACAAAGACACGTCTGGCTTAGTTAAAAACGGAGGAGCGAGTACACAGTTGCTTTTACGCTTTGAAAGTCTGACTTTTGAGTTAAACTGTATAAAGATATCACGTATGGCTCATGAGACGTCCTTCTGAAAGCGGCCTTTTTAATGCCCAACCATTAAAGTCAAATGGAGATGGTGGAATCAATAAATTGTTTCATTTACTTTTGTAATATTCCTCGGGGGATTAGGGGGCAATGGAGGGAAGTTAAATTTCACAGCCCCAGAATTGGATTGAGAAGTTCTAGATGAGGAAATCTACAGCTTTTTCCCCCCACACTTCTCTCGCTTTCTCAAGGCTTCAGTAAATTTAAGCCTTCTCTGGGTTTTGTACTTTGCTCAGCGCAGATTGCCTTAAGTGGCTTATGCCAATTGCAGTCGCTTGGTTGAGGCAGAGGGAGATGCAGAGAGAGAGGGAGAGGGGAAGAGGGCAGGAAGGGAAGAGAGCATTTAGCCATGCAATTACAGACAGAGTGGCTCCACGAGTTCTCTCCCTCTCTCACATGGAGCTAATGTATGGCATGGATGAGTATCCTCCAGCTGTTCCACCAATCAGAGCCTGAAACACGTTCACCTCTCCATGTGGCACCAAGACATGCAACCTTCCATATGCTCCACTCACATTCACTTCCGCAGAGTCAGATGTGGCCGTGGACCTCAGGGAAAGCTGCTACACACATGCTGTTGTTACAGATCTGAGTTATGAAATGCTTTAGAGTTTGACCACAGGCTTTTGATGGTTATCGTGCTGTCTTTTTTGTGATTGCAAATGTTTTTTTTTATTATTATTCTTTGTAGGGTCTATATGCTACATATTCTTGTTTTGTTTTTATTTTTTTTACTTCTACTGCAGTCCATATGTGACATTTATGTCCCAAACAGTCATTCTTCTTTTTTTTTTTTACCACCAGTTTCCAGCCAATTGTTTTACTTTTTTTATGTCCTGCTCTGTGTTGGGCCACATTGAAAAAGCAACCTAGAATGACACACTCCTTATGACTTTGGTGTGAACTGGGGAGGGTAAATGCTAGGCTGAATAAGCAGATATAACATCAATGTTTATGTATTTATTTATGAATCACTATTCA
The DNA here is from genome assembly GCF_029633855.1 of Hoplias malabaricus. Classification (NCBI taxonomy): domain Eukaryota; kingdom Metazoa; phylum Chordata; class Actinopteri; order Characiformes; family Erythrinidae; genus Hoplias; species Hoplias malabaricus. Next base: position 10,447,504 of record NC_089807.1, on the reverse strand, counting down.
TCAACAGCTCACAGTGCTTTACAGAACAAACAAGATGTGTCTATGACATCACTAAAGAAGTTAATTTCAAACAAACATTTGTTTAATGATCAAAAATGATGAAAGTTGAACAGTATTTACTTACTACATCAAACTCTTATTTAAACGCTCTCTTTTTATGACACGTGCCCTTTAAAGCTTCTCTTTGACACCTTCCTTTAAAGGGTGACGAGAGCTGTCTTGGCTTTCAGTCTCTTCAGTCTCGAGGGTGATGTACACCACAGCTTCATGTCTGATGGCTCTAAGGGCAAACAGTGTCTCGCCTTGGCCACCACTCTCTAATTACCATGGCCTTGGCAGATCAATCCCTGATCCATTTTTTTTCCCCCGCTGCACAAATGTGTCACTTTAGCTGTGTGTCTGTCCATTAGCTCGCTCAATCACGGGCTGCTGATGAGACAGGGTGCAGTGTGCCTTTCTTATTGGCCCAGGTCCAAGGCCTCTCTAAAATAATCCTCTCCATCGATTACATTCTGTTAACTTTCAGGAGATTTTTTTTGCAGAAGAGTAATTAGGATCCTCCCATCACCCCAGCTGTTCTCGAGAGCTGAGCGCATTGATGCGCTGGCAAACCTCTTTTTTTTTTTTTTTTTTTTTACAGCCCTTTCTCTTCAAAAATCCTTAATGGCATTGAGCTGGTATCATTACGCCGTCGTGTTCTAGAGGTCGTCATTTCCATGAACTCTGTATGAGACTTCACACGTCTCAAAATAGGGAGGATTAATGAGGATGTTCTGGGTCAATGACAGTGACCTAATTTGTGAATCCCGATTCTCACAGGAACCCTATTTTACTGCTGCCAAAAGTCATAGACTTACAAATGCTTTCATTTTTTTTTTTTATGAGGAGCGGGTGATTCAGAACGGGTGATTAGTGGAAAAGATTGGTAATAACAGCTTACTGATTGCCTGTTTAAAGCTATTCCAGGTGAGAACAGCGTAAGTATCATCCAGATGAATTTTAATTGAAAGCAGCATTGCTAATCATTGGCTGTTATCACAATATTACAAGAGTCTTCTTACATTTCCAAAACACCCTAGGTGGGAGAACATGCGAGGACATGTTGCATAATTACATATGTCTAAGAGCTGCTGTTGTGTCTTTTTGAAAGGATAATTGCCCGAGCGTCCCGATGAAACCCTGTTCTTGCTGAGAGTGGGAAAGAGAGAGGGTGCGGCGCTGGAAGAGTTCCGCCACCCACTAAGAATGCGTGGGCCATCAAGTTCTCTCGCTCCCTCTTTCTCTTTCTCTGTCTTTGACACTCTCCCGCTCTCTCCTCAGACAGCACGCTTTAAGCGGCCTAATTTACTCAATTGACTGATATGCACACAGTGTTTGCGATTATCACTTTGCCCTGAAAGATGTTTCAAGCTCTGAGAGAGCAGTACAGTGTTTCCTTCTCATTTCTTTGTGTTTAATGAAGGGGCTGTGTATAACACAGTGCAGAAAAGACCAGGCTACGTGCACTCTGAGATAAACTCACAAAGTATACACTCATTCGTTTATTGTCTGTAACACACATCCAGTTCAGGGTCGCCTGCCTGGAAACACTGGGCACAAGATGTGAAGACACCCTGGACAGGGCACTAAGGCATCAAACCCAGTCACTCACACATAGTTATGTACACTTTTGCGCAGCTTATCCACCTATAATTCATCCTCTTCTAACCACAAACCCAGGACCCTGGAGCTGTGTGAAAGGGACGCTACCTGTTACTATGATTTTGGGGCCCATAATCATAGAGGACCTTTTATCCCTTTTTTAGGACAGACCTTTGTGGATACCCGCTCCTCATACACTTCTGACATGTATGGCTTTGAGTGCTACTTTGCTACTGTATCAGTCTGTAGGAAATCTTTAAACCACACACTAGAACACGTTTCTGTGAGGATTTGATTACATCTAGCCAAAAGAGCATTAGTAAGGTCAGACTCTGATGTTGGATGATTAGGTTAGCATTGTTAAAGTCAATACAGCTCATCCCAGCGGTACAGAATAGGGCTGCAACACTCCAGAGCTCCACAGTCCAATGCTGGATGTTTGTGTCAACAACCATGGCGACTTTATACTCATGTGCAGCTGCTCCAGAGCATCCCAATTTTCTGGACACTATACAAGCTGTATGGGACCACAATGGATGCACCTTAAAGAAGCTGAATTCTCAAACTCCAAGGGACATCTATGAACTTTCAGACATAAGTGTATATTCATTTTAGAATCTTGTTCTTAAACAGAGTACTGCTTTAACAGATGTCGTCGTTTTCTTCTTCTTTCGGCTGCTCCCTCGCATCAGGGGTCGCCACAGCGGATCAACCATCGATCTGGCACAGGTTTTATACCACATGCCCTTCCTGTAACCCTCTCTATTCGTCTGGACTTTGTGACTGGCACTGCAACACAGTGGCTAGGTACACACACTCACATCTATGGACAATCTTCCGAGTCACCAATCCACCTACCAACATGTGTTTTTGGTCTGTGGGAGGAAACCTGAGCACCTGGAAGAAACCCACTAAGACACAGGGAGAACACACCAACTCCTCACAGACAGTCACCCGGAGAAAACCCACGAAGACACAGGGAGAACACACCAACTCCTCACAGACAGTCACCCGGAGGAAACCCACACAGACACAGGGAGAACACACCAAACTCCTCACAGACAGTCACCCGGAGGAAACCCACACAGACACAGGGAGAACACACCAAACTCCTTACAGACAGTCACCCAGAGCGGAACTTGAACCCAGAACCTCCCTGGAGCCATGTGACTGTGTCACTATCTGCTGCACCATTGTGCCTCCCTTAACAGATAATAGTGTCATTTTTATAATATTCTAATATTGCGGTATAAATTCTTGGAATTGACTTAAATATATTCAATATTATTACTTGCATAATTTGTGTTTCTAAGAGAAAAATTCTAATCGTTCCTGATGCATATGAAACATACAATTCCTCTGTACAGGTCATTAACGAGTGTCCTACCTGTGTGTGCTACCTAATACAGACACAGGTTAAAGATGTTATTGTGTGTCTGTTGATATTTGAACCCCCCACTTCCTTTCCACCAGTGTACCTTCAGAAGCTACGCTTCCCAAATTCATGCTTCATAGAATGTGCCCCTCCCACTTCGCCATGTTGAAGAAATGCCCCCTGTTGCTGATTGACTGTAGTAGTCTTGTGTTATTTGGCCCTGTTTGCAGAGCTAGGGCTGAGTATGAACATATGAATTTTCTTTTTCTTTTCCTCCCCCTGCAGCACAAACTGACTGGAGACCAGGAGCGCCATAAGGAAACATTAACTGAATCTTACAAAAAATGTATTGGATGAAAATCATGAATCAATACCTATTTTGATTTATTTATTTATTTTTGTTTAATAACTAAATGAATTACTGATAGGACCAATGGGTTTTCCCCTTGTACTTTCCACTGTCTGAAGATTTGCATGGATTGTAGAGAACAACAAGGAATGACAGTATTGCACATCGAGAGTGAGTAAAATGATCTAGTTTGAGAGCCCTAATTAGTCATTTGAAATGGATTACTTTTCTGAGCTATTATCCCAGCACTGCTACTAATGTTGTTTACTCTCTGAAAGTGTTTTTATGAGCGAACGCTTGAGTTTTTCTTTTTTTTTTTTCCGTGGGAGTTTTTAGCTTTTAAAAGATCTTAGGTTGAATGTCATGCTCCATTGCTCTTCTCATTTCCTCTTTGTTTTGAAATGGGTGCTGGCCTGATATGACCTCCATCAGCAGTGCACTGTGGTGTTTAGAAGTGGCCTGGCTCTTTAGCGTGGTTTTTGTTTTATAGCGCGCATAACGTGGCCAGTCTAAGCGGCCCTAACCTTAATGTTTACATAATGGATGTCAAGTTGGCTCAGGAGGGAGGTCCATCAACACGCACCAGCTCAGCCGCACGCACACGGCCCTGCTTTTCCATTTAAGGAGCTTGACCTAGATTTAATAATGACCTTTCAGATAGTTTTCACAATAGCAAGGAGCAAGGAAAAATATCAGCTTTCTTCGACTCCCTGACTTGTTAATCCTGATGGTTTGAGGGCATAAGGGAGAGTGGTGTTGTTCAGAAAGGGGCTCGGTTTCAGCGTGATATAAAGCAGGCCGAGCTCACTGCAGGCCCTCAGCATGGGCTTGGCAGGCACGTCCTACAATGGACGCTCAGATCCAAGCGTAGGTTAGCTGCCCGTTGACCGACCGCATGTACGTGTGTGTTTATGATTTGCATTTCTGGCTCTCCCTTTATGAATGACTGATGGTGTTATCAAACACCCTGCCCACATTTAATTCCATCATTAGGCGTTGACAAGAGATGTGGTTGTTGATGTTTTCATCGGGGACTCTCTCCACAGTTGCAGTCAGATGATTATTTAAGCAGGCATGAATCATTAATGGCCCACTTTTGCATGCGCTCTTATGTTTCTGAGGGGTGTGAGCAAGGGAGAGAGAGAGAGAGAGAGAGAGCAAGTGTGAGAGAGAGAGAGAGCGTTCCACAGCCGGCCGCGCAGCAACCGAAAACCTGCTGCGGCTCGGCTTCTGTTTCCCCGTTAAGCTCCTGCTGCAACTGAAGTCATGCATTGAGTTTGACAGCCTTCACACTACACTGGATGTGTTTACACGTTTGTTTCCTGTGCCGTTTGAATGGGATTTGACAAGCCTGAAGAGAGTGTGTGTGGAGGATTAATAAGCTTAATGCTCTTTTGGAAAGGCTGAGACTTATGTAGAATATGTATCCACTTAAATCCAGCGGGCCCAGATTGTCTGCTGCTGTGGACTTGGCTGCTAGCTGCAGAGCTTTTGGCATCGCTACTGTTCCTTCTCAACAGTGCAGATTGTCAGTAGACAATAACGCAATGCTTCCTGTGCACTTTGAGACACAAACTGGCTAATGGTGCTAGTTTTTGCCGATTATTAAACGCGGCCCCATTGGCTCCACTGGCTGTGTTGCTAATTCCTTATTACAAATTAGAGTCACCTATTATCAGCCTGTCATTCTGACATATGAGATCACCTCATATGGCCTGACTCCATGCTCGCAGGGATCGTTTTTCCAGCTGTCGGAGAGGTGTCATTGGAGCCCTGACTGGTGTTTCATTGCTTTGGGTGTACATCATCTCCCCAGCGTTATCATTGCATTAAGTTGGTGCTATATTAACAGTTTACGTACATCTGCCTGTGTTTTCTCATGTTGACAGCAACATTGTCCCAAAGTAGCATCTGTTTCCACACTGATGTGCTAAGCAGACTGTGCAACTCATCCAGGCGAGCCTTCAACAGCGTTTTCAATTTAACTCTCAAACTCTTGCCATGCTGGGGGAGGCAGGATGGATGCGCGAGCTGCCGCGTCAGGTGCCTCTTTGTCTTGTCCAATGAATCAAGCATCCTTTTTTTTTTTTTTTTGGTCCCAACAGCAGGTGAAAATCTAATTATACCAGGATGACAAGAGGAGGCGAGCTGTTGCCATATTTTAGCAGCTCTTAATTGTGTGCTAAAGAATCTGTCTCATGCACTCACTCCCATGCTGCGATACACATTGAAAAATGTTTCTCTCATCAAAAGTCCCAGAAAATGCTCTCTCGCCTTCTTTTTTTTCTTTTTCTTCTGTTTACTTTCCCTGTTCGACTTTGTGATCGCTTGCACATTCTTCTTTCTGTCACGTAGGGTAACAGGAGGCCGTTTAGCAGAGAAAACACAAGCATTGCACACACTCCTAATTCCCATTGTTTTGTTAAGGATCTGAATCATGAGTACGTAATAAATTGTTATATGAATTGGTGCTGGCATCTCAGAGCTTTGAGCCGTAGACCTGTTTTGTGTGGCTTCTTTGAATTCTAGGGCTGGCTCGAGAAATATTTAACAGGCTTTGAGAAGTAGTTTGTGTTTCTGAAAACAAAAATCCATCCTGAAAATCCATAATCCGTATTATTTTATTGGTGTTTTATACATTTATACATCCCTTTTGAAAATGAACATCTCTAAGAGGCCAAGAGACAGATGTGTTTTGATGTTCTCAGATAAGAAACAGAGCAGGACTGAAGTCAGTTTATTCTACATTAGTGTAGAGTTACAGACATTCATAACTTTGAGCAGTGAGCTGAGAAAGTTGTTCGGCCTGGTATCAGTTTGTCTCCGTCTTTCAGCTCGGCGGCTTGTAAACGAGTGACTGAGGAGGTGCTCTGGTTCTCCGTCCGAATGGTGTTCAATGATCAATACTGGACAATAATGGTAACCAATGTGTAATTAGGCAAAGGAGGTGTAAAGTACACAACAAGACATGGGATCTGCAGGTGTCTGGACAATTAAAAGACCTCAGAACATTGAAAAGCATGAAAAATGATGAGCATTTTGCTCTGTTCCTGCTCAAGTTCTTGAGGTGGAACTGACTCCAAATTCCAGAGACTGTGTGAAAGTAAACACAGACTGAAAGTGCTACGAAACTAAACAGCTCGAGTTACAAATGAGTTTCTGTGGTAATTCAATCAGTGAATAAATATGTACAAGTTAAGCTTCAACTACAGGCTACACTCAAACTTTACTTTAAAAGACATGGCGCTCCTGAATGAACACGCAGTGGTGGGGGTGTTTGTTTTGCAGTGAGAATAATAGTTCTCTAGAATCATCTGTGTCACCGTTTTCCATTCCATTGCCTTTTCATTAGTCTTTGTGAAATGTGATGTGATCAGCATTTGCCAATAACATATCACCCAATGTTATAGTTTGATATTGTTTTTATTAAATGGATGTTTGAAAAAGTAATAAATGAGAGAATGATGACAAAATCTGAGTATGGTGAAGGATTTTAAACAAATTAAGCTTTTTAATGCTATATGAAGAAATGAATACCACAATAGCACACAGACATTTGAGAATTTTAATTAAACACACTAGCCCCAATAGCCTCTGGTTCTTATTTTTCACTGGTTCGTTTTCCTGTAGCTGATTTATATGTTTCTTTATTTTTTTCAGTGCTGTTCAGCACATTAGATGAACGCTGCAGCTTAGGTGTGGGCATAAGCCATTGATCTCTCTGACTGAGGAGGAATCCAGCTCCTCTAATTATGGCAGACCCAGCGGCCCCCTGTTAGCACTGCGGTGCCCATCACGGTTAACCCGCTGATAGGGTTAATGCCTCAGGTTTTGGGGCTCTCCTGCTATTGCCTTTTTCCAGCGGCTAATGCACCGCTTTGTGAGCGTAATTACGACCTGTCTTATGGCACTGCAAATGAGCGCTCTGAGCCTGCCTCCCCTAAGCTGCAGAATAACACACTCCACCTGAAGTGGCGGTAGGAAGTGTGTGAGGACGGATGGCTCTCTTTAATGGACCGCCTGCGTGAGCAGCCCTGGCTCGGGCTGCTAATCACGTCACGCGCCGCAGCCCAGATACATGTCAGGTTAATGGAAGCGCTGATTATTTATTTATGGACATTATAGCTAAATTGCTGATTACATATTTTTCTAGTGTCTAATTTCTTTACACAGTCATTTTTAAGGTTGAGGAGTATGTCAGCTCCTCAGAAAATTGATTTTCTCCTTCGCTCCCTCTCTTCCCCCCCACCCTTATGGCTATTAGAAATGAATATAATAGTCTCCTTCTCTCTGGAGGATGGCGCTTAAGTCATCTAATAGATGAGACACGCTTTACCTGTGTCTGCTGCAGCTGTGTGCGATGGAATGATTTCCTCTGAGGATTAATCTGAGTGGATGAACCTGTGTGTAAACCTGTGACAGTTATCATAGTTACTGTCAGCGCCTCCACTGCCTTCTTAATACCTCACTGACCTGCTATTATCCTGCTAGCATTTTGTAATTACTGTCACCTCCAATGAGTGGACAAAGCTGCGCCTTATTATAGGTTAAAGCTTTAATAACATGATCCTTTGCTTCGCTGCTGCCTGCCCTGACCTGATGTGGACGTTTCTGTTTGGCACATAATGGAAGTATCTCTTAATCGACTGCAGATTTCGCCTCGTGGCTTTTTTATTTGGATGGATATGTTTGATGGGGCCCAGTGGGTTGATTGTCAGACTTTGAGCAGTAGGTTGGAGGAGGGTACATTTTTAAAAGCCTTGGCAAACTGTAGGGCTTTCATGTCATAGGCTCTTTGCCATTAAGCTCAGCAGTATTAGATAAGGCCCTGTAGAACATGTTTCTGTAGACGGGCAAAAGAGGAACCAGATGCTGCGTGGACTGTGAGGAGTCTGGTGTAGTCAGATGAGCACTGAACATCAAACAGATCCTCCGAGCCTTTGGTATGCTGAATCCTGCTGCTCCTCTCCATTAAAATGGATTTATCATCTGTTTTATTGCTTTAATTGACTCGCTCAAGATGAAGCCAAATGGAAAATATGCTCATGGGTGAAGAAAAAAATTAATAAATATATAAATAAATAGGACGGTCATATTGTTTTTTTTTGTACAATGCTGTTTTACACTCCTTAACTATAAAAGTAGCCCATTAGCCGTCGCTTATCTTTACTTAACTCCACCTAACTGCCCTCTATCTCTTGATTATTCCAGGCGATTGAATCGGCCGATCGGCAGCCGGCAATACTCCTCTCTATCCCAGTATGTTTCTATTTGTCGATGACAATCATCCACTCCATCCAGTTCGGAAGTGAGTGCCAGCAGTGCATTACTCTTTAAAGATGGCTAGCATGATAGCCAGGTGTCAGGTCGGTGCAATCAGCCGCGAGCGCTCCACATATCGATCTGTCCAGCGGCACTCTTACTGAGATAAAGTCTGCTTATGACAGGATGAGAGAGAGAGAGAGAGAGAGAGAGAGAGAGAGAGAGAGATCTCCTCATCACTGTTCAGCTTGGGTCAGAGCAGCCAAAGACCAGGCCTCAAAGGGCTAGTCCCTCAGCATCAATGTCTAATGCCTGTTTATCCTCTTAAAGCCTACACTCCATTATTCTGTTATTATAATAATTATCCAGTTCGTTGGGATGTGATCATTTCTAGACTATAAATGCTTCGGCTTATGACTAATTTTTCACCATCACTGCATCCCGTGAATCTTCTAGTCATTTTTGATGAATGAGTAAAACTGGAATTAATGGCAACGTAATTTGGAATGGTATGTTTGAGTAAGAAGTTGACTGCAGCTTGTTCATGGTTGACATTTAAGATATTTTTGTTTGTTTGTTTTATTCACTGTTTGATTTACCACAGAATTTCATTTGTGACTTAAGCTGTTTAGATGTGTACCACTTTAATTATGTTCACTTTCATGGAAATTAAGCGTTCTCCAGTATTCAGAGTCAGTTTCACCTTAAGTAATTCAGGGTGAGTCAAAAGTCGCAATACCTTTTCATGTCCGGGACATGGCCGCCATCTTGAAAGCCACCATATTGGATCAAGGGTAAGTTTTTAAGGGCTGGAGTGAACTAGAGCTGAGTTCTGCCAGACAGAGGCCCATATCAGCAAGTGGTTTCTCTTGACAGATGCATTTTTCTAGGTGACAGTCCTCACTAATTCATGAATGATCCTTTAGTGTCCGCTAGAGTCATTGATGACCTTTTCACGTGGAGTTTGGGTGGCTATTTTCCCCTTTTGAGTGGATGTCCGGAGACTAGAGGAACTTTTTGAAAAGCGAGAGAGACGGTACGCGGTGGTTCTAAAGCAGCGCTGCCACTCCGCACTTCCTCCACACTTCCTCCCCACAAGTCTGTGAAGTGCCGGAGCCAGCAGAGTCGGGTTCAACCAGGAAGAGAACTGCACATCCATTAAAGCAGCCTCCCTCTGGCCATCTCTCCAACTTCAAACACACCAACATTAAAGTTACAATAATGCAGGGGGCTGTTCTCCCACATGATGCTCGCACATCAGAGCCGAGGTGCGCTAATGATGGAAGTAATACACACACACACACACACACACACTGTACACAGGCACACTCGTATAGAGACCATTAGCTCAGCACTGGCAGCCTCCAAACCTCCTCTACACCCCATTGGGCCCAGTCCTGTGTAACCATCCTAATGTTTGTCTCCTGAGACGTCTTCCGTGACTTTATAGTTTTACAGAGTTTTGTGGCCACTGCTGAAGCTTTTCTGACAAAGTTTAGTAGTGGTGTACTAGCTACAGAGATGAGTCTGACTCTTAACTTGGTGGATTGGTCATGTTTATTCATCGCACAGCTGCCAATAATTATTGTTGCTTCATAGTAAAGTTCATAACTAAAGTACAGAGGCAACATCTGAGCCCATCACTCATTTATTTAATTTTCTGTCACTGTATGTTTTAAGAGCAAGTTATTAATTTCTCAAAAATAATTAACCAAATCATCCACAGCACATTCACTGATTTGGGCAGTTTTCGGCTCTGGGGAGGCCAGTTCATTGTTCCGAGAAGACTGGCAGCTGCTTTGGTTTGCAAATGTTCTTCTTTTTTTGCCTATTTCCTTTTCTCAGAAGTGATTTTCTAACAGATACCCAGCCCTTCTAACCCATAGTTCTGAGCTGTCTTATCTCAATGGAAGGCTGGACAAACACTAGTGCATTTTTTTTTCCAGTGAAACCTCTTAAATACTGATAGTGGGAGTTTTGGTGCTGTACCATGCCTTGCAGGCATCTGCCATTTCATTCTTTTTATAGTCCAGTATGTCCTCTCCTCTCATCTTCTCAGAAATATGTAACTTGTACTAAATGTTCATTCTGAAAGAAATGTAAAAGGTAGGTGGTTTCTGACATTTTCTAAGTACAGTCAATAATTCTGGCTGTCAAACAGTATAACATAAGGCAATGTAATCCTGCTTATTATCTCAGTCCTCTAAGGTAGGGGGGCGGCACGGTGGCGCAGTCATACAGCTCCAGAGACCTGGAGGTTGTGAGTTCTGTGAGGAGTTTGGTGTGTTCTCCCAGTGTCTGTGTGGGTTTCCTCCGGGTGCTCCGGTTTCCTCCCACGGTCCAAAAACACGTTGGTAGGTGGATTGGCGACTCAAAAGTGTCCGTAGATGAGTGTGTGTTGCCCTGTGAAGGATTGGCACTCCCCCTCCAGGGTGTGTTCTTGCCTTGCGCCCAATGATTTCAGGCAGGCCCTGGACCCACCACGACCCTGAACAGATTGTGAATGAATAAATTAATAAATGAAGGTAGGGATGTAACGATATGGGAATTCTGCGTCGATACGATATCCAACATTATTCATGTATCTACAAATGCAGATGTACACATTATATAATGAAGTTAAGACATCCCAGATTAATATTACAAACAAAGGTACCATTTATTTGCGTAACATTTTAGCATTGTATGCAAACAATAAAATGAAATTGAAGTGGAGATAATTGTTAGGACTTGAGGCATAGTCTGGTCACAGATTTAAACATCTCTTTTTTTAATTTAACAAGATAAACAATATATAAATTTAAACTAATAAAATAATAATAATACTAAATCAAAGTACGTTTACTTAAAGCAAAGGATTAAACACAAAGAAATAGCAGTGGATTTTAGCAGTGTAACTATTCAACAATACAGTAACAGAGGAATAGGAGCACTTCAGCACTGCCTTTGTGCTTCTCCACACCATCAGAGGGTGAAGAATCAGAACCAAACAGTACTTTCCCACATGGCCATCAGTCTGTTTCACCCAGTCTTCTTTCAACAGAAAATACATGTCTTCGATTATCAGTTTCACTTCAGCAAGATCAAAGCATTGGCCTGTTACAGATGATCTTTAAAAAACCCAGTACCTTTTGGATGCGGATATGATTCCAATATCACCATGCATGACTTCTAAGAAGGGAATCAGTGTATTTATAGCTGAGATAAATGTATAGAACTGTAATTGAGCCAAGGGACAAAGTTAATTAAAGCTCATAAGTTCTTTAAATTACTTATTTAACAAGTTTTCCCCCCAGCAGCTTTGTTCCTTTCTGATGAGATCAGCCATAATGAATACTTTTGAATATAGTGACCCTAAGCATTACATAAATACTTCAGCAGTTACCTTTCTGTTCTAAAATACTACATTCAACAAATTAATGTTGGTTGGTTTTAAGTTCGTGTTTTATATAATATGTAATATTTTGATGATAGTTAAGCGTTCGGCGATGTGTGCTCATGTACTGATTGTGGTTCTTGAGGCACTGCAAGAGCTCATCTCCATGATGTCTTTGCCAAGACATATTTATGTGCTATATTATAGGTTTCAGCTCCCATAAATTTCCATGACAGCCTTGTGGAGGTTTTCAGTGGCATGCTTTATATTACAGACTTCGGGGAGAAAATGAGGACATTTTGTTATTACTAACAATGCAGATATTTCACATAATGTTCGCCCACATAGCACATTATGCTGCAGGCCCCTGAATGGTTGTGCAGCCAGACAGCGTTTCTGATTCCTCCTGTGAACAGGGCGATAGCTGACACAGTCACACTAAACACATGAAGGTCACCTCTCTCTTCTTTCCACTCTCAGCCACAAAAGCCTCATCTGTTTTAATGGAGTGTTCTCAGAGCGCCTGTGTTAGCCTCTGTAAAAGCTCTAGTCTCACCATCATGTAGCCTTTGCTCATTCTCTCACACAGTCCATTGTGTCTGCTTCTCTCTCTTTCTCCTGTCTCTCTCTCCCTCTCTCCTTTCTCTCTCTCTCTCTTTCTCCTTTCTCTCCCCTCCCCCTATCCCTCTTTTCACCCCTGCTCTCTTTCTCTCTTCTGAATAATTCTCAGTGCAAGATGAACTGTATCGAAGGTTGTTTGGTTTCAGGTTTAAACGTGGAGGTGTTTCCTTACCTGTTTCGTATTCATTCACACAATGGCCCGAGTAGCCTCTCTTGTTTCTCAGTAAGAAGAGTCCAGACAAGACCTTTGTTTTCCACTTCATCAGATGCTAGCATGGTTTTTTTTTTCCCTTCTTCTTTTTTTCTTTCCCTCCTCCTAGAACAAGGGCTGGAGAGCAGCCATCTCTCTGGGCCCAGGCAGCTCGCTCAGGCCATGCTAAGCAACCGAGAGGGAAATCACACCACCCTTTTGGATTCTTTTTGGGCTGTTCTTTCAGCACACAATGTCTGATATATTCAGGAACATTCTGTGTGTGAAAGGTTTTACAACCGTGCACATTTATAAAGTTTCAGGTTCTGCCTTGTTAATTTATACAGTTTTTAACGTTGTTTTAACAGCGGTGTTGCTGCTGGGGTGGGCGGCAGGGCCTTTTATAAATGCTAGCACATTTATACTCACATGGTCCTGCCAGTCAGCTTCCATCTACACTGCTCATTTACACTGATGACATTTGGCAGACACTTTAATCCAGAGTGACTGTTGGTGTAGCATGGTGTTCCTGCCCAGGTCAGGAATTGAACACCAGTCTGGCATGTGGAGAGTAACGGTGGTGCCTAATATTACCCTGACAGCCATTTATCTTGTTACTCATGATGCAGCTCATTTATTTTCCTTCTATTTTCTTTCTTCAACTGAAGAATAAGTGTGCAACTCCCTTTAGCCCTAATGTAGTTAACAAGTCAAGACATGCTGTGTTCAGAATGGTTCACTCGTTTACTCATTCACTATTCACTTTATAGCATTTGCTACTTGGTGACCTGACAAGGATATGAGAGTAGGAGATAACTTTCTGGACATTGTGTTTGGAAACAATTATTCTTAAAAGGAGGCCTGTTCATATTCTGCCGCAGTCAAACATGATGGTGAAGTAACTTCGTAAGTAGGCACTGTCAATTCACTGATATAACCATTCATTCGTTCATTATCTGTAAGCGCTTATCCAGTTCAGGGTCGCGGTGGGTCCAGAGCCTACCTGGAATCATTGGGCGCAAGGCGCCAGTCCTTCACAGGGCAACACACACATTCACACCTACGGACATTTTTGAGTCGCCAATCCACCTACCAACATGTGTTTTTGGAATGTGGGAGGAAACCGGAGCACCCGGAGGAAACCCACGCGGACACGGGGAGAACACACCTCACAGACAGTCACCTGGAGCGGGACTCAAACCCACAACCTGCAGGTCCCTGGAGCTGTGTGACTGCGACACTACCTGCTGCACCACCGTGCCGCCCCGATATAACCATTGGTATTTATTTAAATAAAAATGATAAATATTACCATTTGTAATTTCGATTACCATCTCTGGGATACAGCTTTGTAAATGGTATACATTGGACATTTTAGTGTACATTGTCTTTACACTACACTTTGTTATATGTTATGAGTATTCTGTAGTGAACTATTTAAGGAACAAAAAGTACAGAGACAGATTTTGAGACACTATGTAGTGCAGTATTAATGTAGTTGAGAGGAAGTCCAAAGGCAGCTTGAGTTTGTTTTAGTTTTACTCTGGATTTAAGAGACTAATTTAGTAACATTTCAGAAGTATATGCTCACCACTGTGAAAATGAAGAGAATTCCTTGTCCATTTCAAAGTGTGAAAGTAACCTGCGCAGCTAAAACAGTAGTAGCTCATAGTGTTCAAGCCTTCATTTAGTCTGTACTTCTGTCATCATATGCTCAGCTCAATACAGCACTAAAGAATGAAACTGGGCACCAATCATGTCTTGGCTGAAGGACTGTATATGTATGAATGATTGAGATATATAAATAGTAGCTGAAGATGTTGCTCTATTTCTGTTCCATCATTGGGTAACATTGACATATCTGTGCTGTTACGGGTAGATTACTTATTTCCATACTAGGAGCCTGAAAGTGCCACAAACTAAACAGCTAGTTACTGTTCTGGGGTAATTCAGATTAATTCAAATTAAACCTCAATCCCGAACAATCTACCGCTGGATTTATATTTAAAAAGATGCAGAGCTTCTGAATGATCACAAACTCGCAGTGTGGGGGGAGTTTGTTTTGCGGTGAGAACACTAGTTCTACAGAATCGTCTACCTTGCCTTTAAATCTCACACTTTGCAGCCAGTACACTTGTCTTTCTCTGTGTTTGCACTCTGCTCTATTTCTGCTCCCTCTGGTTCCCAAGCCTAGTGAGCTGAGGCATGAACCTGGCATGTAAGTGCTCTTCAGAGATCTGGGGTGACCTTGCTGTTTTCCCCGTGTGAGGAGGTTGGCCAAGGTGCTCTTTGTTTTATTGGATTGTCTCCATGAACTCTCTCTGCTCTCTGATGGAAGTGCTGCTGTAATTATGCTCTCCATTTGTCATCATTCATTCTCATCTCCTAAAACCTTAATCCTATTTGTGCCTCATCATACCATCCATTATATCAGGCTAAGCCATGTTTACTGCTTTCGGATGAAGAACATGTAGCGCTTCTTTCCTCCTTTGTTTTCTCGTAATTCTTACCCTCCGTGCGATCCTGAGGTGCAGAGCTTGCTTTCATCCTTATCTCTCTGTCTGCTCTTTATGCAGGGCTTGGCACTTACGTTACTGCCCAGATTAAACCTCGCTTCATTTTTGAAAATGATACCCAGACAATGTGTCTGCAGTGCGTTCACCTTCACTGCCTGATTTTTTTTTTCTCTTTTATGTGGGTGGATTTATGGTGGGGCCTCATGCCTTACTGTCTAAAATGGTCTTAAAGAGATATTTCAGCAAAAGCAATCAAACGTGAGGTACTTTCAGCTTACTCTAAATGTATTTGGTGAGCAAAGCCGTGTTTGGAATGTGAAGTTTGTGTCTCCGGTTTGTACTGGAGCTAGCATTGAAGCTACAAGGGTAATGGAGCAAGCAAGTAACGGAAGCTTATGATGATCAGTTAGCACTCTGCAAACTGCAGTTCTGACTCACTTTCATTCCAACTGGCCCTGGTTATTGAAGGAATAGTTTGGTGAAAAATATAATGTACAGAATGTTCCACTTAGCCTAGAATTAGTCGATAAGCCGCGATGTTTGATTTGACTTTGTTAACTTCTCTGTTAGCTATATAAATCCAATGAGCTCCAGTGCAAAGACAGAAATGAAAGCAGACACTTGGGCTAAGGGTCCAACTTGTTAAACCATTAGTTTTTAAACATTTATGCCAGAGATCGAACACTAAACCATTGATTTATCTTGCAGGGTTTCTTCTTGACTGTGTCCTTGGAGTCAATCCTGAAGGTGGCAAAACACGCATCTGAGAACAACAAGATCTTCAGTCTGAATCTCTCTGCACCCTTCATCAGCCAGGTCTTTAAGGAGTCCCTTATGAAGGTCATGCCCTATGTGGACATCCTGTTTGGCAATGAAACGGTGAGTCAGATTCTATTAAAATATAACGTAGTACACAGTACATGCTGTGCCTTGTTGAGAAATGAACTGTACATTTGGAATAGCACATATTGGCTTTATATAGAAGTAAAGAGGGAAACAAATAGCTTAGAAGGTGTACACTCTAAGTGGAAATAGGGAGGGGTGGGATGGGGGCGGCGTCGTATGCTCCATGGCCTACAGGCAGTAGATCATTTTGTATTTGGTGTCTCAAGCAAACTACCAGCCAGCGACGTTAGCCAAACAGTAAATTAAGCAGGGGTGACTTTTATTTTTATTGCAAACACAAGTTTCAGAATTTTGGTTTTAAATACACCTATCAGGGCTCCAAATTATAGCTCATAACTCAGGGAATGAGATATTGATTTATGAGTGATTCTGGAGAGCTCCAGACGCAGCGCAACTCTGATCAGGATGAAGAAGTAACAGAAGATGAATGGCTTTTATAGCATCTAACATCAGTGGATAACATCAGAAGTTTAACCCTTGATTCTAGTCTCTCAGTTTTAAGAATACACGATGGAAGGGCTGCAGTCAATTCAACGGCAGCATGGCGACAAATTCTATGTTTCAAACTTGCCAAGTTTTAATTAGCTGGAGAAACTTGACTTGCCCTCCATTTGCTGTACACATGATAAAATTCAACAATGCACATTTTAATTGCAAATAGTGTTTTGCTCATTTGTAAGACATTATAGATTAATAGCGTGATTAATAGGAATTGTCGAACACTGAAGTGGTCAAATTGTAATAATTTTCTGTTTATACACACACACACACACACACAGTGTAGCTCAATTATTCTGTTACGTCACACTCGTGGAACCAGCATTCTGGGAATCCTCGTATTTCCAGGTTTGGGATATGTGTTCTTCTGCACACAGTGACAGATAGGCTGTGTGTGAGAAAGAGAGAGAGAGCCTGACAGGCTGAAACACTGCAGCAGGCTCTGGACCTCCTTTTAGCAGCACTGCTGCTGCTGCACACTGCACGCAAACCACTGATTAGATATTAAACACCAGTGGTCCAAATCAGCCAGCCTCCACTTAGGCTTCTTAGTGCTGGAACAGCTGTGTTAATTCGTCTTAAAAACCCAACGTGACCACAGCTTCTGTTTTAACTCGCCTAATTAGACAGTTAGCACACTTTTACACGTTGAGGCTTTCTTCGTTTCGGCCGCACGAGCGCGTCGGTGAAGGTGTGTGTGTGGGAGCTATCCGCTGGTACAGTTCTGAGTGTTTGGCAGCTGGATCTTGTCTGAGTGTGAGGGGACTGAGGCAGGGAGACAGGCCTTTATCTGCAGTGACAACGTGGGCGCCATGAGGGACGGCCCGGGCCCGAGAAGGAGCTCCTCGCCCACCCTTAACTGGCACACATGAAGTGTGTAATATCCAGGGAGCAGCACTGGCCTAATTGAGTCCTTCCCTGCTCCCCTCTCCTGCCTGCTTGCCTGCCTCCATGACATAAAGCAGAGGAAAGTGAAACGTTTCAGGAAATGTAATGGCCTCCAGTTAATTAAGTGAGAGAAGCCGAGCAGTCAGAGCCAAAACCAGATGGCGCTGAATTGCGCTCGTAAAAACTCGCCGTACACACACACAGGCACACACATAGACGAGTGCTTACCATAACACGCATATACACACACATAATCACAAACAATTTGCCCTCCATTTGCCGCACACATGATAAAATTCAACAATGCGAATTGTCATTACAGATGAATTTGTTCGGCAGAAGGCTCCGACAATGTAGATAAATGGCATGATTAATTGGAACAGAATGAATAACCCTGACTGATGTAGTATAAGCAGTGATTAACTCCAGCTCGGAGCTCAGATTGTTTTAAATAACAGGGGAGTTAAAGCCATGATTGCTGGGAGGTTGCGAAATGATTGAAATCGCTCCATCGCTGCTTATGAGACAGCGTGAGAGAGAGAGAGACAGATAGAGAGAGAGACTGGAGAGAGCTGGCTCATTGTGTAGCTCTGCCCAAAGGCCTTTTCCCAAAGACCTCAGCCTCCCCGCCCAGTGCTGACATGAATAATATTATTGAGCTCCCAATGCACCCAGAGCAAAGGGGAAATTGGGGGTTTGCTCTTTTGACATTTAGCAGGACAAAGGCAGAAGGATGTACAGATAAACTGGGACTTCCTTACACAGCTGTGTGTGTGTGTGTGTGTGTGTGTGCTCATGCCTGTGCCAGCGCTATTTCCATTAACCAAGGTTAAGTTACTGTCTTCTGTTCTGCTTTGAGGACTCAACCCTTTGCAAATAACTTTTGTGCTTTCATCCTGCGAGTGTCAGAATGGAGACGTGCGTCTGCGCGTGTGCTCACAGGGTGGTTAAGGCTCTGAGGTTCTCTTTGGTGACTATGCTGTGAAATGTATCCTCTTACTTTTTTGATATTTGTGTTATTTCTCACTTGTAGACCTCTTTTTATTTATTATAATTTTTTTGAGTGGCTGTGCAAATTCATAACATTCCATCAGTACCAAGTGTACATTGAGAAATTATTTTGTCAGAAAGGTAGCCATCATACATTAGAGCTTTAAAGATTATGACCCCTTTAGAATCTTCTACATTGCTGTAAAAAAGGTGACCTAGAACTTTATAAGATTTTCAGTTTCAGAGGAAAACCAAATGAAGCAAATGAGACAAAAATATTAAACATGTTTTTATTTATTGACAATGGAATATCTGTGTGTAGCAGAAGTTTCTGAGCCTTTAGGAGCTGCAGACAGTTTGAAGGTGAAGTTGAGTCAGGTGGGATGTCAATCTGGTGTAAGTGGTCACGTCATTTAATATAATTTAATAGCTGCAGTTAAAAGAAACAAAAGTTCCATGACCAGTGCCATGATGTTGTCACCAAAGGCAGTGCCAACAAAAATGTCTGTCATTTCACAAATTCATACGTATCACACTTAATCTTGGAAAATATCTACGATGTATTAGTCTCATAACATGCAGATATCTGCTTTCGGGATGGTACATGTTGCAGTGTACTTGTGTTTGTGTAATAAGTAATATCTTATTAAACATGTTGGATTTGACAAAATAAATCGAAATAGATTTTGCGAATACTCATATTTCTCGCTTTTTCTCTGGCTGTAGTGTTAGTCTACCACTGTATTTGTAATAACTCTGGAGTTTGAGAAGTAGGTGAGCATGCCCCTGAATGAACCTGAAGGAAAAAGCTCGAAAGTACGTCAGATGTAACCACAGCATGAATGATGATGGGGATGTGGAAAAGTCACAGAGGAGCTTTACTCTTACTTGTTAAGCAAGCATTTCAGCGAGGCGCAGCAGTAGTAAGAGCAACTTTATTGCAGCGACGCTAGCAGTAGCCGCTGATCAGAGGAAAGGGGATGCTATTCTCTGCCAGGCAACACCACAAAAACACTGATGAGAAGACAGATTAGCCTGATACATATGTAAAACACTACATGTTCCCAACATCATTATTTCTTTGACCAGTGCAAACACTTGCTCAAAATGCAAAGCACGATGCTAATCACGATGAACATAATCCATCTCTTTCACATTCAAGCCTCGATCAGGCTTCGAAAATTCCCAGCAACAGTTTATAGTATGAGGTTTGTTTGTTTGTTTAATAAAATACAGTTGTGGCCCTTACTATGGCACTTTTTAGGTCTCAACCTGTAACAATTCTGTGAGTCTGGCTAGATGAAGGCTACCATATGCTTCAATCACAACTTTAGCTGTGCACATAAACAGCTGAATGCTTTTGGAGGAGAACACCAAGTGCTAATACTGTGTCATCAGTTAATAGTTGCCGACATTGGCTAGCATCATGCTGATTAACAGGATAAGAGAGAGGTCAGTAATGCACTCATGGACTCAGAAATATCTCCCGGTTATAGGGCCAAGGCTTGTATGGTCGCTCCAATTATTTGAATTTAACTGTTGTTCAGAATCGTTTCCCAAAGTGGTAAAACATCTACGGTGTTTTTAATGTCATTTGGTCATTGATATTGGAACAACGCCAAAGTTCAAAACCAAAAACCTGTTGAATACAGAAATATATGTGAATTTTATTAATTTCTTTTCATGTAATTATGTAATTAAGCTGATACATTTAAATTGGATGGAGAGGGTAATACCTGGAGACTCCAGTGATATTTCTCATGCTCAACAGTGTCCTCTCACACACTGTTTGCATGTGTGTGATGCGCATGATGGGCAGTTCATGAAGAAAGCCTGAGGCAGCGAGAGATTGGCATGGCAATGGGCCCCTATCCTGCAACTGATTTAGCCCCAGTCTGCTAAACACACATGCACCCTCACACACACACACTCACACACAGGCTCACAGACAGATGTCAAGTGCCACAGAACTCACTGACAGTCAAATGTGGCCCTGTTTAGAGCTTTGAGCCCCAGCAATCTTCGTCTGTACCCTGTGCAGCTTCTGTGAAGACGTTGCTTCATGATGAACGTTTCAATTTGCTGAAGAGGCATTTAAAAGCTGACTCTCACTGCTGGAGCTCAGGAAGAAAGATGCAGAGAGACAGTGAGTGAGAAAGAGGGAGAAAGGAGGAAGACAGTGAGCAAAGGAAGTTGAGAGGGAGGTGAGGTAATTAAAAAAATATGCTTAAGAGTGAGATGCTGTCAAGGGATCTCACTTGAATGCGGGCTGTACACTTGAGTAGTCTCCCACGACATCACCCACAGCACTCAATTAAAGACTGTCTATCTGCATACGCCTCCTATGGAATGGCCGCCAAGGCAACATTGTGAGAGACACAATTAGAGTTGTTAGGGAGAGTGATTTACTTTCCTGAGTGCATGGAATAGTCATTTGTGTGCTAGCTGTTTGGAGCAGCTCTAGACAAGTCATGCTCTTTTTTTGTAAGAACACAAGGCACCGTTTCATTAGCAGCAACATTTGAAAAGCAATGTTCACTAGTAAACTATTCCACAAACGTTTAACAGGAAATGTACAGTGTTCAGGACCCCCACAGAGAGGGTATGATTTGGCTGGTGGATCTTTCTCAGTGCTGCAGTGACACAGACATGGTGGTGGTGTGTATGTTACTGTCAGTGTCACTGCTGGACTGAGAATAGTCCTCCAACCAAAAATATCCAGCCACCAGCTTCCCGTGGGCGGCGCCATCGATGAGCTGCTCTCTCTGAATTTACATCTACAAGGTGGTCCAACCAGGTAGGTTTGTCTAACAGTGAGTAGACACAATGCTTAAAAATTCAAGCAGCACTGCTGTGTCTGATCCACTTGTACCAGCACAAGACTCGCTAATACACCACCATATCAGTGACACAGCAGCACTGAGATTGACCCACCACCTAAATCATACCTGCTCTAGGGGGGTCCTGAAAGAATGCAGAGAAAACAGATGTACTAGCTCTGTAAGTGTAGAATTACAAAGTCCTCCTTTATGGTCAGTGGAGCTGATAAAATGGACAGTGAGTGCAGAAAAGAGATAGGTCTTCCTAATCCATGGGTCATTTAGTGTACGATGATAGACGTCACAGTCACAACCATCAAGCACTTTCTCCATCGAGTGTAAAGAACAAACCTGCAGTGAGAATGCGGCAGCAGTAAATTAGTCTGAATTATCTGCACAATTTCTAATCTTTACAGTGTTTATAGTGTTCTCTTCTGTGTTCTTCTAAAAGGTCCATTTGACTTGTTCAAATTTTCAGTCTATAAAACAAGTGCTACAAAGTGGCCTGCTCTGAAATGTTGCCAAGCAAATCAACAGTAATTGGGGAGTTGTCAGAATTTTTCCACCATTATTCAAAGCTCTCTCTGTGCGAGAAGCAATTTCTTCTTTTATGGTCCGGCAAAACAGAAATAGTGAATATTATAGAGCAATATATAGGACGGTTGTGTAAGTAAACACCCTGTCATTCCATCAACTTTTCCCATAATTGATAGCAGATGGATGTCACCTAATCGCTGACCTAAAAAGGGTCTTATTTCCTGGCTTTAGCTTCGTCCTCTGGCAGCATGCGGAGCTTGAGAGGATTCGATAAAGATATGTTTTCGAAACCCGTTGCGGCCGACCATGCTGCTGCTTCTAGTGGCTCATTTCCCACATAGTATCGCTTTAATATCCACGCCAAACACCAGAGTGCCTAGATTGCCATTTCCCGTCCGCTCCTTTCATGAGAGTAAACACTTCATGGATTTGTGGTCAGTCCTAACACAGTTTTTATGTCTCGGAGGGATAGTTGAGGGTTTGTGTGTGTGTTACTGCGGGATCCAGTAGGGTCGCGCTGGGAAAGTTCACCTAACAACTATAATCTGAGAGCTCAGGAGGTTTGCCTAGAATATCCTTCAGCGCAAGCCACAGAAGCCGTTTTCCAGTGGAGGGGAGGGGGCGCGGGGGGGAGGTGGACGGGGAGTTGCGAGTGGGAAAAGGCCCGGGCAGACGCTGCCTTTACCAATCCTGTCGGCAGAACGCCACAGTAATGATGGATGGAAGAGAAGACATTGTGCTGAGGGCAGATCAATAGCTGCCATCGAGGCCAGTGTATTTCTTTCACAGCGGCTCTCAGTGCAGGATGTCAGCTTGTTGTTGCCAGTATGATTTGGAGAAGTTTAACACCAGCATGCTCTGCTGCTCTATACATCAGCCAGCTTGGGTTCTGGCAGCACTCGCGGGGGATCTTAGTCATGGAGCACAGCCCATCAACAGAAATGTGGAATTGGGATTGAAGAAGGAGGCTGGTTGTTCATAACGTTATTTTTTTGGAAACAGCAAGGGCCCTTGGGTGGATTTACACTTCAGTTCTTCACTTCCATAACTACATAACTTGTTTTTTGTTTCAGAGTTAAAACTGAATGAATAGCTGCTTGTATGCTCTGTTATCTGTGCTCCATTTATAAATACTGTTGTTTAAAGGAAGGTTATGTATCTCAGGTCTTTTATGTGTTAGCTTTGTCTTTTTAAATAAGCTTTTTTAGAGGCACCAGTCACGACACAAGAAACTTTGTTAAAAGTGGTTTTAATACTGTTTATTTAAGGCTATTTTCCTGGCAAATAAATACGTTTTTTTTTTTTATTGTAACAACGCTAAAATAATTTTTCTGAAGCTTTTTTTCCCCTCATTTATTTCAGTGGGTGTAGCCTGCCCTGTGAAAACTTTGGCTTTATTTATGTTTTGGTTGGTTGCCAAATGTTTATGTAATTAATCAGCATCTTAATTTCTGTAGTGTACAGTAATGTCCTTACACACTGTCACACTCATACATAAACATGAACATACATCAGACTGTCACAGCTACACGCTGTCAATGTTATCTCCTGCTGTGGAGACGCTTATGGTGCTTCCAGGAAAGTAGCTGTCATTTCTAACATCGTCATCATGATCATGATCATCATCACTCCTATTAACCCTTCACCTTCTGCTCCCAGCTATTATTTATTCTTGCTTTTATCTGTTTAGTCCGAATTCATTCTGACGTTTATGCATTTGTCAGAATGTGTACAACAGTATTATACACATTATAAAAATTATATAAATGTCAATGCCTTTTAGCATGCTTGTGAGGTGAGGGTAGTTCCGTTGTATAGAATTTACCATTGTTTTAACATGGCAAGCTTTTTTCTTTTACCGTCTCTAGCTAAAGTTAAAGTAGTCTGCAGCACTAGCCACTGGACCATGGCTGCACTGAGCTCACAAACACGTTCCCTGTCTTCTCAGGGTATAAGTGAATACTGGCATCATGGCAAAAGCTTAAAAAAACAAAACAAAAAAACATAACGAAAATGTTGCCTTAAGGTCTGTACAAAGGTCTGTATTTTGTCAAAACAAAATACCTGTAAGAAAACTCCATACAGTGTGTACACCTGAATATTTCTGAATGGGTTATATCGTAATATAATGTTTAACAGTGTAACATTGACCACTAAGAGGAAAACTTTACACTCGTCCAATTACGAGTTGTGTAAACCAGCACTCACATTTCCTGTTATTCTTGATGATACACTTGATAGTATGAGGCTAGTTAGAAAGTATTCAGTCTGTGTGCAGTGTTAGAAAAAAAGAGGTGAACACATTAAAGCACATACTTTACATTTCTTCGTAAATTCAAATAAAGCTTTGTTGTTTTGATGAAGGCCTGAAACAAAAAACACAAAAAACATCCTGTTCAAAACTTTGGAGTCATTAGTCATTCTGCTTAATTATATTTAACTGTAATATGTACATTTTATGTTTTTACACCTATAAAATAAAATTTAAAAAATCTCATTAAGGTTTTCAAATGTGGGAAACACACAGTGAGTTTGAGGACCCCTGGGAGAGCACAGTATAGCCCACCTTTCCAGGCACTACTGCAGCCTCCTGGAAGCTGTGTGTGCTTGGAAAGTTTTGTTGAGTCAAAAAGACTGTCAAGGAAACAAAAACAAAACTGGTTTCAGAAAGAAAAGTAGGTTGGAGTCAGCAGTTTCCCACAGTCAGAATGTTTGTGGTAGAATGTGGTAGTTTATTTTTTTTATTTTGTGCAGAAGGTTTGTTGTAATTTTTTTGAAATATTAAATGCATGGAGATGAGCTAAGGTCATCTGCAGCTGATGGAATCTGTTGCACGTTTCTTAGTTTTGTGTGTGTGTGTGTGTGTGTGTGTGTGTGCCTGGCCTGTCGCTCAGCAGGCCTGCCCGTGAATGTGCGCATTTACCTTCTCTATATTTACCCACACTCATTAGCCGGTTTATTTATCATGCCAGCGCCGCAGCTGGAGTCTGAAGCCCACAAACTTGTTTACGTGCTAACGTACATTCCTGTGATGGGACCGGGGACAATGGTGGGCTTTGAAAGTGATCGGAACATACTCAGACGCAGTAATAAGGCTGTCATTGAGAGAGATGTCACATGTGTTGAAGTGGAAATGTTTTCTCTCTCTCTCTCTCGCTCCTCTCTCTCCTCATATAGGCCAGGAGAGACAGCAGTCAGCACCCGTGATTCTGGTAATGATATCATTACAGCGAGCGATTGCTTCTCATGCATTGTTTAACAAAGGCACGTTTGAAGTGCGCCTCTGAAACCTCAGACAGAGCTTTCACATGCTGCCGGTGCACTACGAGGGGAATCAAACCGGGGAAAGGAGATCAAGAGGAAACACCTCCTTTTTTTCCCTCGTTTTTGAGACCTGCACTCTTTTTATCCTCAAAAAAAAGCCAAATTAACATCTCAAAATGACAGCTAGGTAAAAAGGCCCAGGGTTCTTTTGAAGTGGACACTCTCTCCTCTTCGCACGCATTCATCCAGCTGGGGTGTTTTGATGACCTTATTATTGCAGTCATGCTGCATCAAGCGTTTCCTTTAAGAGTTTGCCCTGTAGATATTTTTCCTTCTCCTCTAACTGTGTCACACGCTTGCTGTGGAGGGAGTGGAGCGGTTAGCGGTGAACAACCGCAGCTAAATCAAGCTCAGTTCCTCTTCTGCAGTCCATAGTCCACCTGGCTACCTGCCATCTGCAGCCACATCAACACACAGCGTCCCTCAGAGCACGGCAGCAGATTAGCTTCAACACTCTCGCGTCCAGCGCCTTTGGCGGCAAACCGCTTGGGCTTGTGGTGTTTTTCAAATGATGCGTTAAATGTCCGTAATGAAAGAGCGTCTTATGTGAAAACGAGACGGAATTGTGCCATTAGTGGTTTCAGGTTGTCACACCACGCACTCTTAATTTGATTAGCCATCGATCAGGTGTGTGTCGGTACCACTTAAAGCTTTGTTTGTGGCTGTGTTCTTGTTTCATGACATGATTAACATAAGAGAGGCAGGGCAGGCTCCAGTAGCTTGGCTAGTCTTTAATGGTAATTGCGGTCAGCAGTGGTAAATAAAGGATTAGTGGGTTTAAATAAATTTCTCCTGAAAAGGTCTTTCCTTCGTTTTTTCTCTCTGTGTGTCTCTCTCGTGCTCTCCTCTCTCTGTTGTTTGTCGCCCGTCACGCTCCACTTGGCCTGCTGCATTCTCAGGGGGGGTACCTTAACACCTCAGCAGTGCTCGCTTTCTTCCCCTAATCTTCTCTTTCCCCTTGCCCAGTATCGATATCCATCTGCTGGCCCCTGCTAACATGGCCTGGCCCTCATTCAGTCAGAGCCCATGACTCTTCCCTGACTCCTATTAATGTCTGTGTGACTCACAAGCTGTGATTATGAAATTTATGCCTGGATTTCCCTCATCGGTAACCGACAATGCTGTCTTTGTTTTGCTCTTGTCCCCAGTGTTTGTCGCCACGGCCCTAATCCAGCACAAAACAATGCAAGAAAAATAACATCTCATGACCGCTGCGGTCAAACTGCCCCTCTAGTTGTTTTTTTTTTCCCCTGCTCTATCTTTCCAGCTAGCTGTTGATTTGAGAGTAGATCCTCTCCCACTGCTTCTCAAAATACTAGGTTTGGTTGCACTGGCTTGTGCTGTCTTCTCAGGTCCTGCCAAGTGCAACTGCTGCAGCTAACCCCCCGAACCCTCCTGCACGGCCAAAGACTCCTCCGCGCTCCGGCTGGAAGCCGCACAGAAGTGCGCCCGGGGCAGGGATGAAAGTGCCTGCTGGAGTGAATAAGCTGCTGGGTGGCTGGGCCTCTGTGACCCCCTCGGCCCATCGAAGCCCCATCTCAGGCCTGGCCGAGTGTCAGTGAGCTAACCCTGTCCAGTTAATGCTTATTTACCCTGCTCAGTGGGCACTGACGTACTCCCTCAGCTATCATTCCTCATTAAACCACTCTCTCGGGCTCGCCCTCAGTCTCCGGCTCTCTGGCTCTCTCTCCCTCTCTCTGGCTCTCTCTCTCAGATCTTTGTACCTTAGTCACACTTTCTGTAGTTCTTTGTTATATACGATGTGTAGCACTGATTTTTGGGCAACTATTTGGGGGTAACAAATATATTATACTTTATAAAAGTTAATTTTTACAAATAGAATTAATACAAAAGGAACTAAATATATTTACACTACAAGGTCAAAAATTTGTGTAGTCCTGCTCATCCACAATCTCTTCTGTAATTAAGGGCCATGATGGGTTGTTTGTCTCATAGGCTTCAGTAACTTCTAACCTGGGAAGGCTTTTGACACATTTCTCTGGAGATTTGTCGGCATTTAGCCTCAAGAACATTAATGAGATCAGGTACTGATACTGGATGATTACTTCTGCATCGCAAATGCCACTCCAACACATCCCATAAGATGTTCCTCCATCACGCTAGAGAACACATTTTCCACTGCTGCTCAGACCATGCCATGTGGGTTTGTACCTCTCTAGCTGACATTTGGCACTGAGAATGTTCACCCAGGGAATAACTAACTAGAAGTGTCTGTTTTAAATTTTATAGGAATTGACTTAAAACTAATTCCATGAGCTGATTTTGATATAATACACTCTTAATAAAAGTGTGGTGTATATATATATTCATTTCTGGTACTCAGTACTAATATGTACTATTAACTAAGCTAACCCAACCATGAATTTATTCATTCATTGTCTGTTTCCTGGGCACCAGTCCATCACAAGGCACACCTACGCACACTTGAGCACGGCCAGTTCATCTACCAGTTTTTAGACTGTGTGAGAACCTACTCCGCGATGCAGTGACCCGATGCGGATCTTGACCCCAGGACTCTGTAGCTGTGTGTCAGTGATTCGGCCTTTTGTGCTACTGCACCTCTGAAATAAACTCATGAACCTGTCCAAATTCATTAAAGCTGTAAACCCCAGACCATCCGCCATCTTGGCTGAAAGTTGCAGTTCATTACGTCTGTGACGTTGAGCATCATGCTGCATAAACTCATAACATTTAAGATCAGTTAAATCTATCATATACAGATATTTTTACTTAAAACCACAAACAGGACTCTGCTAAATTAAAACTGTACAGAGTTATGTTAGAATCACTCAATCCAGTTAATTACTTTCATCATTAGGATTTACAGTGTAGGATATAACGTGCATAAAATTCACGTCCAGTGCACGCTTTAACATACAATTAAAAAAAAAAACACCTAAATGTTAAAATTTAAACCCAATTGCTTAACCAAATAAGCTATACTAGTTATCAACATTGGGGCCGATATCATTAGGGTGACCAGACCTGAGATGGTGAAAAAGAGGACACGTCTTCGGGGGGGTGGGTACATGAGCTTTGCCTGACGTCAACAAGGACTACTGACGTGCAGACTAACCAATTAAATGTTTACAGAGAAGGTTATCGACCAATAACGGTAGCTCTACAGTCAGACCGTCCAATCAGAAGATTTTAGGCTACTTCTCCACGCCCCCTTCTCACTCAAGCGATCCAATCGGAGTAGGGGAGGGCGGGACTAGTTTGTGAACGAAACGCTTCTCGAAGTTCTATGTAAACTCTAGAAAAACAACATCCCGGACGTTTGTGAAATTCCGGCCGGACATTTTTTTAACTCTAAAAAAGAGGACATGTCCAGGTAAAAGAGGATGCCTGGTCACCCTAGATATCATGCTACCATCAACTAGAATAATAAAATGTCTCCTAATCTGTTTTAACAAGTTAGCCATTGTTAATATTCTGCTTATATCATGGCAAGTTAAACATAACCTCAGTCACTATTCAAGTGAAATGTGTGAGTCAACATAGGAAGGATATATTTCTCAATATACCAAGGTGTCCTCAAACTATCTGCTGTGTGTGTGTGTGTGTGTGTGTGTGTGTGTGTGTGTGTGTGTGTGTGTGTGTAAAATTCAATAGAAAATTTAGAGCCCTTGAGTGTATCGTGTTGATGTTTTAAACTTGAACTCTACAGTTCTCGTCTTTTAAGAACAGGTGCAAGCTCCCCACTGCTGTAACTCCCTCAGCGAACATGTGCATGAGGGATTTTCTCACTTTTTCTGATGAGTCCTTTTGTCCTTGTACTTAAATAATTATAGCCCCCATAATGCTTACAGGATGTGTAATGTGGCAAGGGCACGTTTAGAGTGTTGTGTTAATTGAATGACTCTTCCAGAGTATGATTCCTGTAAGGTCTAGCACTTTCACGATCTTGGCCAGTGAAGAGTGTCTGTTTCAATTTTCCAAAGGGGTTGAATTAACACTAATTCCAGGAGCTAATCTTGAAATAATACTGCTTAATCACTCTTAATAAAAGAGTGGTTCACCTTGGCTGCCGGATAGCTGCTTTATCAGATCATTGAGCCATAATTGGTGCTATGAAACCTGGAAGCTTTTCTGTAGGGATTTGGGATTTTCTCAAGTTTATGGAGCACGACGTTAGGCCTAACCTTGGAGCGTTTGACCTTTGAGCTACGTGTGTGCGGCTGTAACCCTGAAAAGACTCTTAAACCCTCGAACTGGAACCAAACACAAACAAGTAAACGTGAGACCGGGGTGGTGTTATGTGGTGCTTGTAGGAGATTGTGGGTGGTTTAATTTGACATTCTACACATTCTTGGCTCTTTTACTCAACGATCTAACAATTCTATGTGAATTCAGTTCAAACGTTTTTTTTCGGTTATTACATTTCAGATTTAGAGTAGAGTATGTGCTTCACATGTCCTTGTGTGTATAGTCCAGTAAAGGAAATGTAGAAAAACTGCTGCAGATGACTAAAAGCTACTGCTCACTCGATATGAATTTGCACAGCACACATTATATAAATCACAGCTATGTCACATTGGAGGCACTGATGAAAAGCACAGCTAAAGAAAAATCTCAAGCTCATTTTACATTCTTTGAACCTCTTTTGGTGAATTAATCAAATTTTATATCATCTAACTGTGGCTGCTTTTGAATAAAAATAAACTGAGTCGCAATAAACCACTTTAGATTGGCTGTTTTTTTTTTCTTTTCAGAATATTTTGAGTCTCATACACATATGGATTTGTGAATGTAGTGTGGGTTTAATATAGCACTGGAATGGTGAGATGTTGGGTGCAGCCCTTCTAATGTGTGGTATCAATAGCCCTATGTCCTGTGTGAAATTCCAGTCCATAAATACAGTGTGTATATGAAATATATCTATATCTATATATATTTGGTGGCTTTATTTAATTTTAAGATTTTATTATTAGTTATTATTCACACGTCAGTGATAAAATCTGATCTGTGACACATTTTTACTACTTTTTAATGTGAATATAACCTTTATATATGGGATTTATGTGTGTGTGTGTGTGGTGTGCGGATTGATGGACTCGTATCAGGTCTATTATAGTGTGTTGGTGACAGACAGGCTGCATGCAGCCCTAGTGGGACCTTGTGCCCTCTGAGCCATGTAGCCCACCCTCAATCTCCCCTCCTCCTCCAGCCCCCTCACCCACCCTCCTCTCCATCCTCTAAAGGGCCAGGTTGTCGCAACTGCTCCCTGGGGTCAGCCTCCCAAGCAAAGGCCAAGACCCAGCACACACATAATTGGATTCATTTCTCCATCACAGAGCTGTTTCATTTTTCTGAATAGAGTGTGAAGATCCTTCCTTCAGGTGCAGCTTATGATACACGGAAGGTTTATTCACACCCAGCTTTATTAACTGTCTGTAAATGTACTGTACGTCTTCCATGGCTATGAAGCGGTCCACTGTCTAGCTTTATACCTAAGCACTGCCATCATGGCTTAGATAAAACATCTGCACTGGCTCAGAAAGTACATTCATTTAACGTGTCTTTTATGAGGGGGAAAATGTGAAGTGTGAGCCGAGGCAATGCGACATCCTTCACACGCAGTGTAAGCGGGGCTTTGTAGATTGGAGCATGTGGGCTAAGTGAAATGCTATCACTCCAGCACTGTGTAATTAAGCGCTTGTGTTTGCTTTTGTTTTTTTTTTGTGTTTTTCAGGAGGCTGCCACGTTTGCGCGGGAGCAGGGCTTTGAGGTAAGTGGACGCAAGATCACACGCACTAAACAGATCCTAAAGGATTATTTTTCAGCTGATAATGAAGTTCTTTTTCGGACAGTGATTGATGCGCTATTATACTCCCTTGGCCCCCTCGCAGTGGTCGCCATAGCAACCTGGCAGTCGTCATGGTTTCTTTGTTCAGCCAGCACTGCCGCTCTCTCTCTCTCTCTCTCTCTCTCTCTCTCTCTCTCTTTCCCTCTCTCCCTCTTGCTCTCTTTTTCTCGCACACACATTCTCTTCTCTGCTGCCTCACACACATACACACACACATACCTCTCTTTCGCCCCCCTCCCCTTCTCTCTCTCTCGCTCTCTCTCTTTCTCTCTCTCTCTCCCTTGTCCCCCCTCCCTCCCCTCCCCACACTCTCCTTTTCTGTTATGACGCATTCCTCCCAGGTCTGCACCCAACATCGCCTACAGATGTTATTTATTGAATTTTGAGAAAGCTCTTGGGAGCAGAGAGCAGTCCTGAGGGGCCGGCTGAGCGAGGGGCGCGATTGGCAGGTGGCTTTGTTAAGGAGCCCACCTTGTTAGCTTCATTAGGCTGTGTGAGGATTCGCTGCTCAGCTGTGGTATTATCCTCAATTATGCAGTGCTGTAACCCCCCCCCCCTCCCTTTTTTTTTTCCAAACCTCATAAATAGTGGATCACTTCTCCCTGTAGCCTCCGAATATGTAAACAAAGTGATTGGCCGTGTTAGCACGTAATATGTCAGAGTAATAAGAGTTATCTGCTTGAATAAGGGGAGGGGGGTCATCTAATGCTAATGTAGTGCTGGCATCTCCACACTCATATTCACGAGAGGGGGGGCTCTGTCCTGTGCTGTTAAATGTAAATTCATAAGGAAAGTAAATGTGAGTTTAGGAACGATATGCTTAAATAATTGAAGTGGCTTATCTTTTTTTTTTCTTTTCTTTTCTTTTTTTCAACTGCAGAGCTATCCGCCTGAATGTGTTTCTTCTCGGTATGAATAATTGTCTTCCAGGATCACTCAAGGTGCGATCGACGTGACTGGAATGCAGAGCAGATCCTGGCAGCAGAGTCAGTTAGAGAGAGAGAGAGAGAGAGAGAGATACAGGGAAAAGGATGAGGGCGGGAGCAATGGAGAGTAAGTGTGCAGGGGAGATGGAGAGGGAGAGAGAGAGAGACAGAGAGACAAGGTTGGGTTGGTGAGCCAGAGAGGGAGAAGGAGGGAGGAGGGGGTAAGGGCTTGCTTTGCACAGAGTAAATATATAAATGGCAAGCACTGTCACACACTGTGAGTACCTCTTCACTGATGTCACGCACGTCAAGTTGATTTAGGGCTCATGAGCAAAGGGGGGGGGAGCATTTTTAACATATGAGCCCTTAGTCTGCTTTTGTCTTGGAAGCCCACATCTGAACTCAGGCTCTAGGAGTATAGATGAAGGAGAAGTACAAGCATTTAAGGGCCCAACAGATTTGGCCCAGCACATTCCTCTGAAATCTGCATTTTTTTCACCCCTTTTCTTTTCAGAAATGTATTCATGCGCTCTGAGACACCTCCACACATCAGCTGACTTTCCACATCAGCTAGTCAGGCAAAAGGCTAAGGAGCTTTCACACTGACACCACCAGATTGACTCTCTGTGCTTCAGTTCACAGTGCTTTAGAAGTGCACATCACCACTTCTATTAAACCACAGAAAGCGCCTACAGCTCCGCTCCCTCATGGGTCCTCCAGAGATTTTTTTAGCCTCATTTTCTGCCATGGAACAAATAAACAGTCAACATGATGCCTGCGCCTGTAACTTTGATTTGCTTATGTGGATTTAATTACAGATTTGGGATTTATACGCTCGTAACCCCGATGTTCTTCCGAAAGCACGTCGACTGCGTCGATAAAATGTTTATTTTACATTTTTGATTTATTATTTATTTATTTATTTATTTATTATCAGCGAAACGCATCTTGATAGATCCACATTTGCAACATCTGATTCATCTGAAAGTATTCCGCCGGCCGAGGATCGTGGGGAAGACGAGGTGGTTTCACAATACCTCACATCTTGTGAAAATGTGTGTGAAATCCCAGGCTCTAAATAAGTGAAAATCAAACACATCTGCTCAGCCCCATCTCAATCCCGCGCTTCAGAGATGGGCAGCTTGTTAATAAATCAATTTACATCTCAAGAAGGTAGATAAGAGTGTGTTATTTTTCTCCTGTATTGAACCATCATTAGAACGGGCGCGCAGTGTGATCTGATCCTCATCTGTTTTACTTAAATAGCCTTAGATGTTGAATCCGCCGCAGGGTAATTGAATGTTCTATTGGCTGATGTTCCTCTGACAGATTACAATGGAGGAGTCTTTTTATTAGCTTTGATGTGGATACAGGATTGGACGCACGAATACGCCTGGTTTTTAATAACAATTAATAATTCTTTAGTGATTATTAAATGATGTCATAACCTTGAGGATGTAGGAACTGAGAGAAAGCGCTGAGTGGTGGAATATTATGGACAAGCATATTGAGGCGTTTACAGCTGTCCTGCAGATATTATTTGTGGTCAAAACTTTGCCTCCTCTGTGATCCAATGAATTAGTAGCAATTACTGAGTAGCCAGAAGTAGACAGCAAAATGAATATGCTAATATGTGTCTGAGACCTTGCCAAATGCACGATGATCAGGGAGTGGAGATAGACTGCTCAAATCTGGCCATGTGTTGCAAAAAATGACTGCGTGCCACCGAGATGTACAGCAGCTTGAAAGCGGTGTTTAATCTCCCCATGCTGGAACAATAAGGAAACAGAGCAAGCTGATGAGTGCAGGCTTGATCTGTGTGTGTGTGTGTGTGTGTGTGTGCTGTGTTTTTTTTATTTATTTATTTTTTTAACTGCACCCTTGGGCTATGATCTTGACTGGCTGGTTTTAAATTCAGTTGCACTGACAAATTGCCTTCACTGAGTCCTGCAATCCTCTGCAGTGTTAGTCCCTCCATTAGCTCTGACTTGCATCCCTCCACACTACCTCTCTTTCTCTCTCTCTCTCTCTCTGTCTCTCTCACTCTCTCTCTCTCTCTCTGTCTCTCTCTCTCTTTCTCTCTCTCCAAAAATCTGGAACCTTAAACCTTTTAAGGGTGATTACAGGCTGTGTTTGTGGAAATCTTTTCAAACCCTCACCTAATTTACTTTAAAACAGTCTGTCAGTAGGGAAATGGCATCATGTAATGACCCTGTACCCCCCCTGCACTGTCCACAAGCACCTGCATTAGAAAGGCACAGGGAATCTCTGGGAGTGGGGCTTCACAGCAAAAAAAAAAATCCATTATCATATTATATTATAATACCTGAAAACCTTTTCACAATAAACGTGTCATGATATTTATTTTTACTTCAGTTATTGTTTTTTTTTAATGAGTACAACAGGGCTTTTCATTATCGTTATCTGCGGCGTTTCACCTTTCTCCAGGGTTTGTGTACAAATCGCTTCATTTCCTTTCACATCAACACTTGAAGATGCTAATTTACTCAACCTTTGCCAGATAATTGATTTCCAATAAAACATCAGGAATAATTGTTTCACATGATTCATTTAGTGTCAGCGTATTCACTAATTGTTAAATTTCCCACCTGTTTCGTTTAAATTAGTGTCAGTGTCATTGCCCGGTTTGGGAGTGTAGGGGTGTAAACGGGAACTACAAAACCCATTAATACTTTAGTTTAGAGATTTTTCTCAAAAGTCTTTAAAGCCACTTTTAATATCATTTTAAGAAACTCTTACAGTTGAGTGGGTCATAAAGTTATTCATCATAATATTGTCTCATCATGCTGCCCACCCCTATTAAAAAGCTCTCTTCTCCCAGAAGTGCTCTTCCCTTTTTCTCACGCTGGACCAGGGGATCCGGTTGTGATGTGTCTTGATGGGTTAATTATGAGAGCAGCTCTGACAGTTGATATTCAGATCAAAGTGAATAGACCTGGGAGCTTTTCTCAGTTCCCTCAGGCACATACGGCGTATTCACACCAGCAGATAGCTATGCAGAGATAAGTGTCTGAGAGTGAGGCGAGAAGACTAATACAAACCCCCCCGCCACACACACACACACACACACAGAGTCTCTCTCTCTCTCTCCCTCTCTCTCCTCCCCTCCCCTCCCTAAAACCTTACACTCTCTCTGTCTCTGAACCACTTCTCTCGCTTCCTCCCTCTCTTTTTCTCTCCTTCTCTTTTACACAGTCCTCCTCCCCTCTATAAAACAGCCTGCTGCCCAAATTAGATGATCCTTTAGAAGTGAATGATCAAGAGAGCTGCAGAGGTACTCCAGTTTTGCTAATGAAGCCTTGCTTTCTAATAAGTCACATGCTTGCACACTGTAACCATAATTGAAAAGCCAGGCAGGGTTAAAGTAACTGTGATCTCGGAAAAGAAATGGCAGATTTAATATACTCTACTGTTTGAAAGATTGGAATCAATATTTTTATTAATAAACAACTTGTATGCATGCAGCTGAATATATAATAGTCTTTTGCAAATTGTTTGTATAATTAAATTAATCAGTACACTCACTAAAGGTAAATGATCAGTACTTAGAGAACATAAGTGAACCCCATTCTATATTAATTGTACATTTTTAGGCTGCACTGATTCTATACGCCTCAGGTGTTATATATTGTTTTAATTAATTCCCATAGTTCCATAACTTTAAAAACCTATAGAGAACACAGCTGGACATTAATACCACTGTCGTACCTTGAGTGAACAATAAAGTTTGTACATTTTGATATTAATTATTTCTTAAATAGCTCCTTATATACACCAGCACCTGTAAAGCTGCTTAATCATTATCCGTTCGAACCCAATTACTTATGTTACACTTAAAAAAAAAAAAAAACCTCCAGACAACCCCTTCAGTTAATGTTTACATCACACATCACAATGGAGTGAAATGTGATCTCGATGGCTTTACTCATGCTACAGTTGGTGCCAGACAGGGTAGTGTGAGCATTTCAGAAAGCGATCTCCTGAGATTTTCTGTAGTCTCTGGAGTAAACACAATAGTCTGAAAAGCATAAAAAAGTGACCTACTCTGAGCTGTAGTTGTGATTGAAAATACCTTGTGCAAAAAGAGTTCAGTGGTAAAAGGACAGCCTTTTTCGAACATACAGAAGGGTCCTGTTACTCGGGAAGACTTCCTTTTTCTACACAGATGATCAGAAAAGCAACTCTGCAACACGTACCAAAACTGAGGTGGATGGGCTACAATAGTAAACGTCCACGTTGGCGTCTGTTCATTTCGGAAGGAATCTGAGGCAACAGTGAACAAGCTATAGCTTGAAAAATAAAACCCGCTCTTGTGAATTTTGGTTGCTGCCGCCCCATGCAGAGGCTTTGGTCAGAATTTGAATTAAACAGCATTTATCTATGGACCCAACCTGCTTTCATCTTTACAGCTTCCCGAAAACTACATCCAGGGTGATTGTAATGCCCCTCCTCTCTAAGTCTTTTCAGACTGGCTCCATAAACATGACTGAGTTCAGTGTACTTCAGAGGCCTCCCCAGTCACCAGATCTGAATTGAGTACAACCCCTTTGGGATGTTGTAGAACTGAAGGTTCTCAGTATGAATGTCAGCTGACTAATCTGCAGCAAATCTGCAGCGATCGCATGATGCCAACGTCCTGGCATGTAAACATTGTCCAGAATCTCTGAGGAATGTTTCCAGCACCTTGTTTAATCCAGGCCACAAAGAATTCCGGCTGTTCTGAGAGGGAAGCGCATTCATGTCCCGCGTTTAGAATGGGTGTAGCTGAAATTTACACAAATGCCTCAGCAATTAAACATAATAAATGTATAGAAATGCAATAAATATATATATATAATATTTAATGTTTGTTAATATTGCCTGAATTTTCATTTTTTTCAGTCCTGAAAATAAATGTTTTCAACATTTAAGTAATCCCAAACACACAAGACCAGCGCATTACTCTGAGACCACCAGCAGCTAATATTATGGGCTTACAGATTTGTTATATTATTGTAGAATGGCTTTTTGAGTGCTGCACATACTTTGACTCATTCATTCATTCATTCATTCATTCATAGTCTATAACCGCTTATCTAGTTCAGGGTCATGGTGGGTCCGGAGCCTACCCAGAATCTTTGGGTGCAAAGGTGCAAAGCAGGAATATACCCTGGAGGGGGCGCCAGTCCTTCACAGGGCGACACACTCACAGACTCACACCTACAGACACTTTTGAGTCGCCAATCCACCTACCAACGTGGGTTTTTGGACCGTGGGAGGAAACCGGAGCACCCGGAGGAAACCCACGCAGACACAGGGAGAGGAGCTGCGTGACTGCAACACTACCTGCTGCGCCACCGTGCTGCAAAACTTTTATTCAATGATCACAGAGTCGTACATAATTAGAGGTCTGGGTTTTCCATTATCTTTTAATATTGTGCTTGTTGTGCTTTGACTTCCTTATGCGAGTGGATTATCTTATATCCAATCTCTTCTGAAATATTTCCTGGACAGTGAATAACGAGCCCAGTGGACAATGGACAGGGAGTGGTCTCTGGTTTTGACACCGTTCTGTGAATAGTCTATACCTCTATACGTGAATATAGATTTATTATTTCTGTACACACAGTGAGTAGAAGAACAGATCGGGCTCCTCCAATTTCTACAAAACATCTGTTTTTCAATGGGCGTTTGCTTTAGCCTGAATACATATAACAGACCTCTCTGGTTTTTACAAGCTCTGTGAGCAGCTCTGCATTCATATCCTCTCTCTCTCTCTTTCTCTCTCTCTCTCTCTCTCTCTCAGACTCCCCTGTGTGTGTAATGAAACACCTCCACTCTTTTCTCTCTTCAGGAAAGAGCTGTTTGACATAAAGAGTTGCATTTCTGATTTGCATTGTGTTGGGGGCCAAGAAAAAGGAGTAAAAAATGAATGAGTAATCTTATCCATGCATGTCGGACATTTAATCTGTGCTTGCTAGGGCTGCGGAACCAGCAAAGAATGAAGCTTGTGTTGAATAGTAGCAGTTTGGAGACTTTGCCTGAATAAGTCCCTAGCGTTTAACACTCTATAGGTGTGTAAGTGAGAGTGTGTGTGTTGGTTTGGGCTTTTGCGCTTTTGCCTATAGCTGCCTTGTGTGTGTGTGTGTGTGTGTGTGTGTGTGTGCGCGTCTCATCTGGAGTTTTGATGTTGCTGTTCCATGGAGAGGTTGTACCTGTCCAGGTTGTGCGCGTCCTGTCAGCAGAACGCTGTAGAGCCGCAGCCAGTGACACATTTATTGTGTGCAGTCAGCTGATACTGTAAAAGTAGAACTTTTTTATTGAGCCCATGGAGCTGGTTAAAAAAAAAAGAAAGTCCACCAAATTAAAAGCCGTCTGCTGCCCGGGTCTTGCCTTGGGCCTGTTCTGTCTGCCGTGAGTTTTTTTTTACAGCGGTCGTGATTATCTGCTCGGTTTTAGATTCTCTATACGCTGGTGCCAGTCCTAATCGGAACACTGTGTTAACCTTCCCCAAAGCAGCCCCTATTAATGATTACATCCATATTTATGAAGGTGCTTTACACTGAGGAAAATCTTTTTGCAGCATTTCAATTAAATGCAGATTGTTACTTTTGTTGAGGCTGATGTTTGACAGTACATTAAATCATTTATGTTGGAATCACTGCTATAAAAACACATTTTTTCCTCCCCCCCCCTTTATCGCTGAACCTCTGCCAATGAGCTAGCAGCACTTCCAGCAAAATCGAAGAGCAAAACTGTGCCGACCGGTGGGATAGAACCGCACCGAATTCAATAGGCAATCTTTGTTTTTGTGGCGGCAATATGTGCCGCGGGCTTTGATGGATTCGGCGACGCCGCAGTAGGTTGATTGAATCTGGTCTTTAGCGCACTAATTGAGCTTGGCCAGACTTTGCAGAAAAGCCAGGTCCTTTCCCCAGAGCGTGTAGGATTGGGGTGAGGGGGTGCAGAGGTGTGGAAGCAGCTGGGCCTTGCCTGGGAAGCCGCACCACTCCCCCATTAACAAAACTGTCAAGGGTTGCTGGCTGCCATGGCCAAGCAGCTTCTCCTCCCTGCTCTTGGCATGAACACGAATGGACATGTGACAGACTCAGAGCTTTGGCAGGGCCGTGCTGCTTCGGCCCCTCTGACTGGGGCTTTGTGTATGGAGGTGTGTGTGTGTGTGAGAGAGAGAGAGAGAGAGAGAGAGAGAGCCACTAGCTCTCTACCCCCACCACCCCCCATCCTCCCCAACTCCTTCTGTCCACTGCCAGCTGGGAGGTATGAGGATTAGGAAATGCAGATGATCTCACCCAGCTCCCCAAACGTCACACACACACACAGACACTTCTTTTCAATAGTCCACTCATTCCCTCCTGTCTAATTCATTTACTCCATTAGTATGAAAAAAAATATCTTTCCTGATATTTAATGCTCTGCCTGAATAAATTGAGTATGCAAAATATATGCGTAATTTGCTAGGAATTAAATATCTCCGTAGTGGTGTTAATAATAATACATTATAAATAGTGAGGATAACAGCATCTGAAATTGTCATGACACAAGACTCATTCCGCTATTATCCTTATGTGGCAGCTCAGTTCATAAGCTAGCCATTCATTTACTATAAAAAACAATTATTAATATTTCATCCTCATTCACAAGCTGAAGGCATATAATACACATGTTTGTTTTATAGTAATAGGCAGGGATATTTGTCTACACTCCCAAATGTCAGTTTAGAAGGTGGTTGCAGTTTCTGTTTCTCCCACTCGGACTGATCTGGGCAGAGATCTGAGCTGTGGAGTGGCCAGTCAACTGCAGAAGGATGGACAAACAGCTGTGACTTATTTTAGATCTGAAGCAAGTTGAACTTGATTTTACCCCGTCTATCAAAATGGCCGTCTGGGTGGTCTACAACCTTTCACATTTTTTTGTGCCAATGTGGGCGAGGGCCACAGAATTGAGGGGACATTGTTGCCATAAGTCCTTAGTCAATCAGAAAAATGTACCAGTGAAATTGTCCCTGCCTTTTTCTTCTCCTCGTTGAGTATCTCCTGCTTGGTTCAGAAACACTCATTAGTATTATTTGCATAACGACCAGTTGTTGTTGCAGAGAACTAAAACCTATACCCAATAAAAGTCCAGGAAACATACAGGTCCCCCACCGTTGCCCTCCAAGATCTCCGTATAAATTTTAATACTTGTTGGTGCAGTGATACTGAGTTTTACTCGACAAGAAATAAGTGATTGGTTTTCTCTGAATTTTTTTTTCTCAGTGCTGTGTGTGATATGGTGGACTTTTGATGTCAGCGGTGTTCTCTGAAGTCAAGAATGTTTGCTCTTTTCACAGACAAAAGACATTGAGGAGATCGCTAAGAAGGCCCAAAACCTACCCAAGGTGAACAAGAAAAGGCAGAGAATTGTGGTCATCACCCAAGGCAAGGAAGGCACTGTAATGGCCAAAGGTATGTAAAGTTAACCTTCATCCACTGAGTTATTTGCTGTTTCTAAGCGCTTATTATGGGCTCTGTGGATCAGAATAGTCTGGGTGGAAAATTACTTCAAAGGAGCTCTTAGAGTGGGGGAAAAAGCAGCACATGTCCTTTCACCCTTTTACTTATTTACAGTAGGCATGATGTTGATAGATTTCCTCTGTAAACATTTGTGAATAGCCCCAAACAAGGTCATCTTAAGAATAGAATGCCGTTTTCTCTGGCGGCTTTCACTGTTGCTCTGTGTGAAATGAATTCACCCTTGGCAATGACCTCCTATCTCTCAGATGCAGAATTTGAATCCAAAGGGCTGTAGCAGTCGGAGACATTGCTATGGTAACTGAGTGGTGGGGGATGGTTCAGCGTAGTTGATAAGTTTAACTGAATAGTGGAGAAAGCATCACAGTTGTAGCTGATTAAGCCAGCGGGGTTTGCAGTTCAAAGCAGGGTGGTGGGTTTGTGGGGGGGGGCACTTTCTGCTTCTCTCCTTCTGCACCTGGCACACCGACTGCTCTTTCTCACTCACTTTCAGCCTTAGCCTGATTCACGCCAATCCTGTTTGTTCAGGATCATTTCAGTTTATTGCCTTTTGTCTTTTGATTCATGGAGCTCCATAGCTGTGTTGACAAGTTTCAACTTTGTGTTATAAAACACAGTTTTATAACAGTCTCGGTCTCAGTTTTGGAATATGTAGAAATGACTTGAGTTGTATATGCACAAATGTCATTATGTCATCACACCCTATCATGCATCCCTGAGATATGCCAGTGTTTTACCTTAACTGTGACATCTACCATGTTAAATTCTCTCAGACGAACTGTGGCATTTTCTCTGTGTTAAGAAATATCAAGCAGAAAGGTTATAAAAATATGTCATAGTGTTGTTGTACTTGAGTATTATCAGAGACTGCAAATTTTCAGACACATACAAGGCTTTATACTAGAAGCTATACATTTATGCAGCCAAACAATGTTTGATATTAGCGTACACTCACATTCTCGTTAAAATAATTATGTTTGCTAACTGACTTCAGGATTATCTGTCCTGGTCTCTTAGGAGAAGTAAACACACACAACTTTTATAGTATAGTTTCCGTCAGGTGGGGTTTGGTTATGAAAGCCCATACCTGTCAGACCAGATCAGCATTGTTATAAATACCCTGTACCTTGGGTTAGCATACAAAATAAAACCAAATGACAAAAGGTTTATGGACGCCTGCTTATCCAGTGTTTGTTCTTAAATTACGGACATTAAAAGGTTATTTCTCATCATTTCTTGCTGTAAAAGCTCCTGCTAAGAGAAGGCTTTAGACTAAATTTTATGAAACAGTTTGATGGTATTCAGCCACAAGAGCAGAGCTGAGGTCAGGTACTCAAGCTGGGTGATTTAGCTCTGGATCACAAACGGCACTCCATCTAGTCACAAAGGTAATGAATGGTGCTCTATCACTCCACAGAACACACTTCCATTGCTCCACAGGTCAATGCCTATAATATTTATACTACTTTAGCCATTGATAGCATTGACCATGGCAAGAATATGCAGCTCCTCCAGAGTTTACGCTTTTATTCGTTTTCGTATTCGTGTTTTACTTTATAGTAGATGAAACCACTTGTGAGTGGTGTTAACACATCGTTGTACACATATTGTATATGGACTCTTTTTTTTTGGGTGGGGGTGGGGGTGATATCTCGTAATATTTGCATTCATTTGCATTTATATTAGAGCTACTGGCCTTTAAAAAAATGTAAATTGTAACTAATTAATCGCACAATTTACAGCGATTAATCATGATTAATTGCATTGTCCCATCTTAAGAATGTAGGTTTTAATAATTGATATTTAAATATGAAATAAAAGTCGAAATTTAATATCAGCACAAATAATTTATATTTATATTAGTAGCATCTATTTAATTACAAAAATAAAGTCAAAATTGTAGTACGTATTGTAATTTTGCCAGGGAGATAAATGAATAGTGTGATATGAATGACAAACTGGCCGGAGGAAATTATTATAATTCCACAGTGTAGTTCCCAGTGTAAAATTCAGGGGGAGCTTTAGCATTGGACACGAGCTTTAACAGAGAAAATGAATGCTATAGCGCAACAAAATAATCATTTTTTAACCAATTTATAAGAGACAAAAGGCAGAACAGTAACTCTACGTGTGTATGGATGTGTGAAGGAGAGGGGGTTCATTATAATACTTAATATATATATAATGTATATTTGAGCATAAATAAATTGTATTTTACCTTCTGAACTCCCAGCCGCAATGCTGTTTACATCACTAAATAAAACGGCTAATGCCTCACTAGAGACTGTCAAAAGAGTGAATTATGGGGCAAAGTTGTGGCCAATTTTTTTTCTTTCTTTTCTTTAAATGCCATTTCTATTCTGTCTCAGCCATTGACGTTAGCCCTCTTTGCACCTGTTTCAGCACACGTTGTCAGTGAAGTTGTTCTGCAGTTGTGATGTCTTCAGTCAAATGTTGTAAATGATCCCGGAATGACACAGAAACCTCGGGTGAGACGGTAGAACGTCCCGGAGTGTACCCGTTGCCCTCCGGGTCTAATCTCATTCGCAATTCCACCTTCCGGGATTGGAATGTGTTGAACACGCGCTTACGGAGCTCTGTCTTATACCACTTCCACAACATGTTACCAGAGTAAAGCTGCAAAGCTGGCTGTATCGGTTCCACCACACTGCCTTTATCACACAAGCGCTAATAGCATTAGTCCCCCTGGGCTGATAAGGGCGTCAAGCAATTGCTACTCCTGTAAAGCCTCATCAGAGGAAAGTGCTACAAGACAATCCTCCACGTTCCTTTGCTGCGGAACTGCCAGTTCTCCCTCCTGTTCTAGAAAAAGGCTCCAGCTAAGTTTGAGCCAAAGCGTAAGCTTTAGAGAAAAGACCCTCCTGGAGGCGGTTTTCACAGGGCTGATGAATGGTTGCCTGGGCTAGCCTCTCGCAGCCCTTTCATATGAAGCCGTGGGGTTAGTGGCAGCCCCTGGTGAACCCTATATGAAACGTGTGATGAATGTTAGGAGGACGAGGAGCGCATGTACAAGGGTGTTGCTCATAAAAAAATAAAAGAGAGAGAAAAAAAAATTGGCAAACTTGATAAATGTCAGGCGAGGTATGAGCCCGGAATAAGTGGGTTCAAATAGCAGGGGCGACAGAAAGAGAGGGAGGACATTGTTATTGCTCCCCATAGCCTGTGCCAATAAACATCAGTATAAAAGAGAATTAAAGATTTGCTCAACCTCCCAGAGGCTGCGCTCTGATGCTGTCTGATCCCCACATTTCATTTGCAATTTGCTCTCTGCGCGGGATGTGATCATTCAGC
Organism: Hoplias malabaricus; assembly: GCF_029633855.1. Taxonomy (NCBI): domain Eukaryota; kingdom Metazoa; phylum Chordata; class Actinopteri; order Characiformes; family Erythrinidae; genus Hoplias; species Hoplias malabaricus. Next base: position 10,403,613 of record NC_089807.1, on the reverse strand, counting down.
AGCCTCTGAATGTCACGATGAAGTTGTTTTAATGATGATTAAGGAGGCTGCGATGATGGGCCCTGGGGCCGGAGCTCCAAAGAGATGCAGATTTGTTATTGTTGAGTTCCTTTATGTTCTTTCTCTCTCTCTTTCTCTCACGGCATTAAACGCGAGCCGTCCTCAGTCTTCCACATTAATTTCCTTAATGAAAGCTGCCGGGGAAGAGCCCTTAATGAAGCACCTCTGTGACACTGCTGAACACGGCCTGGCCCTGCTGACGCACCTATTACAGGCTCAAATTAAGGCCACTGAGCCCACAGTCTTTGATCTAATGACGGCTGAGTGTGCAGGGTCGTCCAGAGGCTGCGGAGAGGATGAAGGGCTTGGCTGTGTCATGGTGAGGGAGGGGGTCTGTGATGTACTATAGTAGTGTACGTGCCACCCCCTTTTATTCTCCGCAAACAAGCATTGGAGACAGTACACACATTAATCAGGTAGCGTGAAGCTAACTGACCGAGCCACAGGGCTGCACTCAGGCTGATAAGCCAGCCGTCAGAGTGTAAGCACCACTGGAGCTCATAGCTTTTCAGCTACAGGCAGAATCTGCTCCCTGATTTATCAAGATGATTAGTATTTCATCTTCGCTATCTGAAACCAGGATTGCACTCAGATAACCTTTGCCTCGCTCCATTTTTATATGATGCCAATAAAACTAGCAGCATGTGACGAGGAGTGTACCGCTGCTGTCATAAACACATCTCATATTTTAAAAATTGAAGGCTTACAGGAGAAGAAATAATCATGTTCAACAATATTTAATGTACAGTACTGTGCGTAAGACAGCAGTTAAGTGCAAATAAGCAAGTAACATGGATGTCAACAAGTAACTGTACATTCTTTTCAGTATTTATTGAGTCCAAACTTTATCACAGAAATCATCAGAAATACCTGCAGGGCTTTTTTTCCCATCCTTTTTGTGAAAACCTCTGAAGTTCAGTCATAGTTCCCAATTACAAAGTAAAACTCAAGGCCAGAAAACCTTTCTCCACATCTCCAGTGTCCGGTTTTGAAGTGCATTTTTCCATTTCCCACAAAAAACATTTTGACAACTGCGTATCCTTTCAGACACCGTGTGTTGTCTTCTCTTAATCTCCCAGATCTGAAAAGAGTGGGGCTTAATTTCTTCTGTCACTGAAAGATAAAACTTAAAGTCTTGTTTATCTCATGGGGACACTTTTGGTGGACTGCCAGGTCTCACAAGGTTCCTGTTTTTCTATCATTTTTGATATTTTTTTTAACTACTGTATTTTTTTTCCTCTAATAAGCTTTGATTCGGACCATTTGTCTTCATTAGGTGTGTGTTATGATTCTGTAAACACGCCCAAAATTGGCAGAGAATTTGAATCCTCCTTTACTTCCTGTTCTGAAATTCCTCTTTGCATTTAGGGAGTTTCTTACCTTGAAACTGGACTTGTTCGTCGAGAATATGCTGTGATTTACCTGCTCTTAATGAACTCCCCAGAGAAGCCCTTGGTTTCACACTCTGTTTTTCTCCATCTGTAAGCCCTCAACAAAGGTCATTATGCACTCATAAACACACACTCCCTGTGTGTGTGTGTGCTAGTGAGAGAGAGAGAGAGAAAGAAAATCTGGTTTTCAGTTCCTCCCTCACTCTTTAACACACGCTCACACACCTTTGTCTTATTATGTTAGGGCTATTATTCAGTAATGTCTGTCTGGCCTTGTTTGTGTCTCATTAATGCAATGCTCACTCCATGAAGCTGAGCAAAAGCAGAGCATTTTTAAAGCAGTCAGTGAGTGTGGGCACTTGTTTTCATAAGCTCACAGAGTGGGAGAAAGGTTAAGGAACAGATTTGATAAATTGCATAAACGGCTCAGTTTGATGAAGTGCGTTTTATTGATAAGATGTTGATTCTGTTGCCTAAACAACGTAATAAAATGTTCATTCATCACAACTGAGTGGATCTGACTACACCCAATCGTAAAGTTCCGGCACACTTACTGCTAATCCCTAAACACACATACACACGTACACATTTGTTATTATAAAAATGTCTAGTTGTGGGTAAGGGTCATAGTGTGTGTGTGTGTGTGTGTGTGTGTGTGTGTGTGTGTGTGTGGACAAACCACAGTTCCAAAGTTAATGCTGAAATGAATTGAAAACAGCACAATGGTTGATGTTTACTGACTTTGTCTTTATTGAATTTGATGCTAATTTACCTGAAGCCTTCCTCAAATAGTTGGAACAGGAGCATGTTTACCATTTCACATGCACAACACAATAGATATTTGGGGATCGAGGACACTAACTGGTACAGTTTTTCAAAGTGTACCCTGATCTTTTGGCCATTTTGCCATTATACGAGTTCTCATGTGTGCTACGTGGAACATGTGCAGAATTTGGTTTGTGATTGTTATGCTGAAAGAAGCATGACATTCCCTGAAGAAGACGTCATCTAGAAGGTAGCGTATGTTGTTTAAAATATGTATACACATCTTAGTGGTGGATTTACAGATATGCAAGATACCCATGCCATTGGCACCAAGCCCCACCCCATACCATGACAGATCCTGGATTTTGAATTTTGTTGTTGACAGTCTGGGTGGTCCATCTCTTCACAGGCCTGGAGAACACAACATGTATTATTTCCATAAACAGTCTGAAAGGCTGAGTCATCAGACCACAATACATGTTTCCACTGTGCAGCAGTATTTTTCAGATGAAATCCAGCCTGGTTTCAGTGTTTCTAAGCATTGTTGACCCATGGCTTTCATGAGTCTGTTGATTATATGCGCCACGGAGTGTGAAATACAAGAAATAATTGCAGGAATATTGTTCTGATTTTGTTGGGTTCTTTTCACCGATGCATTTTTTGATGAAAGATCTGGACTCCTCGTTCCTTACAAAGACTAGACCATTGTCAGAGGTTTTCATAACCAAGCATGTCTGCATCACCTGTTCCAGATGTTATTTTTGAACAGTTCACAGTTCCAGTATTCATAATGAACATATATTTACAAAAACAATGAAGTCTATAGGATATTAATTCTTTTTCAGGTACTGTTCCTTGCTTGCACATTCTTTTTTTGTGTAGGTGGCTCAGGTCAAAGTATGGAGTTGTTCCTGAAACACTACCTAAACAAGTTTGAGCGTGTGCGCACACACACACACACACACACACACACACACACACACATATATATACCCCTGTACTGAAGTCTGGGTCTCTTTTCATGTCACCTGTCATGTGTGAAAGGATGGACAAAGAGCTCCTCGCTCCCCTCCATCGATCGTGACATCATCACCTCTCGCCTCAGGCTGATTAGCATGGCCGGGAGGTGAGAGGATGCGATCAATGTCTCGCTTTGAAAAGGGCAAAGCGGCTCTCTCTCCGGCCCAGTCCTGCGATTGTTTGTCCCGGTGATTTCCCGCCTTTCTCTGTGCGCCACTGCTGTTTATTAGCCGGTAAATGTGTTGGTCACGCTCATCGTTCTCCAGCTGCAGTGTGGAGGGCGAGGAGGCTGGGAGCCTGACCTCCTCAGGTTTGTTTACTGCGAGGAGGGCCGCTGTTGTTTACTCCTGTGAGCATTTGTTTGGCTGAGGAGCAGATGAGGACTGGATTTGGGAGTAATAATCTTTCACCAGTGCGCCAGGCCTTGCTCCTCTCTGCTGCTCGTTGCTTGTGAGTCATGCCTCATTGTTCCATGGATGGCTTGTCATTCAGTGGTTCAGGTTTTTATTGGAGACAACATCTCTACTTGGCTGCAGGGAGGACAGCACAGTAATTCAAATGCCTGTGATTCGCAGCACTTAACCGTTTCAAAATCACATCGCCTGGTGTAATTTGTCAGATCCATTGTTAAGATATAGGAGAATAATTATCACATGACCTTGGGCGTTGGAGGATTTGCTTTGCTACATTATAGGCCTTATCACGTAATGCTGCGTATAAGCGGTGATAACAAGGATCTTTATTGCGTTTAATTGGCGTAACTCAACAATGCTGTAAATGTTACGACTATCATTTCTGTTCTTTGGCTTCTATAAATAGCCGCCAACACAGGCCGGGGTGCATGTGTTGTCATTGCGGTCTGTTTTATTTGAAGGCGGTCCAGCACATTTATAGAGCGGGTTCCTGGAGCAATTACGGGAGGAGGGCTTTGGGTTCATCCTGTCAAAGACAAGCCCGTACCGAACACATCCGACGCCCTGAAGCTGATATCCCACTCCTCCTCATCCACGTGTGCTGCTGTCAAAGAGCACCAGGAAGAAACAGCTGTAGAAGAGCTATTAATATAACCTAACAAGCACTGAGGTGTAATTCCGTTGCCCTTTTTATTTTTTTTTTCGTTCCTTCATTAGTCACCAAGAGAAAGTGGAGGGTTTTTTTTATATATATTTCACTTTCTGCTTGGGCTTGTAAAAGGCAGTAATAGCTGAACCACGAAAGCTTCGGAACTCCCTGTGAACTGCCACAAAACGATGTTTACAGGGCCCACCACAAGCCAGGAACAACAAAGACAGGCTTTGGCAGCAAAGTTTTAATTGCCATGCCTATTAAAGAGCCATGCCAATGGCCTCTTTTGTGTTATACATTAACATGAAATTGGTCCTGGAACACTCTCATGCTAACCAAAGCAGCATGCTCATGGCCAAGTTCAATAATCTGTTTTGAATAAAGATGGGATGTGTACCCTCCAGCCTGATGAAATGGAGGGGGAATGTCTATCACTGGTGGTTTCAGGAAAATCAGAGCAGTGTGCGGGGCTGTGGTGTTTATGGCATTTTTTTTTTTAAACTCGCGTTCTTGTTCAAATTTGGTTTTGCTTTATCTTTCGCGTGCTTGAATAAATTGCCCTCATTCACATCAGGCCACAGCCTGCGCAGACCCTCAGTTCAGAAGTGATTCGTCTTAGCAGTATAGTAATTTCTTTTCCATGTGGTAGACTCTATTCCCAAAAGGCGGTGGCAAGCGTAGTGTTTTGCACATTCATCACAAACACGGGCTTGGATTATCTAAAGACAAAATTCCCTGCAAAGTAACCCATAATTTTTTTAAACTCTTGTGCATATTGACTGATAGACAACATGATGAACTGCTCTGAAAACATCCACTTGGCCCAATTAGTGGCCTGGGTTTGGAGGACTACTTCTTTTTTTTTTCTTCTTCTTTCCATAGCATCTGCTTCTTGCCTCCGTTCCCTGAAACTCTTGTCTTTGTCTCCATTGAGAGTGGAGAAAGGCTCCTGGACACCATTTGGCACCCAAGTGCTTGGACGCCTCAGAGAGAGCGCAGAATGTCCTTCAGCTCGGCCCCTCTCGTTTCTCACGTCCTCCCGCCATTATCATATCAATTGATGCAGCTTGTAGAAGACAAAGTGAGGTTATGGGAACCACCTAGAGCACCATGCACCATTAAACATCAATGCAGGGGGACACGCACATGTGCAAGTTCAGCCTTGTTTACCAAGATGGAAGAGGGGCAGTGCATGTAACTCATTCTCCCACAGTTTACAGTGCTTCACTCTGGACCCTGAATTAACTTCAGCTGCCTCCTTAACTCGTTGCGAGTTTATGGCCTGTGTCCACATTGGTTTAAGGTATCTCTCCTTACGTTTGGCCACGTTTCCTGTGAAAGCACAACAGAGTCGTAAAGGTACAGCTGTGCTGGGTAAGAGTGCAGTCTAATGTGTTTGTGGAGTGGAGGCAGACTGCTGTGGGTGTGATTGTGGTGACTGTGCAGATGTGTTGTAATGTTTTTGTTCTTAGAATCCACTCTTGTTCCTGATGAGTCACCTCTACGAGGCAGTGAAAAGCGTCCCATCATGCCTTGGGTATGTGCGATCTGCCGTCAGAGGTCACACTGCCCAGCCTTTCTGTTCTCCCTGGCTGTTTTCCATCAGCTCCATTTGCTTTCCGCTGAAGTATTAATGGAACAGTGACATCAAATGATGTAGAGGCACCAATATCTTCAGCCTGAGATCTGCTGTTCTGCAGAAGCCTGTTAATGAGTAATCGGCTGGATGTCGTCAGGCCAGAAGTGGCAATCTTTTCTTTTCTATTTTTTTTTTTTTTACCCCTCCCTGCCCCCCACCCCTTCGTTTTTCAGGCTGCTTTGTTTTTGAGTCATAGGAGGAAGTAGAATCAGGTCAGCTCGGGTACAGAGGAAAGAACCACACGCAGTTTCATTTAGCATACGCTCACTGTCTGGACATTTATTCTCCCTCCCTCTCTCTCTGCTCCAGGCAAACCACCCAGCAGTAGATTAAGGCTTAATGTACACTCTCTAGTTGTTCAGCTGAGAGAGCGGGGGCTTACCTGTTTTATCCACACAGCAATTATTTTAATCTTTAATTGCAAAAAATTACAGACCGATCATGAGTTACTTCTAACTTAATTCACATGTAAGATTCACTAGTTAATCATTTCAAGAGGAAGGCGGGTGAGCATGCTTCATCGCCTGCATTAATTAGGCAAAGTCGTTTTGCTGCTAATTAGCTGATTCTAAAAGGATCTGCTTTTTTTGTGTAATTAATTATCAAAGACACAATCGGCTGCTTCGTTTAGGGGAAAAAACCGCTCGCGCACCCAGACGTGTCTCGAGTGCTTATTGTTGCATCAGTTTTTTAAAGCCTTTTGCTCCCTATCTGTTTGTTTATGAGCATTCCTCAGGAGATCCTCACACTGCGATGGTCTTTGACTGCCACTAAGAACAATTAGAAGGTGTAGACTTACCCAGTGTATTCGCAGCTCAGTCAGGTTAAGCTTTAAGTACGTGTGGCCCTCATGGATTAGCTTCCTTTATTTTATTCAGTGTTCTTTTTCTGTTTTGTTTTTTTTTGGGTTTTTTCCTGAGGTGTCACTAAAGATGTTGAAGAATACAGAGCTGTGTAAACAGCTGTGTGAGTTTCCTAAAGGTAAATCAGTCGTGTTGCTGCCGCTGGTTGCCGGGCTCACTGTAAATGCAGTTTTTTTTGTTGTTTTTTTCCCGGAATGTTCTCAAAATGCCAGGCAGGATCAAAGATTAGGCTCGCTGAAGTGTTCTCCTTACTGCAAAGCCCCCAAAGTTACGGCAATATCCTCTGGCTCAGAGTGAGCCTCATTGCACTCTAATGGCTGATAATGCCATAAATAAAACAGGAATGCGGAGAGTCGTGGATGTGCAGGAAGGACCACTGAGAAAGAACAGTGGAGGGATGAGAGCTCTACAGAGGGGCGGGGGGTGGAGGGGAGGGGGGATAAAATACTGTACAGGGTTTTAGTCGGAATCAGGGCACCTGGAAGATCATTAAAACTGAAAGTGGAGCTAGGATGGATCTAGCGAATGTTATTTTAGTGAGAGTCTCTTAAAGCTTAAGAGCTGTCTCTTTTTAAACACTGCCAACCGAAACAATTGCCTCTCCTTGAGTACACGGCCTTGGTGCAGCTCTGGCTTAGTGCAAAACGGCCTGTTCCTCTGTTCCTCATTGTCACTGTCATTCAGCACTGTCCCTGCAGATTTCTCATTAGCTCTGTAGCTCAAGCTTGTCCCTGCCTCTGCTGTGCCACTGATTATTAGCATCATGCTCACTGTATTTGTTTGTGAAAAATTAGTTTCCACACCACCATGACGAGGTGTGCAGACTGCCATGCTAATGGATTTATTTGCCAATTTGTATTTCTTTCTAGTGCACAAGCATGCACTAATAAACGGACGAAAGGAAAGGTTTGGAAATTGGATAAACACATTGTGAGGTACACATTTTGTGTTGTTTTTTAAAGCAGCATAACCACTTTTGACAGCTAATTTATCTTGTGGTGGGGGGGGGGCACCTGTCAAAAAGCCTCATCCTGTAAACCTGATTCTCTGTTCTGTTGACTGCGTGCCACCTAACTAACCTCTACACGTCTCTTCTCAGGGGACAAGGTGGAGACATACCCTGTCATAGAGATTGACCAGAAGGAAATCGTGGACACCAATGGAGCCGGAGACGCGTTTGTAGGAGGTAGAGTATTACACACTAATACAGATCAGTTACAGAATAATCTTCATTCAGTCAGTCATTGTCTGTAACGGCTTATCCAGTTCAGGGTCCCGGTGGGTCTGGAGCCGAGCCGGAATTCTGACTACAAACGAGGGAAATACATATAATTGTACGACACAAGTGTGAAATATGTTTATGCCTAAATAAACGGTAAGCCGAATTGTGTTCTGAATGTGTGCACACACCACCCACAAACCCCAGTGCACCCAACAACAAAGGCAGCATTGTGCTTCTTTTATATAGATTTAGACAACAAAGTAGCGCACAGAGCTCCAATTCCAAATGCTGGCCATAACTTCTCTGGGGGCAGATATTTAAAGAGTTGAAAGGAACAAAGCCAAAGTGTGAATGAATCACTGAGGTTTATAGGTTTCAGTAAACTAAACTGAGGAGCATTAGTTTCATTGAGTGTTGACTGATATTTTGTTTTTGCGTTCCGCAGAGGAGGATGTGGTGGGAAGATGACACCGGCTCTGTAACTGTACTTTATGCAGAATAGTGTAGCTAAGTTGTTTAGAAGATAAAAGGATCTTCTTTCAGAATGGACTAATGGAGCTTCTAAATGCTCTACTGCTGTGATCTATCCTCTGAGGGTTCCAGTAATAACTGTATGCGCTTCAGGATACAAACAGTCTGTGTCTGTGTGTGTGTGAGTGTTTGTGTGTGTGTGTGCCCGCGTGTGTCTACACCAGACTGAGCTGTGAAGTCATCTATCAAACTTGTTTGTGCCTCATGAAAAAGGCAGAAATATTGAAGGCTGGAATGCTGTGCTGCAGCCTTTATGTCCCCCATAGATAGTCTTTATATAATGCCTTTATCAGCGGGTCTTGTACCTGCTCGGCTGCCATTCAAAGGCCATGAGTCTGATTTGCCAGCGTGTCTTCCTGCAGCTCGTCCAGGACAACCCTGAGACTAATAGAGCTGTGAGCATGTTTGCTCAAACGTCGTATCGATTTTTTTTTTAACTCCTTTATCCGTTCCAACAAGAGGTTGGAGGCCATCGCTGCAGCGCGTTGGAAAATGAATTTGCCAGCTGTTTTTCAATGCGCCTCGGCGCTGCTGCGGAGAGCACAGATCTAGGTGGGAGGGTTCAGAGCCTGAGGGCTGCTGGAGGAGTTCTGTATTGCACATCACTGAGGGGTCTCTGCCAGCACCTCTCTCTACCCCTTCCAAGCCTGATTTATTTAATTTTCACTCAGAAAAGGGAGAAGTACTCATGGCTAAAAAAAAAAAAAAAATCAATTCCAGACATGTTTGCTAAAGATGTGTTTACTCTGTCTGGGTGTCACATATGTTTAAGTGAATCTCTACACAATCTGTATGTCATCACTGTCGTGATGAGACATAGTTCAATCAGCTCCATAATTACTGGCACCATTCCTACTGCTGGGTTATAAATGAAGTTGTGAGATAATGTGTTTGTGGTGAATAAATGCTTCTTTTATAAAGTGATAGAAAGCACAGTAGCACACTGAGTGCTCCACTTCCATATGCTGATGAATCTTTATTGGAACTGGAAATATTTCTGTTTTCACGTCTCTAGGGGCAGATTCTTAAAGGGTTTAAATAATCAAAGCCAAAGTCTCTGAATGGTTCTGTGCAGAGATGCTGGGCTTGATCTGGTACTGTGCTGACTGTTATTTTACAGACACATATTTTATAGCTTAACAGTAGTCATAACAACCGCCATCGGTTCCATAATCATACTCATCAAACCGGGTTTGTGGATAATCTCAATCTCGCCCAGGAACACAAAAAAAAAATAATAGATCTTCGCTGTTGTCCAATTTAAAACATATACAGGAGGTCCTCGGGTTACGTCAGTCCCGAGTTACGATGTTTCGTGGTTACGACACATCTCCCATTTACTGTATAAAGCCTTGTTTCGACATACGTGGTTTTAAGTCGTAACGCGAACTTCGCGTTTGGTGTGTGCGGCGGAAGAATACGCGGTTACGCAGCTCAGGACCAAGGACGATAGGTGTTAGGATAGGATAAGTGCTTACAGTATGTTATTTACGTACAGTATGTACGTATGTTCTGACTTACACCGAAAATCGGTTTATGAAGTGACGTAGGAATGGATCAACGTCGTAAGTCGAGGACCCACTGTAGGTCCCTTTGTGTGGATTTTTAGTTTATTACATCATTTAAACACAGCAGCTGTCCTTCACAGTTTGGACCAATAGAAATGCTCCAGAATCCTTTTATTTTGACTTCCATTAAAAGTTAAGGCGGCCATCACAACCGCCATCAAATATGCGTCCTCTTTGAGCCGGGTTCAGCACAGCTCCAGTTGTTTCAAACTTTATTAGTGTCATAACAGTGAACACTTTTAGACACACTTTAGATTTTGTTTTTAATCAGTCTTCATTATGTTTGAGTGCTCTGTGATCTTTCCCATGAGGGCCTGCCTCCCCAGTAAACAATTAGCCGTTGATTCAACGTTGAAATAACGTAATGACTGCCGTCTAATCAACGTTTTCTTCAGGTTGAAAATGAAATTTGAAAAGACGTCCAAACACAGACATTGAAAAGACGACTATTAGACGTATTTTGGACGTCCACTGACGTTATCGATTGTTCACCACTTAACTAACTTATTAAGATGGATTTTGAACGCCCATTAACGTTTAAAATATGTCCTTGACGGACAGACTACTTTTAGACCTATTTTGAACGTCCAGGGAAGTTCCTTGTTTACTGGGTCACCTCATGTGTGTTTTTAAGTTTTTAGTTGCAAGGTTTTATCTTAAGTTTGTAGTTTTATTAGAAAGAGCTCATTTAATTTGGGGTTAGATTTCTCTCCTGTTTTCAGAGTTCAGCTGAGTTAATTAACCACAAGGATATTCTAAATGAACAAGATTTTATTCCCAGTTTCTCCAGACGCATGTTTACAGTGTAGAGGACAGCAGCTGTTTGTATCTTTTGAACATATTGTGATGACCATAACTCTTTGTACAGGTTTAGTCCATTTTCAGACATGCCTGAACATGCGTGTGTACTTTTTAATTAGGATTAAAGTCGTCTGTCTACCCACCCACTTGCAGCAGAAAGACAGTAAGTCCCTCCTCAGAAAGCAAGGTTGTTATTGTTGATTAATCTCTCTCTCTCTTTCTCTGCCCAGGTTTCCTGTCTGAGCTGGTGCAGGAGAAGTCTCTAGAGCAGTGTATCCGTGCTGGACACTATGCTGCTAACGTCATCATTAAACATGCAGGCTGCACGTTTCCCGAGAAGCCTGACTTTCACTGAAAACAACAAAGTTGACTTCACCACCCCAGTGTTTTATGGGACTGATGCCTTTTTTCTTTTTTTAATTGACTTATTATTCACAACCCCCCCACTCTTTTTCCCGTCTTGCATTCAGACTTCTGTGCCTCTGCTCTAAAGCAGCCAGTCCCACTTCATGATGTAATTACACAAACATCTCTTCTTAACAAACTTATGTTTACAACATGCGCAAGCCACTGTTGCTAAAAATAGCAATTTGTTTTTACTAAAATTGGTTTTATTTTTTTCCGTCCCCCGTTCTGAAAACATTTGCAGAAGTCGGGTTTAATGTTAATAACAGCTTCTTTCCAGAAGACGTTTTACTTGAGTCGTACCAAATGTTTAGATTTTAAGACTTGCCATAAGAGCATCACCTTTGATAACCTGTGGTTTTGAACGGTTAGGGATCATACGTGTTTCTTAAAAGCCAGTCTTTGCTCTAAAAATGCCAAATCAGTTTGTTCATGTTCACTTTTAAATGTGTTGTAAAGGACAAGAGAAGCTCTTTGCGCATTTATGTGAGAGTGTGTTTGTGGAATGTGGAGTTTCCATACGTCTGCATTTTGCAGTCTGAGTACACTGCCTCTAAAAACTGGCAAATTAAAAAACCTCAACACCTTCAGTTCCTTGTCTCCTTCTGCCTCCTGCTTTGGATCATAATGTATAGATCACAGGTCTGTGTATAATGAGTTTTGAAAATGTTTGTAGACACATGTTAGAATGAATGTTCATATTTTCAACATCCATCTGAAGCAAGGGTTAATCCTGTCACACTGATATGTTTATCTACATTCACTCACATCGCTGTATGATTGTAATTATATAGATACACAGTTCTCTGGGGTCTTAAAAAAAGTCTGCAACATGTATTTGTCAAACTACCACAAGCTTCCAACAACACATCACCATTAACAGCCCTGTTCAGAACAACCTTTCTCTGTGACTGTTCCTTTAAATGAGAATGAGTCACAGCTCTGTTCAGCGCGAGAGTCCCTGAGTGAGAGGCAAGGAGCAGAATCTCTGGATTTTGACTTAGGCGAGGAATAAAAAAACTGACTTCACTGTGGGCTATTACGTGCCCTCATTTCCAAATTCATGAGCTAATACATTGGCAAATGTACATTTTCATATGTCACAACTGGGTAAATATAGGATCAGTCCCTTTCATTTAAACCATATTTGTCAGTGAAAAAGACTGATCAGAAAACTTAAAAGCCAGTCTTTATACCGCTGGATCAGCTTCACACTCTTCCTCAGCTGCTTAGAGTACAGTTGGAGCCTTGGTCCCCATCTGATCGTAGGGGGCAAGCCTGCATGAGGTTGTGTCTGTTATGGGATTAGCAGCAGCTATTCATGGCCATCATCAGGGAGAACTGAAAATACAGCTGTCCCTTTGTCCCTCCCTGGCTGTAGCTGGTGACTCTGCTCCTTGTGAATCCAGGTTCTGTGAGGCACAGAACACGCTCGTGTACTGAGTGAGAGCTTTCAGTACGCGCATATTTAAACTGAACCTGTGAGCTCAGTATAGGCACTCGACTTACAGCCTTCAAAGCCCTTCAAAACTCATTTATATACCTGCACTCTGTACCATCAGCCAGTCTCACTTATACTGTCTGTGAAAGTTATTAAATATTCAAGTACAGACAGACGGTACTTACAGACTGACTTGTCACATATACACAGCAGATATAACCTGAGGTTTCATTGCAGGGTAAAAGAATGAACTCATAGTATGCAGTGAGGTTAGTTTTGTGTCATTACTTGTACAGAAGAATGAAAAATACAGCTTGATTCTGTTTAATGTGTGTGTGTGTGCGCCCATCGGCCATTATCATTCCCTAAGCTTGGTTTCCTAGCAGTGTTCTCAGTCCATAATACAACAGTAAAGTGGAAACCGAACTTCTGTTTTAGGAGAATGAAGATGCTTCAAATATACTTCAGTCGTTATTCTCCTGGTAACAGTCTACATTCTGAAGAACAAACTACTGTTCTGTGTGTTGATATCAATCACTTCTCTCAGATGCTAATTACTTATTTTCAAAGCCAGAGTTTCCTGCTCTCATCTTTAAGTGTGTGCAAGCGAAAAACTTAAATTGTAGCCAGAATGCTAGTCAGCTTCAGAGCTACTAACGTGGTAACATCCAGCATGAGCTCAGATGTCTGTCCATTTCTACAGACGAACAGAAAATCTCTGATGTGAAAAGTGTACAACACTAGGGTCACCAGATCTGAGATGGTGAAAGAGAGGAAAGGGGGTGATAAGGTCCGTTGTATGTTTAGCTGAACCTATGTGTGCTTTTAGGTCCTTTACACCTTTATTTACTACACAAAACATGGCAATTTCTTTTTTTAATTCATCCGAGAACTTACATTTACGTTTCCGCATAGCTGCTCGAGATGAGGGTGGGTAAATGAGCACTGACGTGCAGACTGACCAATTAAATGTTTACAGAGAAGGTTATCGACCAATAACGGTAGCTCTACAGTCAGACCGTCCAATCAGAAGATTTTAGGCTACTTCACCACGCCCCCTTCTCACTCAAGCGAACCAATCGGAGTAGGGGAGGGCGGGACTAGTTTGTGAACGAAACGCTTCTCGAACTTCTTTGTAAGCTCTAGAAAAACAAAACCCCGGATGTTTGTGAAATTCCACCCGGACATTTTTTTAAGTTTAAAAAAGAGGACATGTCCGGGTAAAAGAGGACGTTTGGTCACGCTATACAACACTGAATATATCCTGGTCACATTAAATGTTGCTTTACTCTTTTGCTTTATAGTATGTTAAAGATTCAGATTTAACAGAAACATTTTTGGAAGTTATGGATATTCATTCATTTTAAAAGGTGGAATGTGTTTAAAGAACTCACTTTTATTCTCTTAAACCTTGTAAAGCATGGCCTGTATGCCTGGCTAACCATAAATGAGCACTAGTGAGCATATATTAGCATGACCTATTTTCTATAATGCTAACAGATTTGTGCCAACATTAATTGATTATTTGCCGTGTTTCTGAAAAAACTCAAGATGTTATTAATGATCCTTCAGACTATTTTATTATAGTGCTGTAACTTAAAGTTTGTGTTAGAGCATCAGAAGAGAATACACTGTTAATGAGTCAGATAAACTGCTCAGATATTGGTAGTAATTTTTCCTCCTCATGGACCAAGTGATTTACACTTACAGAAGAAGAAAAACAGCTCATTATTAACTGTTTATTAAGAGATATAATTATTTTTCCCAGGTTAGCAACTAGCAGCTTAACCTGTTGAAGTGTAAATCAGTGTTCACATTCACAGACTCAGAAAAACACACACAGAGTCTTAGATTAGATTTGCAGAAAGCCAGTGAAGGCTCTTGCCAAAGTAGAACTGTTTCCCCTGTGACTCAGGTTTTATTTAGTGTTTCAGTTTGAGGCACAGCAAAAAAAAAAAAAACTGTGTTATGCTCCAACTATTGGCCATATCTCAAGCTGCCACTATGCTGCATTGGCCAGACTCAAGAGTGGGTACATTTTCGACAACAGCAATTAGTTTATGGAAATTCTAAAAATTCAGAATCTGCACAAATGTGTTAAATTGAGTGCTGTGAAGTCTGTGCCATACTTGTCTATGTGTAATGAGATTTTTCACTGAAGCTAACACAACAAGTGTAAAATAAATCATAAGTAGCCTACTTTAGAGAAGGGCTGCCCTCATAAAATATACTCACCCTCCGATCACCCGCTAGGAGAATATATTTACCAACATTTGGTTCCAGGCCCGCTTTGAATTATACATCGTAGACCCACTATGCAAGACGTTTGGTTGCTCCTTGTTTATATAATTTTCCCAATCCCTGTAGTAATCCCTTCCCCTACAGGGCTTATCTGACATTTGTGATGAACCTGGAGAGCATCGTAGTTCTTTGGTCAAAGCAAACTGACAAAGTTAAAGGGTTAATTCTGTTAAACCCCATTACAAATTTCCCTTTTGTGAATGTTTCATTAATGCAAGCTCCATCAAATCTAAAGAAATGCACACTGTTTACCAATGAACTGTGTGTTGGTACATGAAGTGTGTGAGGTCTCCAACTTCTTTCATAACGTTTAATTTTGTGTTCAGCAGGTCAGTATGGTGTAATATTTTAACATATTTAAACGCATTTTGAATTGAGCAGATGGCACTTTGTTCTTAAGACAATATTATTATTTATACACCTCAAAAATATTATATTTAGAGGTTTTTAATAGGACAGTAGTCTGCAGTCTAAAAATTGTTAAGTGAACTATGGCTTGTCTGTTAAACTCCATTAAAACTTTCCCCTTTTGCTCATTTTTATTGAGGCTATATACTCAAAGCGTGCTGTGATGTGTGTGTGTGTTTGTGGGCCGTGTGTGTATGTGTGTTTCCCACCCCTGCCATGTAATCTGAAACAATGTACATTGTTTTCCAATGAGCGATGTGATGTCACATGGCGGTTCCAGCGAGTCCTCCTCTGCTGATGGAGCGCTGAAAGGGGAGGTACTACTTTGTCACACACTCCCGTGTAGATTAACCTTTCAATTAGTTGTTATCAGGTTCCCTCTGCCTCCGCGCGCCTTTATTCTGCCCCATCACGCGTTGGATTTTAATTGACCTCGTTACGCCTTCGCGCTGTTTCCAATAAACGAACAACTGCTCGGAGCGGAGAGAGAGAGAGAGAGAAAAAGAGGGGGAGAGAGGGAGAGAATAAGAGAGAAACCGCGCCAGGAACTTAAAGGTAATAGAAAAATGTTCTCGCCCTGGCAGCAGCGCTGTCTGTCTGCCTGTCTATCTCTCTGTCTGTCTGTCTGTCTTTGCTGCATCAGACCGTCGTCCGAGTTGCGCTCGGAGTTGTTAATCAGCCATAAATGTTTTAATCGTTCAAGTTGGCCATGAGCGCTGTGTAAGTTGACGGGGCGATCGAGGGGATGTGAGAGTACCGGAGTGATCGAGGGCTGTGGATCGGGGATCAATCGCGGAGATTATACGGCTGACGCGCGTAAATGGAAATTTCCAGATGCTATCTGTTTTCAATAGCTTGATCTCGAGTCGGAGGACATTAGCTTTAAAGCCTGGTGCTCCTTTTTTTTTTTTATTCGGAGACTGGATGGGCTACAGGCGGCGAAAGCCTCAGACAGCACACAGCAGCCTTTAAAGCGCTGTAAGTCAGCCAAGCGGAGGAAACACTACACTCTCCGTGTGAAGTAGTCGTGGAAAGCACGTACACAGAAATATATTAAAATGTTTTAACATCATTTCTAACGCTGCTCTTCGCTGTCTCCTGAAGTGCACAGCGCTGCTGCCTTTTAAACACGGCGACCCTCAGCCTCATCTGAGTGTGTGGACTCAATCTCGCCGTAGGAAGGACTCTCGGCGCACTTTAATCATTTTAATTCATCATAATAATTACACGATGATTAAAAGGACACCAGTCTTGTGCGCCAGGATCTGGTATAGTCTGACTCTCCCGTGAGGAGGAGCCAGGGTAAAGGTGGACCGATTCCGGGAGTGATTTAACGCTTTTAAAAGATCGACTCAGTGGTTTGAATTCAGCACATTATGTGGTAAGAACAGATGTTTTCGCCTTGTGCCCACGGTCTCGGCCCCCACGCGTGTCGAGGAGAGCGGGTTTACAGTTCACACAGCTCGGGTGTTACCTTAAAAGGCGGGTCGAGTGATTTATTGACGGATTATGGAGCCAATCGACGCGTCGAGAGGCTGAACGCCTTCTTGATGATTGACTCCGGCGCTATCAAACCAGGGATCGCTGCCTGGCCCCTCTGACCAATATTAAAGTTAGTGGGGCGGGACCGCGGCGGTGGAGGTGAGGTTTAATGAGACTCCATTGGGTTGTAATCAGTGTCATGTCGGATTCATGTAAACTACAACATTGTAACAAAATGGCGTCTGTTTAGTGAGGCGAACGGGCAGCGAAGCGGCGGCGCAGTTCACCTGTCTCTCTTCCTGTCTCTGTCTCTCAGTCCCCGTGTGTGTCTCCTCAGTCTCTGTCCTCTGTCCCCGCGGAGCGGACACTCTTCAGTCCTGAAAAGAACAGAGGTTTGTGTTTCTGCTCAGCGCTCTTAACTCAGCCTTTTACTTCTCTTCATAAATTATCGATAGTCATCTGTCGGAAGTAGTCATAAACCACAGACTGATTTAGCCTGCTAACGTTAGCTCGGCTAGCTCTGCTAACCCAGCGCTAGCCGCTCCGTTTGCCTGCGGTGATGGGAGAGCTGTTGCTAAGCTAACTTAAGCTAAAACATTGAACTTCTGTGTTAGCTTAGCTTAATTTGTCTTAGCTGCTAAGTGTTAGCGCCTGCTGACGGACCGAACTCTCGTGAATTTAACGTTAGCTCCGAAGCTCTGGAAATGTTGCTAAGCTAGCCAAATGATATTTAGCGTGTAGGCTCATGTTTTTATTCTCAGCGAGAAAAGAAAACTAGGAAAAAACGACGGGGCATTAATTCCCCCAAGTTTCTGAGGTCGGAGTCCCATTTAAATATTTGACCAATATCTTTCTGAATCACTCCGCTTCACTAACCGCCTGGAAACCCACACTGAGACGAGCTGTTTATCTCAGCGCAGGTGGCTAGGGACAGTTACTTGGTCTTCAGTAAGATTTTAGAGGGCTTGCACTTCGTGGAGTGCTTTCGTTCGGGAGTGTTTCAGCTATGTCCTGTTTGCCAGAAAAGCACTGTTAATGTATCTCCGTTATATCTGTGGTCAGTAAGAACTGTGAGAGTTACTGACGGTTAACTCTGGGGTTTTGTGCTCGCCTACACCGCTGCGGTTCGCACCGCCTCAGTGCCGCTTTGTCGCCGGTAATTTTTCAGGCTTGTGATTTCTTAAAGAATAACGGCCAGAGGCAGCCTCGGAAATAATCGACTCCTGTGCTAATGAACTCGATGCTGCCGTGGTGTCTTTTTAATAGAACACTCCTCAAGACTAGTAAAGTGTCTTTAAACATAGAGATGATGTTAATGGCCAGATATGCACCCTAACCTCTGCCCAGTTTATTTATCTGTCTTCACAAAAAGCCGTAACGTTAGGAGTAAAACTCGGTAGTCTGAGAGACTGTCTTGTGGTGGATCAACTTAAACTGGCTCATGGGGGAACCGTCCCGTTTCTAAGTGTCTTTAACACGCCATTTGCTCTGTAAGGCTTAAGTTAAACACAGCAGAGAGGAACGTGGGAAAATAGCGGTGGTTTAAACGTAATCTTCTAACGTCCCACTCCGAGAGCCACTGTTTTCGGTGTGCCGTCATTCATGGTCTCGTTGGTGGAACAGAAGATCGACATTTGACTGAGGTGTGAGGCTCGGTCAGTCAGTTTTAGCCCCGCTTCTTTTCAGGTCATTGATATAATGGTTCTCACTTCCTTCGTTGCTGAGAGCTGTCAGTGCTGAGCGGAGGCATCCAGACGAAATTGTACAATGCGTGTCACCTGCTGGCTGCTCGCTGCACTGTTTTTCCCCTGATCATATTCAGTTCCAACTGCTTAAACCATTCCTCTAAATATCTGGATATTCACACGAATTAACGAGTTTGTGTCTGCTCTTCTGTGAATGTTCTTCCCAATATGATTTTAGAAATTACATTAGTGACCTCACGTTGTCAGTACATTATAAATACAGCTTCCAAACCAGAAAACTGCCTATAGGAGTTCAGACTGATCTTTCACCCTGTTGCACTGGTCCAGCTGGTTTAGGGCGTTGGATGGACTCAACATTTTCATTCTGTAAAGAATGTTTGAATCTAATTATGAAGCCAGGTTGTGTTTTTTCAGTGTCATGGTCCAACAGTTAGAATGAAACAAATGGGGGGGGTGGTTCCTGATGTTACACAGCCCTTGTAAGAGTTGCAGTAGTTTGTATGTGTTTGATCTGCATTCTGAAAGTCTTGGTGGACTTGGTTTAGTATAGTTTCACTATGGAGTTGACCTTTTTATGACCTTTTATTAGACCTGTAGTAAACACCAGTAGAGCAGCTCAAGATCCATATATTAATTCGTTGTCTGTAACCACTTATCCAGTTCAGGGATGTGGTGGGTCAGGAGCCTACAAAAATTACTGCATGCAAGGCAGGAAAACACCCCAGACAGGGCACCAGGGCATTTCATGATCACAGCTACACCGGCGCTCTCACAGCTAGGGATGCTTTTGTATGGCCAATCCACCTAGCACACACCGGAAATGTGACACAAACTCTGCCATCACAGTTTAATCTCCAAGCAGTTGTAATCATACCTGCTTCGTTCAGCATTTATAAACAGATTAGTTTAAGAAATTTGAGGTTTAACAGTACACTATAAAACTGCAAAAATTCTACGAATTGCCAAAAGTTCTATAACATAGTTGAATAATATCTACATTTACTCAGCTGCACAAATTGTACTTGTTTAAGGGATCTTTGCTGAGTATTTTCAAGTGCTTTTTTGCTCAGTACTTGTGTCTGGGTATGTGTAAATAAACTTTGCTTCTTATTACTTGCTTTCACTTGTCATTGCCATTTTAGTTAAATTTAATTTTAATTGTTAATATCACCAGTTTTATCTCGCTAGAACCTGGTTGTACTTATGTTCTACTGACATTCTCAACGTTACTTAAGAACTATGGAGTTTTCAGATGTGATACTTTTGTACTTCTGTTCAAGTTGTGGCACTTTAGAATGATATTGTTACTTGAGCTGTTTATTAGAGAGGTACCTTTTTCTGAGTTTGGGTTTAGGCCATTCTGCCATACTTTTGGCTGAAGATGCTTTTGAGCAGCGAAATATATGCTGGAAGATTGAGGCTGTGAAAATACTTATCCTAATCATTAGGGCGTAGTGTTTTCATGTTGTTCAGTCCTGTATGAACAATAGCAATAATAGCTCCTCATGCATGATAACCAGAGAATGCTTTTGTGATTTTCTTTTTCAAGATTTAAGCCTGTGTATAGATGGTGCTTGAGGGGCACTAAATTGGCCTCTTCCACTTAATAGTGATAAGTTTTTGCTTTGAAAATGGTGGTGGGTTTTATACACTTTGTTGCATAAAATATATACATGCTACACATCAGTCATAAAATGACAAACCGGGAATTTCTTTGATACCAAGTGTTCTTAAAAAGATTTGCAATAGACCCAATTCCAAGTAGTGTCTCTTAAGACATCAATACATTTACTGTTTACAAATGTGGAATACAGACTGAAGAATGTATCCTATCAGAAGGAAGAAAGCATTGACTTATGCAATGGTCAAGGGTCACAACAGAAGAGCAAAAAAGTTGCAGTATATTTATCTAAAACCTGAGATGCTGAGGTTTTGAATATCAAATGGCAGCTATATAGATGTATAATTGTAAACAGCACCATTCATTTTCTTTGTGTTAGTGCTCATGTACAGTGTAGCATGGCATGCAACACAAAATTTAATAATGTATATAACAATGGTTTCCTAATAGGTTGTGAACTGGACATCTGTATGATTTTTATTAAATCTCATGGGTAATGAATGTGTGGCCTTAATGCACATTGCTTTCTGACAGCTTTCTCTTTTGTTTCATGCCAAGAGGCTAAATAACACAACTGTGTTGGTCAGAATTGTCAGATGTCCTAAATAAACAGATATTTGTTTTTTGCTAGTATGTGCTGTAGGAAAAATGGGATGTCTCTCAAAATTGATGAACCCTTTCTATGTTTAATAAAGATGCAGTTAGGGAGCTGATCACAGGTGGAGGGAAAGGCTGGGTAAGCAGTGTCAGTGACAGAGAGAAGAGGATATGGAGAGGGAGGATAGCTTATGTTGACTCCTCTCTGCCATATGTTATGATGAGGATATCCACACTCATGTCATGAACAGGAGATTGACCACAAAATTATCTGTAGTTTTCAAGACCTTCCAAAAGAAGCTAATTTGAACAGTAAAAAGCCTTTTACTGATGTAGTATATTTGTTGGGCAAGAGGACCCACTTGTACTAATGGAATCCAGCATTAAGCCTGTGATTGTTTATACTTCAATCTTAAGTGTTAAAATTAAGAGTTTAATTCCACAGCATCCTTCAACCAGCATAAATTCTATTTGCAATAACTAGGTGATTCATAAAGATGTCTCATGTCACCATTTGTAATCCACAAAATGCCTTTTTCAGTTATGAATGGTGTCACATTTTATTTAGTTTTCCTTGCTTACTGTTTAATTAATTACATATGTATACCAGACATCTGTTGTTGTAGAAGTCTAAGTGCCTGAGAGAAAGTCTGAGTCACATTGATTTTCAGCCATACACCTTGTTAAAAACACTTTGTTCTGTATAACAGCTTAACTGCATTCAATAATCCATGTAGTCATGTGAATGTTTAGCGATACAATTAAACTGCCTAGCACCCTGTAATGAATTAATGAAACTGAGTTGAACAGTTGGAAAACTCTGCAAGCCTGAGGCAAATTTTGTCATAGAACAAAAGGATGTCAGGTTGTCTCTCTCTTAACTCCGTTAAACACCTTTAATTAATGTTATAACTTTTTTTCAATATTAATTACTGACTACACTTTTTATGCTCTGTCAACAGTCACTTGCACTTAGTTTCTCACTTAACTCGAGTGTTTGGAGTGTAATTGTCAGTTTAATTCAAACACTAAATGTACTGTGATATCTCTGATTATTTCAGCATTTTTCATATTTTGATCAGCAAATATTGCCAGTTTATTTGTTGACACTAAGGGCAAAGGAGAGGAGAAAGAAATATCAAGAAAGCAGTGAAGGGAAATCCAAATCAACAACGTGACTGACGTTATCTGTCTGGCTTTACTTTTTACATGTCAGGTTGAATATTTAGCTTGCAGCTTGTGTATATCATCACTGTCCAGTTAAAAACACACATCTCCAAGAAGATAACTTTTCAGGAACAAGAAAAGACTATATTTCTCTGATGGTAACAGTAAAAATAAACCACAAATAATGCGATTTATGCCCATTACAGCTAAGAAATGTAAAAATATTTTTGTTGGGACGCATGTCCAAAAGTTTCATATGTAAAATGGACTTGCGTGTATTGTAGACAGCAAATATTGACAAACGCTGATTTCTTTTAGTGGATTCCAACAAGCCATGCCCAACTCAGTGTAACCACAGCCTGCAGCATGCCACTATGAATCCATGTTTTAGCAAATCAGAGACTGTCATTACTATACTTGATCAAAAGCAGCATATTTAATTCTTATTGGGATTGAATAACCATAACCGAGGATCAGAACACCAGGCTCTCCACCCTCGGCTGTCACTCGATCCACATTGCACCAGACCCGGATTACTACCTCTCCCACAGGGGGTGGGCCCAGAAAAGCAAAGCTCTCGATTTACCGTTCAATCTACGTCCCAACCCTCACCTATGGTCATGAGCTTTGGGTAGTGACCAAAAGAATGAGATCGTGGGAAAATGAGTTTCCTCCTCAGGGTGTCTGGACTCTCCCTTTAGAGACAGGGTTAGGAGCTCAGACATCCGGGAGAGAATCGGAGTGGAGCCGGTGCTCCTCCACGTTGAGAGGTTCCAGTTGAGGTGGTTCGGGCATCTGGTTCAGATGCATCCTGGACGCCTTCCTGGTGAGGTTTTTCGGGCATGTCCAACGGGGAGGAGGCCCCGGGGAAGACCCAGAACACGCTGGAGAGACGACATGTCTCGACTGGCTTGGGAACCCATCGGTATACCCCTGGAGGAGCTAGAAGCAGTGGATGGGGAGAGGGAGGTCTGGGTTTCTTTACTTGGACTGCTTCCCCCACGACCCAGACCTGGATAAGCAGTGGATAATGGATTGATGGGATTGAATAATTTATAGTCACATTGGTCTAATATTTCACATGACTAAACATGGTATCAGTTGTTAACTTTAGCATGGAAACTTAAACAGTACTGAGGGAGGGGGGGGTTGATGGACAAGTCTAGCAACCAATGGAGATGCTTGTTAAAGAAACAATTTTTTCCCCCAGCTTTTCATTTTGCTATTATTGTTTATTTTGATATTAGCTGCAATGAACACACAAATTAATGCACACATTTAACACATGTAAATAAGTGACAACCGTTAAAAAAAGAGATAGATGTGTTTAATCGCACAGCAATGACATGTGACTTATTTTCTATAGCACATAGTCACACCAGCAGTAAATTGATTAAAAATGTTAGGAATGTCTCATTTAGTTAATTCTTGTTTTCAGTTCTGAGGCCCAACCAGCATCATTGTACGCCATGCAGGACCACATCCTATACAGGTTGCCAGTCCATTGCAGTGTTCTGTCATCTTTTCTTGTTAAAATATGAAGTGACCATACCTCTTTCTCTTCTCTTTCAGGTATCACCTGTTTGAAAGTTGCAAGGATCAGGACGCTTTTTTGGATTTATTGTGGTTTTTTTTTTTTTATTATTTTGATTTTTATTTTTTTAATACTGTCTCTGAGGAAATGTAGAGGCAGTAAGGAGTTTAGTAAAACAAATCACGGTGTAGTAATGGCTGACCTCTGCTTGTGGATGCAAATGTTTTGCCCATAAAAAGAAGGAATGTATTCATGGATTACGCCTTAATGAAACAAATTACTTCACCATGGTGAAACTGGCCAATCCCCTGTACACAGAGTGGATTCTTGAGGCTATTCAGAAGATCAAAAGGCAGAAGCAGCGGCCTTCAGAGGAGCGAATTTGTCATGCTGTATCAACATCACATGGACTAGACAAGGGTGTTGTGCTCCAGCAACTGGAGCTGGCTGTGAAAGATGGATCCATCCTTAAGGTTACTAGCAAAGGTTGCGCTTCATACAAAGATCCGGATAACCCAGGGAGGATTGCAGCGATCAAGCCTGGAGGGCCGGCCTCTTCTGTGGTGGGATCTGTGCTACCTGCAGGAGATCTTCGACATGTGGATTGGAATAAGGTCCTCAGGAGAGCTATTGAGGGGCTGGGTGTCCCTGCTGGCTCCTCTCTTAGGAACATAGAGCGGTTCTTAAGGAGCCAGGATGACTTGGTGAATGTTGTGGCTAACCCCAGGTTCCAGCAAAGGTTAAGGCTTGCTGCTAAGCGGGCGGTGAATAACGGGAGGCTGCTGAAGGAAGGGCCTCTCTACCAGATAAAAAATGCTGGAGCAGGTGGAAAGGCAGGGTTTAGGAGCAGCATAGCCTTGGCTCTGGAACTTCCACCTGTAACACTTCTGCCACATGAGAAAGATCAGGTATGTATATGGGGGGGTGGGGGTTAGATTTATCGAGTATGATTGTGTTTAATTCTCAGACCAAGAGAACTATTTATATTTTTTGTAATTTTGGATGACATGTTTTGTGGTAACTTATTCATTTAAAAATAAGCATTTCTCTCATTTAAAAGCAAGAGGAAGGCAGTTGGCCTGTTATTGAAGTATTAAATGTGATTTATAAACTGACCCCATAGGTGATTAAATTTCTCTTGGTTTAGAGTTTACATGTTTGGTATTTGGTTCTTGAGATTTATTTTGTAAGGAAGTATATTGATGGCCTATGTTTCTTTTGAATATATCACTAATATTTAAGTGTTTTAAGTGTCACAGAGTAAAATTTAATTTAATGATTCTTTTAAAAAAAAAGTGAGTAATTATGGTTGGAAAAAGACATATTTCTGGGTGTCCTGTTTTCATTGGTCATTTAAACTGTGTTTTAGCCTGGCCCTGGCTCTTGGTGCTTTTTTTTTTTTTTTTTTTTTTTTTTTTTTTTTTTTTTTTGTCATGGATAGCTAACAATGGGAGACCATTTGGTAATCAAATCTTGGAGCACATTCCCTTGTCTGCTCCTTGTTGAGCTGTTCATTGAAAGCGAAAGCTTTTGGTTTCCAGGCGCGGGGGCTTGACTGTTGCTAAGCGATGTGTTTTTCATTGACACTAGGACATGATAGCATGGTGCCAGTTCTTTTTTTCACAATCAGGGAGAAGGTCTGCCATCTCGCAGATGGTTTAGGGAGTCTGCAGTGGTGGGCTGGCCGCTGATTAGCTCAATGCGTTAAAAGGGCTCTTTTGTTGTTAATTGTGTGCTTGGGGACTGGTCAGTCTGCAGCTGCTCCAGGCCTCTTTATCATATGCTGCTAGGGGTTAAAATATGAGAAAGGAGAGGCCCAGACCCTTCCTTTCTTATTCCATTTTCTGGCAGGGTCAGAGTTTCTGGTGGTGAAGGTATATTAGATGTCCTGATTGGCTTTCTTTTTTGACATTCTTGAAACACCTTCATGGATTGAAACAGATTAATTGAATGAAAGTCTGTTAAAGTGGAGCTGATTACATCAGTTCAGGAGAAGTGTTTTATAGCATTGAGTGCAGGGCCACTGGCTTGCAGCTGTGGCAAACATAATAGCTCTTCTTGTTAGACAAAGCATTGAGCTTAGACAGTTTTCTTTTGTTTTCTCTACACATTTCTGACAACCACGAATCAGCCAGAGGTCTCTAGACCTGAATCATGGAAACCAAAGGAAATGCTGGAATTTTAATACTGCCTGAGGAAATCAGTTCAAATAGTTGATTGGATGCCATGTATCATTTTCTACTATTATGCAAGTTCTTTTGTTTAGTTGTCTCTTGCAGAAACCACGGGTCTGTCAGGGGATTAAAACAACAGAAATGCTATACAGCATGGGTATATATACAATGGGATTAGATATTTGGCTTACATGGTACCAGAGCTGCATGACTGTATGTGGTTGGGATGATGGAACTTCATAGCATCTTACCATATGACAAAATGTACTAATGCAAAATGTATGTTGGCTTTTCTGGTTTAGAACCAGGCTGCATTATTTTAGTCATGTAGTTGTCAGACCTGACTGTGTGTGTGTGCCTGTGATAGAACAACACTTATTAGCATTAGGGATTATTTAAAAATTAAAGTAACTTCTAAAAATATTATTCTTATGACCAGAGCTGTGTTTTTTAGCGATTCATACCAGCTTGTATGTAACTTGCTTATAAGCCAACCTGTTGAAGCAAATGCGAATTTTGCATTTCGCATAAAGAGTGGAAAACATATTTGATTAGATTTACTCAACAACTTGATCCACATTTCAACCAGTCAATTAGAGCTGTGAGTTGCTCAAACAGTGACTTCAGACTCGACATGGACTTAAGATTTGTGAGTCAATCTTTGTGTAATGTATTATTATCACTATAATTAGTTTTGTTTGTGGTTTGGTGACCTGCATTCGGTTCCCTCCCTACCATGCGCAACGAAGCGCATGCTCACCGCCACAGCTATCAGCACTGACAACGGAAGTGACAAGTTGAGCTGTAGCTGAGTCTTTTGTCGTTAAATTTTGTTATATTCTTTAATAGATGTATTTTATTCATAGTAGTACATGGACTAAGTCAATAGGTTGCGTATTTATTTGTAATTATCTGATTAATTCAGCTGACTGTTGTTTATTTTTACTGTGCTGTCTGCAGCAAAGCACAACCTACCGAATTAAAGGTACTATATTTTTATTCTTGCTTTGTTTTTATTAGAAATAAACACTCCGTTTGACAATAAAATAATGTCCACATGCAGAGGCGTAGACCAAACTGGTCCAGGCCCCACTCAGCCATGTGCTAATTCCCCGCGTGAGAGTTCACTCGCGAAGCACACTCCTTCAGATTTTCATGATTCTGTGAGTCAAGCTTGAAGTCAGAGCGCGAGACACACAAGGCGACCGCAACTTTTTCATTTCCACCACACGTGCTGCACTAAATGTAATCTCCTTTATTTATCAGTGTAGCCCATTGCGTAAAGTGGATTAAATATGTTCCGTACAGTTCTGTACTTTCAATAGTTATATACAACTATTTCTTATAACTTATAACTTCTTTCTTTCTTTAAACACTGAAGAACGATGAGATGCCTGAGCTGCACAGCCAGGTAGAAATGAGGCATAAATGATGCTAAATACAAACAGAAAATAATAGTTCAAATACTGGAAAACACATTTGTTAAAATTTTATTTGTGTGGGTTTCTTTGCATTGCACTGAAATATACTTTTAAAAGCGATCGTACAGCTGATCAGTTTTGATAGTAGTGTGTGCTAAAAATGACAGTACTGTACATGATTTAAAATAATAAGAAATAGCAATGCAATGATGTGGGCCATGGGCATTCATGCTTTTCAACCATAAGAGACTTAAGACTCGACTTGGACTCGTGACGAGAGACTTGATTCGGACTTGAGCTCAAAGACTTGAGACTTGACTTGAAAAATGACTCATGAACATTTGAGCCATGCTTGTCACATGCATACAGATAACAAAAATGCATCTCTATGGAAATGGATTGGTGTAATAATTCCAAGATCATGACTGGTTTTTTTTAAATTTATTTATTTATTTATTTTTTAATCAAGAAGTATCACATTGTAGAGGTTAGTTTTGTTAAGTATACAGTTATATACTGCAGATATGGTTGCTCCTGTTTTGATTTCCAAATTCAGCTTTCATTTAAGGCTACTGTCCTCTCATTGTTATACTTCTAAGCATGATCTTTATTGTTTTTGTTGACTGTGCTCTGAAATGGTGCAGAGAGAATGATGCAGGTTTTTGTCTTTTGGGAAATTCTTTCCGCAGATTTGAAGTTGGGCAGGACTAAATTTGGCTAACGTAACATTTGATCCAATCAGATTTAGAGATTAGATTACATAACTCGCCCCAATAAAGACTTTCCTGTCTTTAGAAGTCTAGAAATGACATGCAGGGTCTCCTGCTATCTGCCACTGATGGGCTTCTTTGGGGGCCGGTCAGTGTTAGGTGCACTAGGGGAGCACAGGTTCATGTTACAGTGTCATGGTAGCACATTATGTATATCAAGGTGTACCGTTTTGTCACTGGCCATCTCTCCATTTTGTTTAGTTGTAGAGGTGTTCAAACTAAGTCATACATCCACCCATCCCCCTCAATTACAATTTAACAGTATATTATGAGGAACAGTAGCTGAAAGTAGTTTTTACCAGTGGCACCAGCACAACTAGATTCTGTGCTAGAGAAATCCTGTTTAAAATGTTGAACTCTGAGTTGTATGCATCTTTTTGTTTACAGTAGTCTCATCATTTATGTCAACAGACTCCTCCCAATGCCAATTAGCCCACCCTCATTTTAGTGTATTCAGTTTGAACTTTGAATTGCGGTTCCCAATGTCAGCAGGCACTTGTACTGTATTTAGTATTATTGTTCATTTAAAAAATAAAGACTTTAGTAATGTCAGTAAATCTAATTCATATTTTAAAGAAAGGTTTGTATATGGCATTTACACTCCTACATTGTTTGATTTATTATTAAACATTCTCTACTTTGGGTATGGAGACTTTTGGGCCTAGTGCCCTTAACTTTCAGTGATGCATTATAGATGTCTCAACTAAATCTGAAAGTAGAAACTGTAGTGTTTTTTGGCAATGACCAACACTTTAATGCTTGTAATGGTGGTCCATTAGTAAAATTTAAAAGCTCATGTCTTAATTTTTGATTGGAATGCCTTTTAGATATCACTGGTAAATTAGCTCTTTCTTGCTACGCAATCTAGGCCTCCTTTTACCTCTTTTCTACCCTTTCCTACAATTCTTTTTTTTTTTTTTTTTTTTTCCCTGTTGAATGTATGTGTGGATTTATGTAAAGCGACTTCAAGTTTCCATTTAATTCTGATTACTGATAATTTGTTGGCTAGTCCACAGCGTGAATTTCTATCTTCAGTTAAGATGTTTTACCTGCTGCCAAGTGTTTGGCAACTTGGTAGAGACAGCATAGTTTTAAGTTTACTTCCACTGTGGAATAGTTATCTATGTTTATTAGTATGCTTTGGGTGATTGTCCTTGCATACATCCCTCTTTTTGCTACAAATGCTAAATACCCCCTAATCATTCTGGTATGTTTCCAGCATTCCTACTATGTTCCATATTTGAAGCTCTTTTTGATAAGACTTTTTTCCTTTTTTAAATGCCTTTTTAAATCACCACTTATTTTTGATTCAGCTATTCTTTAATTTAATGATGATTGACAGATTTTTCATGTAATTGAAGACTACAAGATTCTTAAAGCTATGATTTATTCTTGTTGTGTTTTTTTTTTTTTTTTTTTTTTTTTTTATTTTATTGCTGATTGTAATAAAGGTAAATTATTGTTGTATATGCTGAATTAGACTCTGTTGAATATGAGTGCACTCATGCAGCCTTTGCCACTTGTTCATTTAGGAGTGGCAAACATTTTTTGTATAATATTGCCCAATCTTTAGAAAAATGAAGCATTGTACAATTTGGTTTAAGGTAGACCTGTGGTATAAAGCAGTCAGTCATTTTAGACCATGCTTAGGAAGTGTTCCTGATTTATTGAAGACTTGGATTTAATGTATGTAGATGATTTGAGTATCAAATGTTAGTGCTGAACTATAGCAAATCTTGTTTAACAAACATCTCTGCAAAACCTTCCACATTTGAGTCAAGTTGAAAATTGTCCAGACTAGATGCTTTGCCACCAATCCTATAATCTACAGCCTGAAGCCAGTAGTCCTGCCATGACTTTCAGCTATAAAAAGAAACACGATGTTTCAGCAAGAAATAGGCTATCGGTCAAAATTTTGTCATCTTTAAACAAAACGGGTTACTGTCAGACAGTGAAGTTGATCCTTTAATACAATAGTGTGGTTTTTAGTGCTGTTCCTTGGGCAGGTTGACCTGGATCAAGTAATGGTAATGTAATAGGCCTGCTGTCCTTGTTAGGTTCCCTTTTACTTTTGAGGCTTAGATGAGCTAATGGAGCTGTTGGAAAATGCAATGGGACAAGTCATGGGTCAGCAAGAGAGCATTTCTAGTGTGCATTCCTCTCTCACAATCAACCATGAGATACTGTGCTCTGTACAAGCTCTTCTACCCCCATGCTCGGCTCAGTCTGCTTTGTGAAGATGTTGTGTACTTCAGTAGACTGCAACATGAAAGCAGAGCCAGAGGGAACATAAATGCATGTCAATGAATGCCATTTATTGCTAGTAGTATACATAATCTGTTTGTTTAGTTGTCAAGAGGCCAAACCATCAGCTGGGCATCATCCCAGTCTGCAATCTGTGCTGTGATCTTGGAATGTTTATGATGATAAGAATGAGTTTTATGTGGAACATATCTTAACATTAGCCATGTGGTCCCACGCTGGTTGTGGCCTGATACTTCAGCCAATAAAGAGGTTATTGCCCTTATATACTCAGTTTTGCTCTATTGTAAATTTTTACCAATACCCATATAATTAGTACCTTATTTAAAAGTTGTGTGTTTTAGTGTTTATTATTTTTTTCTCTCTCTCTCTTTCCCCTCTCTCTCTAGTTAGATTTTATTCTGTGAATTTCTAACAGCTTAGTAGGGGTGCAACGATACACAAATTTCTCGACACGATACATATTGCTGTTTTTGCTCCACGATATGATACATTTTCGATATAACAGAGAAAGACCATGATTTAAATTTTCATTTTATTTTTTGTTATCAAGAACAAAGAGGCCAAAACAATCACAACAGTATATTTGGAAAGGATGACTGGTGCCAGAAATGTTCATAGAAAAATGAAAAATGGGGACATGCTGCTAATATGAGTTCTATCTAAAAGCAGAACTTTTAAGTTCCCAGTTTTTCAGCACTTAGCTGCTGATTGGCTAAATAAAGGCAACGAACAATAAGAAGTGTGTTATCTGTTTAGGAGTTGTGGAGTATCTGCTCTGGCTGAGAGAGTGCTGCATGTTTCTGTCTCAAACCATTGGCATAACAGTGTGACTTCAAATACGGAACAAAGCGCATCCCATATAGGTTCAAAACCAAACACATCTTTTAGTATCCAAATACGGGATGATTCTGTATTTTACGGGACACTTGGCAACACTAGTTCCAGCCTAGACTTGCTCTCTCCGCTAGCTATTTCACATCCAGCTAATCGACCAACAGGCTAACAAAACTATAGCATGGCGTTGTTTCCCTAGTAGTTCTAAACACTTCTCCGGCATCATCCTAGTTACACAGCATTCCTATTACACACAGTGCCACTAGGTTTCACATTAAACTTCAGCACACCTCAGAACTATGTCCTGCTCTGCAGATGGCTGCAACTCATTAGTGTGGGTTGACAAACGGCTCAATGTTTTTTAAAATAAAATCTTAATGTATTTGATTCAGACTCAAGTGTCCATAGGTCTGAGTGTGTCGCCCAGTGAAGGACTGGCGCCCCCTCCAGGGTGTATTCCCGCCTTGCGCCCAATGATTCCAGGTAGGCTCTGGACACACCGCGACCCTGAACTGGATAAGCGGTTGCAGACAAATGAATGAATGTAATTGATTCACAGCTCGTATCGAAGCACTGTATAAAAAATAATGAATATTACTATGTGTATTTTGACACCCCTTCAGCAGCTTCGTCATGTAAACAGAATGTCTTCTGCTTTTATGGCTGTTGAGTGTTTTTTTTTTTTTTGATCATATCAAATGTACATTTGAAGTAATTAAAACCCTGCCCAGTGAGGTTGTCAATTTCATTGGTAAACCTTGGATAATTGAAGCTGATTACCATGATGAAAGTGCACATTATACATCTGGTGGGTGTTGATATTGCTCTGTGCAGCATTTGTGTTAGGATTTATTTATTTTGTTTATAATTTTTCTTAATCCTAATTACAGTGATAATGAATGTGGTCAAGAGACATCAATACCTATTTTGTATTAAAGCTTAACTGCGCTTTTTAAATTAAATGTAAACACAAAAATGCAGATTCATAGCTTTGGGGGATTTTATTTTTTCATTCATTCTGAAGTGTTGCTCAGCACCGAATCACAGAGGAGTGAGTTTAAAAAAGTTAGATTTCAAAGTAAATTACACTTGATATTATGCAGAGGCCACCTTACGGTGCTACACTCTAAATGTCTGACAGGCTGCTTTAACATCTCTTTATTTACAGCTAGTGAGGTAGCAATGGTCATAATGTCTGATTGTGAAAAGACATTGTTAAATGTAGCATTTAAAGCAGGCATTTAAATGTTAAATTAGCATCCAAAGCAGAACCTGGCACTGAACTGAGGGCAGGTTTATGATGAATATTTGAGTGCTTTAAATAATGATAAAAGCATTAACATATGTTTCAATGTTCAATATTTAGAAGAAAGCTAAACCACGTTGTGAAACTGAAACTGTCTCAGGCCTTATCAAGAATATTCACATTACGCACCTACTTTATTTAAATATTACCCACACAAAACAAAGTATGTTCATTTCACTCTGTTGTGTATCTCATGAACATACACCAGGCTGAACCAGAGCTTTTAGTTTTTTTTTTTTCTTTCAGCTCAGATTTTAATTCTGATAATGTGCTAAGTTCTTACTGCCATAACACATGCTTACCGCAGACTAGATGTTGTTCGTATGTGATATTGGTTTCATACACACAAAGGCATTTGTGCACTGTGTAAAAACAAATATATAAGTATTAATTCAGTTATAACAGTATTGATACACTCCACTATAAGCTTCTTCATGCTGTATTGCCATATCAATATTTTGAACAGTCCTTATTGGGGCCAGTTATGAAACTTTAATAAACAGTTACTGTATCTATGGTGATGTGCAGGTCATAAGAGTCTGCAAATTTCACATGAAGTCTGTCTTGCATTCTTACATTTTTTTTAATCATTACAAGAAGTTATCTAGAGAGGTTTTTGACTGTCACGCAACCCATTGTGTGCACTGTTATCATTCTATCTTGCAGTGCTGTAACTCTCATACTTTGAAAGTTCTTAGGCTGTGTGTAGGTTTACAGCAGTAAGGCATAGCCACATAAGGAGTGGTGGGTTTTTTAGTTTAAGCTTTGCAAATATTTTGTAGTGGTGTATACCTGCAGAGTTTATATATATCACCATGATACTCTTCTGTCAATCCAAACCTGTCATGACATTAATAAAGTTTTTGTCTTTCCCTGAAATAAAAGGCATATTTGACAAGAAGGGTGTTGTGTCTAATGTATATCCAGGAAGTTAGATGTCTCTACCCCAGGTTAAAATTGACTTATTTTAAACCAACATTAAAAGTACAATAACAAGTAACATGATGAGCTTGCCTTTGTCATATTGCAAGATGTGCAATGTCAAATGCTTTACATTGACATATCATGATGGTGACGCTGAAACTATATATTTTGCAGCCCAATCAGGCAATTTGGCAGGCAGTTTAATCTCAGCTACAAATTTCATATGAAACCATTGCAGGCTGTTGACTAACTCCATTTAGACAACTTTTAGATAATTCAGAGGAATTACCTGCTTGATTTTTGGCATCTTGATGCTGTTTTTTCTTTTTCTTTTTTCCTCTGCACATTGTGAGCCAAATGTGTTGGTTTAGATTTGATGTTTTAAAACAATCTGTTTGGAGTTTCAAACACACCAGGGAATGGACTAATATTTAATTGTGCACAGGTAAGACGGCTTAGTTCGAGTTCTTATTAGAGGTCAATATTAACTTGGTGACTTAATGTTGTGCTTGCTTGGGAAAAATTATCATGATTTATGTATTCTGTATTTTTGGCTGATGTAAAAGGAATTAAATTTCTTTTTTTTTTTTCAAAAATTACACCACTGTTAATGTCAAAGATTCCAGTTAAAATTTATTCATACCAGTTTGTTCTGCTTGTATTGTTATCTTCCCTTATAGGTAAAGATATATTGCAAGAACGGAGTTGAGTTCAAACATAATGTGCATGGTGGGATTTTTATGTGTATTTTAGTCATGCCATTCCTCTGGGAGAGTTAAGCTTTTACAATACAGAATAGAGATTAAATTCTGTGGACAAAACACCCTTCACTTGCTTGAAGTGGGGCATGCACCACTCAGGGAGCATTTGATTTGGTCCCTTCAACTGTCACTTGAATGGAAAACTGGGGATGTTTATGAATAACACATCTGCATATTGATGGTCTGCCAGGGTTATTAATAATCTCTAAGGGGATTGATTGCCTGTTGCATAAAACAATTAACTACCGTTGCTCTCAACAGATCTTTCACCAAAACACACTTTGTTTATAGGCTAAATTTTGCACAGCAGGGAGCTGGGATTGCTGGGTCTCCCCTGGTGGTACATTGCATTGGATTTGGTGTTGTATATGCACGATCAGCATCTAATTTACAGTCCCCCTGATGGATCTGCCTGTCTCTTGCTGAAGAGTCTTTTGGAAGTGAATTGAACTCAATGTTTGTTCCTGACATCTGATGCTCCCAGGGGATGATTTTAGGGCCTTTGTCAGTATACGAATTGGTTTTTAGAGCTGCTGCTGCTGCTGGCATAGCTAAAGCTTTTGTTAATCTTATATGCTTTTTTTTCCTGGTGGGAAAAGGCCAGTTGTCTTTTGAGCCTGTATTGGGGTTCTTTACATTTAAAAGAACCCCAGGAGTTTTTTCCTGAGGAAATATCTTTAAGTGGGCCATAAATAAATGTCTTATCAAACTGTTGTCTTTGTTTGAAGCATTGATTGGGACCAAATGATGGGAGAACAACTGAAAAATTAGTTTGATTAATTTTTTTCCCCCCTTTTCTAAAGTAAATGTATTCAGTTACATAAAGTATCTCACGAAAAGGAGCACACACCTCACATTTCTGCAAATATTTTATTATAACTTTTCGAGGGATAATACTATCGAAATTAAACTTGGATGTCTGAGTATTCAGTGTACACTTGTACAGAAGTATAGATTTAGTGTCTTCTGAAAATAACTCAGCACACAGCCAGTAATGTCCCGATAGCTGGCAACACTGACCTCTCCAGGATCGACCAAAGAAGTTGAGTCCACGTGTTCAGCATCATATCCAGATGTTGGCTTCAAAAAAGAGGTGCATTAGTGCTGCCAGCATTTCTGCAGAAGTTGAGTTGGGAGGTCAGCCTGTCAGTGCTCAGACCATACGCTGCACACTACATTAACTTGGTCTTAATAGCCATTCTCCCAGAAGGAAACCTCTTCTGAACCTGACACACAAGAAAGCCTGCAAACTGTTTGCTGAAGACAAGCAGTCCAAGAGCATGGATTACTGGAACCATGTCCTTGGTTTGATGAGACCAATATAAACTTGTTTGGCTCAGATTGTATCAAGCATGTATGGTGACGCCCTGGTGAGGAGTACC
The DNA here is from genome assembly GCF_029633855.1 of Hoplias malabaricus. Classification (NCBI taxonomy): domain Eukaryota; kingdom Metazoa; phylum Chordata; class Actinopteri; order Characiformes; family Erythrinidae; genus Hoplias; species Hoplias malabaricus. The sequence goes on along the minus strand of NC_089807.1, from coordinate 10,368,189 downwards.
AAGATAACTGTGTCTTGCCTACCGTCAAGCATGATGGTGGTAACATCATGGACTGGGACTGCAAGAGTGCTCCTGTCACTGGGGAGCTGCAGTTCACTGAGGGAAACATGAATTTCAACATGTTCTGTGACATTCTGAAGCAGAGCATGATGTCCTCCCTTCTGAAACTGGGCCACATGGCAGTTTTCCAACATGATAACCACCTCAAACACACCTCCAAGATGACAATTGTCTTGTTGAGGAAGCTGCAGTTGAAGGATTGGCCAACTATGTCTCCAGATTGAAAACCAGTTGAGCACCTGTAGGCCGTCCTCAAGCAGAAGGAGAAGAAAACAATTATACAAAAAGTAACATTAGTTTGACAATAAATAACAAAACAAAGACAATAGTTGATGTGCTGAGTTATTATGCAAACAAGTCAGAATACCATCATAGTTTTTAAATAGGACGATATTATCACAACCGATATGATGCAGTACAGCCCTACTTCATGGTTTTTTTACAGATCTATTGTTCGTTTAACGAAATTCTGAACAATTTTCTGAACTGAATGGTGAATTAAGTTGTTCTTTAGGCTCCAATATAAGGGAACATCGTCAAAGTTCACATTCTTAGTGTTGAATTTCAAAATATTATTTTGTCACTGTAGGACCAAAACTTTTAAAACCAATTGCATTAAAGCCTGGCTTATTACGACTTGATGTCGTTTCGTACAAGGAATGATGGCATTCTGTTCAATGCCTGAGTATTGACGCTGAGGACCGAGGATGTCCTAAAATGTACACTGTAGGTGTGGCCAATGCATAAACCAAAAAAAAAAAAAACCTCTTACGAATCAGTTCTCATCTTTTGAATTCTAAATATTGGAGTTTTTTTTTCTCTGGTTAGTATTAAGCTTATTCTCTTTTATAAACTTAAGTGTATTTTAGTGAGCTATTATTGTACTTTCCAACTAGCAGGGCTCACCTGCAAAATGGAGCCGGTGACGTCGCAAAACCCTATCTCTAACAAGAATTGCTGGTTTTGAGAGAGATGGCTCTGATTAATCAGCGCTCTGCAGGGTTTACACATCACTATTTAGTACCTACTCAGCAAGGTTGGAACCCTGAGTGAGCTGGGACTGAACACTTACCCGGGACCAGGTGCCAGATTTGGTCAGTGGAAAAGCAAAAGAGCCACACCAAGTCGAGTAGAGCAGTGTAGGTGCCACTAAGTGGAAAAGTGCCACTAGTCACACAATCTGGATTCATTCTGAAATATTCACATTATATCATGTCTTTAGTGTGTTTTCAGGCTGTATACAGCTGGGATTGAGAATTCTCATTGTAGGCAATTTGAATACTGGTTGTGATATAGAAACTGGAGATGATTGCATCATGTGAATTTCTCATTTCATTACACACGTTTGTTTTCAAGTGGATCTTGACTGCCCCAATATGGCAAACAAACATTTGTATCATATTTGCAGAGATTAAAAGCAATTAAAAAAATCTCTGCATTTTTTGAAAGCTTATTTATAGTGCAGTCATTGACTTGGGAAAATGTAATGGCAAAAGAGGTTTACCTAACCATAACTCACTAATCATTTAGTATAATTTTATTTATTTATTTATTAAAAAGTTTAAACTGTTTGTGAATCTGCTCAGATGATTTTTTGACACATTGCTTGTTAGTGCTTGGAGTTAATGCTCAGCATTGCTGAAGGGTTTTGCAGGAGTTCCTGCAGTGAAATCACTGTTCAAACATTAAGCTTTGGCTCTTAAAGTTTGGGATATAAACATTTCAGATGAAAAATTCAGTTAACACTAACGCTACGGGGCTGTGGAATGTAAAAATGAAAGTGTGCAAGATGATGATGATCATGAGTACGGAAGAATGGTTTTAAATGTCATGATTAACATTTCCTCCATTTTTAGATCTTCAGTGTTGCTATAGAAAGTTTGGCCCTTTCTACTACAGAAGTGCACTCTTAGCTGTTGGTCAGGAATGCAGATTTGCAGGTTAAAAATTTCTTATAGTGTAACTTTCCAAGCCAGAGATCTGTAGGAAAAAAAAAATGCTAGTGTGAAAGGGCTCTGATGTGTGTTCTATCATATGCTGTCAACACCAGTGCACCACTACTTTTTTGAGGGTCCCCAACAATGAACATTAATGGGCTTGTTTCCCAGACAAAGGTTTAAGCCTTGATCTGAGGTATAACATCCTCTTAATGGAAAATCACAATTCAAGTGTTAAGAATGTAATGCACTTCCTTATTCTGAATTGGCACTTTAAGGCTGCTGGGTGTTTCATGATGCATATTTAGCTCGGGAATTTTTCATAATGTTTGTGAGAACAATTAGTAAGCACCTACATTAAAGCCATGTTCATGCATTAACGGATCTCTTCAGCAAATTTAGTGGCACATTAAACTGAAGAGGTTGTCACTGTCATTTAATTTAGCTCTGTAGAGCACTACCCTAAAGGGTTTGATCTGAGGTAAGGTGATGCAGCAATTTATGGTTCCTGTGTTTGTTTGTTTTTTTTAAAATAGCTTTAAAATTCTTCACTCCCCACCCCCAAGCCACAACAGTAGTTGTTCCTGAAATATCAAACTTTTTGCTTTACAGATGCTTCTACGTGTGTGTGGGTGTTTTTATTTATTTATTTTTTTTTTTTCTTCCCCCTCTTCTCCTCCTCTTTGGGACAGGGCCCTAAATTACCACTGTGGTCACACATGCAACTGTAATGTTTGGTTTGTGATCCTCTGTTACCATAACAGCTATCTTGTTTTTCTGCAACCAAGGAAATTTCTAACTTTCTCTTCAGATATTCTTAGAAATAGGAATGGTGTAAAGATTTCTGCATTCAGTAATTATTTAATTAAATATGCAGATAACAGACTTTTAATGCTGTTGTCCTAGGACTAGTTTGACTAAGGACTTAAATATAGGCATGCACAACGATATGGCGTGTACATATAATTGCATAAAAGTGATTGGCATTGGACCAAGATGTCTTTTTGGAAACGTTATTAGTGTACTCCAGAAGAGAATTTAGATAGTCAGCTGCTGTTCTTTGTGTTTTAAACCCTACCAGAATGAATGTTATGTATTACCAGTTTGTTCAATTTGTATTTGTATCAATTTCTTTATATTTTAATCAGCAAATGTGCGTGAACAGATTCAAAAATCAGCATCACTTCAGTATTTCAATGTCGGGAATTTTCTGAATAAAAGTCCTGTCCCGTGTGCCCTGCAATGAATATTTGAGACAGAAACTATGAACTGAGTTTAAATACTCTTGAGAAAGTATGGCAAATTCCCCAAGACAATGAATTTTCTTGTTAGGTATTTCATTATTTAAACTCCTACAAATGCCGTTAGTGTCTTAACAAAGACATTTGCTTCATGTCATTTAAATCAAACTATATATATATAATTATTATTATTTTATTTTTTTTTTAAAAGCCCACTGTGATGCTGATGGAGTTGAACATTTTTTTAACAGTCTAGAAACAAAGTTGTTATGCTGAGAATTATTTTTGGACTAAAGTGGTTTTATATGTGTATATATACATATATTTTAAAATGCATGTGTTTATTCTAATGTAATGTTTTACCAGCAAAATAATTGTTGCCGAGATGAAAGATAAATAGTTTTAAGTAATGTCCTTGGCTGGCCAAGAGTTTTCACATATGGTGTTAAATTCTTATATATTTACATCTCAATGAGGCTGCTTGCATTTCTCATTTTAAACCATATTTTCAAGCAAAGGGGAAGTGACCTTGTGCTAAATATTGAACAGTTTGCAAGTATGAACTGAGGAGTAATGTTATGGTTTCTGACTGTTCAGTCATGCTTTTTCATAGTGATATGATTCATTTGATTAGTACCAAAGTTTTTAATTCGAAGATAGTTTCAAGTACCCCACACCATCTTCTGGCTTCTGTAGCTTTCCACATATTCTTTGAGTGTTAACTTTCAGTATGAGCAGAGTGAGTATGTATGTAAATTTTAAATTTATCAATTCATTTAATTTCTAGGCTGCCTTCATGCAGCATACAACAGTGCTTATTTTGAACGGTGAAATTTATGAACCATCTCAATTTTTGTCTTTCATTATTGATGAATGCTAATTTGGGCTGTGCCTCAGGGATATGTGATTGATCGGAAGCTTATCTGTTGGGAGTTTGTCATTTACTTCTGCTGCTACATAGGGCATGTTATCTCTAACCAAGAGCTTAAAAACAAGCCATAGTTGGTAACCTCCTTTCACATTTGACATCAAATATTCATACAAATGTAATAAAGCCAGATGTCAGCATGTAGATCACCACTCTGTTCATGTGCTGTTAAATCAACTTCTTGAACACACAGAATTGTCTTAGTTATTTTATTGCTACTGCTCTAAGATGGCCAGACACCAGTGCAAATGTTTTCGCTGCTGCACTTCAATTTTGTTTAATGCCCAGCAATTGTATCCACATATGTGGCTAGTGATAGTATTTTCTGAAAATACTATCTTTGTTTGTATTTAAATACAGTATAGCACACAGTTCTCAGTAAGAAAAACTACAGAGAAAATAATTAACTGGGTCTCTTGTCTTCTGTTCCTAGCTTCGTGTAGATCCAATACCTATATGCAGCTTCTGTTTGGGCACAAAGGAGTCCAATCGAGACAAGAGGCCAGAAGAACTGCTGTCATGTGCAGACTGCGGAAGCAGTGGTAAGACCTTTTTAGATGGATGTGAGTAGTACAAGCAGTGAAAGCGCTGTTTCTCTGTAATTACTGATGGATCAGGGAAGTAAATTGTACTAGTTTGTATATTTCATTTTATTATTTTTTTCCCTTCCTGGTTGCTATTTTTCTGAACTTGGCAGTCAGAATTGCCAACTTTCTGTTAAATTGCCTGCTCTTCTCATGTAGTAATTTGCTTTGAACAATTATTTTCAAATGCCACAAGGAATTGTGCTCCCAGTGACATTTTTTATGGCTGAGTTTAACTGAACTGCACAGGGTTGGTTTTCATTAAGTGTTCATAACACATACAGAAAATGTATTCTCACTGTAAAAAACAGCTGGTTGCAGTCATTGGAGACAGGCGTAGGCATGCTTATACATGACTATAATGGATTGATTGTCATTATATTATGTGCACGTACCGTTTCTGCCTCGTTAAGATCAAATTATATTTAATTAGCTACTCAGAAATGTTTGAAAATACAGCGTATTTAAGCAGTGATCTCTGAAAATCTTTATGCATGAATTTCTGCACTGTTGTTGCCATCTGCAAATATTTAAGCTTGAGTTGTACTCTGTCAGGAAAGGTCCAATGTTTTTATTTGTATAGTTTTGTGGTAAGGCATTTGTAACCCAGTTGATGAAGATGAAGCTCTGTTTACTTGTTTTTATTTGAAGTTGTTTGAGAAGTCTACTGCCTCTGAAATGTTTTAATCTTCTCAAATGTTTTTAAAGGCCATCCATCTTGTCTGAAGTTCTCAGCTGATTTGACTGCAAATGTTAAGGCACTGAGATGGCAATGCATTGAATGCAAAACATGCAGTTCCTGTCAAATTCAGGGGAAAAATGCTGTAAGTACCCCTGTGTTGTGACATTCTTGTTCATGTTCTCTTAGATTCAAAGAATGGCAATTTTTCAACAGGTTGTGTTTTTCTTTGACCATAGGATGAGATGCTCTTCTGTGACTCCTGTGATAGGGGGTTTCATATGGAGTGTTGTGACCCACCGCTCTTCAGAATGCCAAAAGGTATCAGCATAATTCCTCATATGTACCCTTTACACAGGCACAGTAATGCAAAAATGTTAGAGTTTCCCTGTATTAGCTGCATGTGTGAACACGATCACCCGAATATCACCCACCCAACATTACCCAGACTTTATCCTGGTACCGCTAGAGCTGTTGCGGTTAAAGAACTTCTCTTACAGAGTTTTAACCAGAACTCTGGGTGAAGTCCAAAGCATTGCATGTGAGAACGGCATGAGAAATATTCCGGGTTTCTCCAAAACGCAGTGCACAGTCACGTATGCACACCTAAAGTGTGTGTGTGTGTGTGTATATATATATATATATATATATAATCTCAGTAAAAGATGTTTCCACCATTTGAATGTCTTCAGAATAAAACTGTTCAGCTACTTAAAAGAGCCAGATTACATGAAGGTTCATGGTTACATAACAGCAAGATGACATGCCCTCCTAATGCAGTTTTTTTTACACCCCCCAATCCCCTGTTCATTTCCACTAGATTCAGCTTTGCTTCTGTTAGATAAATTCACCGTTATTGTAAATTAATTGCTAGTGGCCTAAATGAATGCTTATATTTCATTTCATAATTTTCTAATAAGCAAAAGAAAACCATCTAAGGGTTAGCAGTTCAGATATTATAAGAGTTGTGTCTATACTCAGACTTCAGAATATCTGTCTAAATGGCTGTTCTCTTTCCTTTTCTTTTGTTTTGCTCCCTCTTTCTTTTTTGCTGGACCTCCCCCAGGAATGTGGATCTGCCAAGTATGCAGGCCAAAAGAGCAGGAGGAAAAACGACTGCTGCACAAAACAGCAGCACAGATCAAAAGGCGATATGCAAAGCCAGGAAGGCCAAGGAAAAATCTATCACATCCAACAATGTACGATAATTCATTTCTCACACCCTGTTTCTGTCTTGGGTGTTTTTTTTGTTTGTTTGTTTTTTTTTTTCTCTCATGCTCAGGGTTGTGTTGTCAGTTTTGTGTTTGCTAAACTCTGACCTTTTTTTCTTGTAAATAAAAGCCTTTAGATTTTCTCCTTTTCAACTATGTTCCTTTCCCTAACAGTCTTCAAACCACTTCCAACTTTATAGATATTAGTTGCTAACTGTGCTAGCCCAGGGCATTTTACTCTGTACTATTTTTAACTGTTCCCTGTGTACTGAGGATCAGTCAGCATACTAGCATTTTGTAAAGAGGTACCCTTGGTGAATAGCTAACAAAGCTCTGGAACTGTACATCTTTCCTTAAGACATAGAGACATTTTTAGCCATAAGGAAATATCTTTATAAAGTTGATTTGTGACATGTTTTGCTTTGATCTTTTTTTATATAGATACTGTTTTCATTTATATATTTTAGAATCGTAATATCAGTTTAAATAATTCATTTTTTTCCCGTCAGTTGTTTGCTTTGTCCTTATTTTATTGACTCTTACTACAGGCCTGACAGTGGTGATGCAGGACCCCATGAGCTGTCAGAGAGAGAGGAACATGGTAGGGGTCTTAAGAGCACTATCTGCACCCCACCCTCATCCAGCACCATTGCACCCACCACAGACGCCCGGAGCCGCTTGAGCCTCACCGATCCCCTCACATCCACCCCAGCCTCCCTCACTGCCCTCACCATGCTGCCCCCCTACAACAAGAAAACCAAAGGTCTCATAGACGGCCTCTCCAAATTTTTCACACCATCCCCTTTGGGCCGACGCATACGTGGCGAGGCATCAGACTCTTCTGAGCAGCATAGGCCTAGGAAACGGGGCTATCGGAAACGGCTGTGCAATCCTCATTCCAGCGCACCGGCACCAGGTACCAGCCAAAGGTTAACAGCCCCAACTAGTGTGCTTACTACACTCTGCCCTTTACTGGGACAAAGCCCCACTGCACCGAACCCCAGTCAGTCCCCCTCACCCCCTTCTGCCCAGTCCCCACAGAGCTCCTCGTCCCAGTCTAGCGACCCCTCTCTCAGCAGCCTCCCAAGCAGCAGCCAGCTAAAGGGACTTTTTGACGGACTGTCTCACATCTATGCCACTCAGGGACAGTCTCGGCAGAAGGGACTCCCCAGCTATGCGCCACCTAAGCGAGGTCGATGCACCCGGGACGCTTCCTCCTCCTCCTCACCCACAATGCCTTTACAGCTCCAAGGAAAAAAGCCCATCAAAGGGTTCAGTAGCAAGCTAGCATCCGTGTCCTGCTCAGCCATGGGCTGGGGACCCAAGAGAGGCCGGCCCTTTAAGACAGCGCTTCATTTCAAACGAACTCCCTTTTTTAAAAAGCACAGGCTGCTAGGCAAGTTTAGGTTTAAGACCTCCCCTCAGAGGGGGAACCCCACTCCAGGGAGGGGCAGCTTGGCAGACGGAAGAATTAAGCCTGACCAAAACCATGGTAAGCAAAGGGCTTCAGCTCCCACAGCGGCCAACCAGCTCTCGCTTCTTAGTCTTTTTAAGGCATTTTGCTTAATGAAATAACACAACTTTACTTTCTGTTTATTTTTGTAATTTGCATTACTTTTTTTTTATTATTTATTTTTTCCCCCCACCTTTATTTTCTCAAACCACTAAATTACAAACAGCCTTCTACTGCTTTCAACTGCCCACTCAAATATTCATTCTGATTAACTCTGCCTCTCAAACACAAGTCATTCATTTTTGCAGCATTACAAACAAGACCCTATTTGAGTTGATCTCATAACTCTGCTCACTTCTGTGTCCACAAAACCAACATACAGATGTCCCATTTAAAGATGGGGCAGTGTTTTTGTTTTTGATCTTCTACTTAACTATATTCAGACAAACGTACAAACAGTAACGTTACCAGAGAAGATTTACTTTAAAAAAAAAAAAAACTTTTAATTTTCATTCCATGTGATTTTTAACCATTTGTTAGCCCATTCATTCAAACATTTTCACAAAATATGAATTTAACTGCCATTTTTAATTTATGTTAAATGTTTATAAATGAGTAAACAACAAAGTGCATATGCAAGCTTTCGTCCTGACCACAGTGACATGTTCTATCAGTGCCTGTTTATTTTGAGCTTTTGTACAAACTAGCATCTTGTAATGGATCGTTTGTACCTGGGATTAATATAATTATGTATTATTTTTTTTAATCCCACAGTCTTAAATACCTTAAGATGCCTAAAAAGAGAGGCTCAGGAAGGAGGGCTGCCCTCACCAAATGACCAAGTGTCTGAGGATGACATTAAGATGTTCAGACAAGCCCAGGAACTCACTGCAACGGTGAGAGGACAAATTGTAACTTAATATATATATATTTTTTAAATATATGTAATACTGAAATATGAAAACTAATAGAACATATTCCTAAAGTCCGATATGATTATATGCTGGTTTATTTTGCAGAGGACTGAACTTGTGTGTAGCAGTAATCAAGGACAGTATCCTTCACTGATAGAATTTGGGAAATATGAAATACAGACCTGGTACTCATCACCATACCCTCCAGAATACTCAAGGTAACTGTCCAGTTGTTTATCCCAGAGCTATCATGACAAATTTTAATGTCTTGAATGTTTGCATTAACTGTTCCATGTCTTATCCTTAGATTACAGAAGCTTTATCTGTGTGAGTTCTGCCTGAAGTACATGAAAAGTCGAAACATTCTGCAGAGGCATTCAAAGAAGTGTGGCTGGTTTCATCCACCAGCAAACGAGATCTACAGGAAAGATAGTCTTTCTGTGTTTGAGGTCAGTTCAGCCTCTTCCGTGTGATGTATAGTCTTTAAATATCTGCATCATGATTTAATCAAATCTGTGTTGGCCATGCTGCTTAGAGAGATTTATCCAGAAATGAAGGGCATTGATCTGTCAGATTCACCTCTCAAACATATTTCAAGTGCTCAGATGGGAACTTGGCCTGCATGAATTAACTAATTTTCATGACATCAGTGAGTTTTAACCCTCCTTCAACAAGACACTCTTTTAAACACTTAGAAAGCTCTTTGAATTTGGTTTGAAATCCATAGGTTTTTGCAGGGCTTATCAGCTTTAATTAGACTGTTAATTTAAGACTCCAGTTTTTGCACTCTTGTTTTCCTAATTTTGTGAATAAAAACACCTCTGAAGTGTCTTAAAGTAAATGTGTGTGTGTGTGTGTATGTGAAAATAAATTCTACATAAATACTGCTTTCCATTTCTGTGTTAAAAGTGAAATCTAAGTAAAGCATTCTCCTCTTCTTTGTTAATTAGGTTGATGGATCTTTAAGCAAAATTTTCTGCCAAAACCTTTGTTTGCTTGCAAAGCTTTTTTTGGATCACAAGACCCTGTACTATGATGTGGAGCCTTTCCTTTTCTACGTATTAACCCAAAATGATGAGAAAGGTTGCCATCTTGTTGGATACTTTTCAAAGGTATTATAATGCCATTGTGTTTCATATATAAGTATTAGTATGCTTAGTTTTAACAGCTATTAATGAGTACTTTTGTGTGTGTGTTTTTTTTTATTTATATATATATTTGGGGTTTCATTAGTTGTCAGTTATAATCATCAAATTAAAAGAAATAAACCCTTGAAATATGTCTGTGTGTAATGAATGAGTATAATATACAAGTTTCACTTTTTGAATGGAATTACTGAAAGAATTCAACTTTTTCATGATATTCTAATTTCATGACTAGCATGTGTGTGTATAGTTTGTGAGAAATACTAGTCCTGTGGTGTTTTGAGAGTTCAACAGTAAAGCTGCATTTTGCTTTGCACTGACCAGTGGTGTACATAGACCTTTTTCTGCATTTGAGAACTGCAGTGTTCTCAATGCATGTTTTTGCTTGGTTCAGTCGAGGACAGCGGCAGGTGCAGTGAATTGCCTGCGTTGGCAGTGCTCTGACATAGTCTATCTATTTCTCTCTCCCTCAGGAAAAGCTTTGCCAGCAGAAGTACAATGTCTCCTGCATAATGATCATGCCCCAGTACCAAAGGCAAGGATTTGGGAGGTTCCTCATTGATTTTAGTAAGTTATTTATTAACTGATTTTGAAGTCTTGGCTGTATTTCACTTGTAATTCATCATAACATGGGATATTTCTCCACTTCCTTTAAAACCAGAGAATAGACTATATAGCTGTATATTAAAGAAGTTATGTAATGTAAATAAAAAAATATAAATCTCGACTGGGTTTTCCACTGCTGTCATGTTCCTACATATTAATTCCGTGATTACTGACAATCAAGTTAAGGTGCGACCATTCTGTGGCCATCCTTTGAGAGCTCCTCCCAGGTGGCTTCAATAATGAAGTTGATGGCTGTTAATGAATGTGTGCTGCATGAGGGCTGCTCTCTCTCTCTAATCACAGCTAAAGCATAAAACAGCCCCCTTTAATCAGGCCCATTTCTCTTTGTTTAGTAATCACAGCCTACTCCTTACACACACCCAGCTGATTCAGGGGGCTCCCTCCACGAGCCAGCATTGTGTCCTCCACCTCTCAGTCCTCCTGCTCTGTTGCCTCACAGCATGTATCCAAGTGCCTGGAGGAGGCTGACGAGAGGCTGCAAACTGGCCCGCTCTTTGATGAGATGTGAGGCTTTTAAACATTTGAACATCAGAGGCTTTAAACAATGAAAAATGGAAACCCATCTGTGCCTCTGAGATCTTCTAAAGAAGAAGCAAGATGTCTTGTTATGTATGCAAGACAAATGAAAACTGCCACTCATAACAAATCTGAAAACAGACTTCATGATGCTAGCCCCCCCCCCCCTTCCTTCCTTTTTTCTTCCCCAGGTTACTTACTCTCTAGGAAGGAGGGCCAGGCCGGCTCCCCAGAGAAGCCTCTATCAGATCTGGGTCGTCTGTCCTACTTGGCGTATTGGAAAAGTGTCATACTGGACTACCTGCACAACCACCCAGATAAGAGTGTCAGCATCAAGGGAATGAGCAAAGCCACGGGCATGTGTCCACATGACATTGCCACCACACTCCAGCAGCTCAACATGATTGATGTGCAGGATGGCAGGTGGGTTGGGCTTCGGAGCTGTCTGTCACTTATTCCCCCACACAGTTCCTGACAGGCTCTATAGACTTCAGATCAAATATTTAACCCACATCACATCACCTAACTGAGTAAACTATAGTTTGTACAGGTTGTTTTGATGGTGCAGAATGTTTAGCTTGAAATAATAAACTGCACACGCAGTTCATTATCAGCTTTTTTTCACTAAAGCCTGCAATGACATTTAAACATTATTATTATTTTTTATTTTTTTGCTTGTGTAGATTTGTTGTTGTCCGAAAGCATCATTTGATCCAGAGACACATGGCACGACTGAGAGAGAAATCACGTCTTCATGAGGTTGATCCTGACTGTCTTGTCTGGACTCCTGGGTCATTCTACAGAAACTCATCTGGAGGGCAGCAGCGAACAGGGACAGAGGTAGATGTGGTCTCCCTCCTCAGCAAAACTATTCATGATAGTTTAAAAAACTGTCATAAATGTAGATTGATTGTGTGTATATATGTATACTGGAGGGTTCATTAATAAACTGCAGAATATAATTAAATAACTTGAATTCCCATTGAAGGTTCTGTCATTCAAGAAGCTAGAATGTACTCTATTTGTGTCAGATAAATATGGACAGCACGTAAAGTTTCACACACAAATTAAAATATATATATATTTTGTCTGCAAGTATTCCAATTGTTACTTTATTGATTATGTTCTTTTAGCTGAACATAATGCAGGCAAATTTACAGGATGATCAGAGCATGGCTACACTTCGTCGTTTTTTATATGATATATATTCAGTTGGTGGATCATGTCCTGACCATAGCATTACTCATCAGTGTGGGTCAGTCACTTCTATGCTGCTGCTCTTAATTTTCTGATTTTGTTTGAGTTCACAAATAAGGCATGAAAGCCTGTTCTGTCTGTTACCAGGCTTCCTGGGTGACCAAAATCAAATCTCTATTATATTAAACTTGTATCTTAATGTCCTATGAAATGCAATATGCCACATACACTTAAAAAAAAAATTTAATTGGATAAACATCTTATCAGGATGCAACCTCTGTTGCAGGATTGCTGTTAAATCAAAATGTCATTTCTCTGTGTAGTTGCAGAGCAAACTGTCTCATTTTAGCAATTTTTTAAAATGTATTTATTTTTTCATGAACAGCAGACAAGAGACCTTGCAAATCGAAGTGCTTCAACCACTGGTAGAGGAGCAGGGATGCTGTTTAACAGAAGAATACCACCTTTAGCCAAGTGCAAGAAGTATAGCAGAAGGCAAACGGAGACACTTTTCACAAGCACTGTTGAGAAGCACTTGGAAGCCTGTCAGGACAGCAGCAGTGATGATGATGATGATGATGATGATGATGATAATGACGACGACGATGATGATGATGCATCAGTCCAGTCACAGTCTATCCCAGGGCTCAAGCGCAAGGTAAAGTTTGACATCACTACTGGATATTCCCTACTATTCATGGCTGTTTTATTTCCTGCTGGAGCTCTAGTCTTTTTTTGCATATATCACTTGCTATGTTTACTTGGCACTGTTATCAAGGGTTATCTGATCTAGTGTAAGACAAGACATATGATAGACAAACGTATGAATGAATGTTTCCTTATCAAAACAAAAACCTATGGATTTTATATAAAGCAGACACATTTGTATTAGGATTAGGAAACTCCAGAATGTCTTTGGAGAGTCTGTAAACTCCAGTAAAGAGTATGTTGTGAGCGACCTGTGGTCAGTCTGGTCCTGCATGCTCTCATTTGGGGTTTCATACTGGCAGATCTTTCCAAATGAATGGCCTATGGCTCAGGCACTGTGGTCTAAATGATGGGGTTTTGCATTTAGATCATGAGGCAGGCCATTCACAGTGTGGTCACATTTCCCTATGTTTAGCATCATCCTTAACTGTATCTGTCTCATCCAGACCTCTGCTTTTTGGTTTAGAGGGCACTGGGGACAATTTCACAAAAAATGTCTTGCTTTGACAACTGTTATGTCTAACTCTCTGCTCTTGGTGCATACCATTTTCGATGACCCATAGTCATCGTTGATCATAAGGTGTCCTATTTGCACACTAGTTGTTGTGCAGAAGTTTGTTATTGTTCTGCTGGAAGAGTTTTTGTTATTTGCATAGACTGTATTCTCTCAGAGTAAACAGTGGAAGAGGTTTCATAGTGGATGTGTTTACTTTTGATAGAGAGGAATCGCTCTGCGCAAGAAAAGAGGTCGGAGAAGAGTGCGCATCAACAGCAGTGTCACCACAGAAACGATCTCTGAGAGGACAGAGGTGCTGGATGAGCCGTTTGAGAACTCTGATGTGGAGGGCCCTGTACTACAGTTGGAGCTTTCCAACAGGAGGGAGGACAGTGAGGAGGAGGAGGAGGAAGAGGAGAAGAAAAACCTAAGAGCAGTTGTACGCAGGCCTGGCAGGCCAAGGAAGAGGGAGAGACCCGATGACAATCATTCAAATCCATCCAAAGAAGAAGAAAAAGTAGAAGGTGATTATTTATTAGTTTACAAAACATGCATTTTCCTTGTGTTTTCATGTTTGGTTAAAGCAATGTTAAATAATTAAATGTTATATTTATTTATACATTTATGCTATCAATACATTCATGAATATAATTTTTGTTAATCTTAGACATCACGGATGCAGTGAAGAAGGACAATCCCCGACCTGTGAAGAGGAAGAAAGGCTGGCCCAAAGGAGTGAAACGTGGCCCCCCTAAATGGAGACTGAAAAAAGAGAGAAAAATGGGCTTTAAACTAAACCTCTACACGCCTCCTGAGACACCCATGGTCAGTGTGGAGCAGGAGCCAGAGGAAGAGCAGGTGGCCAGCCCTGTGTCTGTTCCAGAAGATTGTGAGCCCTGCAAAGAGCCTGATCCTGTGGAGGAGGAGCTAAGCACTGTCGTCTCTGAGACCCTGAGCCCTGAGCCACAGGAACCTAGTGAGGAGCGTGAGGATGATGAGCCGTTGGATAAACCTGATTCTCTAAATGCTTCCCCTTGTGGTGCTGAGAGCCAAGAGGTTCAGGTCAGTCCTTTGAATTATGCCAAACGATCTACTGAGAATACAGAAGAGGGAAGAGATCAGGACCCAGAAGAGGAGGAAGAGCATCAGTGCACAGCATCTCAGGGCCCAGGTGAACGCGATGATGAGGAAGAGGAGGACGAAGAGCCAGAACCTGCTCGTGTGGATGATCACGATGCAGATGATGAGGATGATGGTCATGTGGATTCCAGTGAGCCAAGTAAAGAGGGTCTTGTAGAGGTACCGGAGAAGGTGTCTCTGGATAACACAGAACCTGCCTCAGATCCTTGTGATGATAAGGAGCCCGACCTTCCACAGCAGTGTTTAGGGGATGTGACCTCTGATAGCAGCCTCATCAACATGAATGTACAGGACAACAATGGGGACTCGGACCATCCTCCTGACTCTGGATCAGAAGAGGAGGATGAAAGCAGCCAAAATGTTGATCAAAAAGATGAAGATACAGGACCGTTGACCCCTGCAATAAAGGATGATCACAGTATTTGCCCAGAGATTGACATGGAAACTGCTCAGGCAGTTCAATCCCTAACACAAGAGGCTGAGCAAGAGAGGCACTTCCAGGAATGTGTGGAGACCCAGGAGGCCTGCCACAGCCTGCAGAGATATGTTCATGTGGACCAGAGCCCTCAGATGACGCCGGTAGATGACTGCCAGCAGTCAGACCACAGCAGCCCACTCTCCTCTGTTCACTCCCACCCCAGCCAATCTGTGCGATCTGTCAACAGCCCAGCTGTGTCCATTTTAGAGAGTAGCTACACTCAGATCAGCCCAGAACAGGGTGCCATCTCTGCACACTCCCTCCATAACAACATGGAAACCAGCCCAATGATGGACGTCCCCTCTGTGTCTGACCACTCTCAGCAGGTGGTGGACAGTGGCTTTAGTGACCTTGGCAGCATCGAAAGCACCACAGAGAACTATGAGAATCCTAGCAGCTACGACTCCACACTGGGTGGCAGCATTTGTGGCACGGGAGCTAGCGCTGGCGCCTCCTCCCAGAGCAGCTGTTCCTATGGCAACCTCTCCTCCGGTGGCAGCCATGGACAGAGCAGCTGTGCCGTGTCCCAGCAGATGGCAGGCCCTGTGGTGAACAATACTGGCGCCTGCAGCATGCTCCAGCAGAACAGCATGAGCTCCCCGCAGGGTTGCAGTGTCAAATCCCCACAAGGCTGTGTACCAGAGAGGCAGCCTAGCCACGGGCATAGCCATGGGCACGGGCACGCACATGGGCATGGGCATGGACATGGCCATGGACACAGCCACCATCACAACCTTCACCATCACCATCCACACCAACACCAACACCATCAACATCAGCATCAACACCAGCACCACCAGCAGCCTCTATCCCACTGCGCAGTGCCTGCAAGCTTCCCTCCACCCATGCAACTCCCTGATATCCCCGAGTCCAACAACCCATCCGCAAACCTGGGGCTGTATGAAAGGATGGGCCAGGGCGAGTATGGGGGTGGGCACTACGGACAGCCATCGGCTACGTTCAGCTTGGCCAAGCTCCAGCAGCTTACAAACACAATCATAGACCCTACCCTGCCCTTCAGCCATTCAGGATCTCATCCCATTGCATCTTATGGCAACAACAACGCTTCACTGTCTGCGCAACTCGGTCCACACAACCCCACACTGGTGTCTCTGTCTCAGGCTCCTCACGCAGTTACTGGAGGAGGACTGCAGACGCAAGCGACAATGACTCCGCCTCCTAACATGACTCCTCCCCCCATGATGCTTCAACGCAACATGGCGACACCCAACATGAATTTGCCATCTTCCCAGAGACTGCAAACACAAATGGCCCCGAAGAACCATCACCATCACCCAGTCTCTATGCGCTCCAAATCAGCCCCGCTGCCTCCTCACCACCAGCAGCAGATGTACGGCAGGGGTCCACAGACTGTAACCATGCAGGCTCCCAGCAGGACGCTCACTATGCCGCCCCGTATGAACATGGGCGTGAACCTCATGTCGGCCTCGGCTTATAACGTTAACTCGATGAACGTGAACGTAAATATGGCTCCGCTAAATGCAATGAATACGTACCGGGTGACCCAGCCTATGATGAATGGGGGCTACCATGGGAACCCACCCTATATGAATCAGTCTCCGCAGTACTCTATGCAGATGGGCATGATGGGTACCCAGCCTTACCCACAGCAGCCCATGCAGGCCCCTCCCCACGGCAATATGATGTACAGTCCAGCAGGCCACCACGGTTATGTGAACACTGGCATGTCCAAACAACCCTTAAATGGACCTTATATAAGACGATAATCGCTAATGACCTCTTCTCCAAGGGGTCGGGATATAAAAGTCAGCTTCATGACTTGAGGTAGTTCTTGTGTTGATTTTCATTGTTAATGTTCGCTTTTATGAATTTTTCTGAAAAACCAGCACTTGGTAAGAATGCAAAAAAGTTGTGTTTTAATGGCTAATCTTTAGCTTTTTCCCTATTTATGGGAAGCCTTACATCATCAGAATTTAATGTAACATTTAAATGGAAATCTCTTTAACTGCTTTGCAGTTTACTGGGGGATTACATTGTGCTTTTTTTTATTTTATTTTATTTTTATTTTTAAATGTTTGTTTTCTGACTTGCATTATGGAACCTTTAAATGTGCCTGCATTGTATGCCTTTTCAATGTACATGTTTAGCAATCGCAAGGTTATGTTTCTAAGTCTGTACTCATGCCTTCATATTATTTATTGTAAATCTACTTTTATATTTTTTTAAGTGTAAGGTAAAACTTAGCATGCTCTAATGTCTTTGTTAGTGACAGTGCATCAAAGTAGTACTGTACAGTGTTGTGCTTAAAAGCAAGCAATTTTATATTAAATGTATGGCCTTGGTTAGGTTTCCCTCTTATGGAAGAAAAATATTAAACTATATTTTTGTTGATTAATACTGTAAAGATTTTAAACATTGTCATGTTTTTGGGTGTTCAGCTTCGAAGGTTCTATTGCTAATTGTGTATAATTTGTTACTTTTTAACGAGTTCTTTACCTGAGGCAGCTTTCTGTTTTTATACAAACTAAAGCAATTTCAGTCAAAATAGCAAAATAAATGTCAGTATTTGTACATGTAGAATTCTAAATCAAGGGGAGGGAATACAAAAATAAAAATCATTTCACAGGGCAGAGTTCAGAAATTGTCAATTTACTCCAAAGTTGGTCTTTTATGAAATGCCTTTAAACATACATTTTCATTCCATCTGTAGATTTTTTTTATCTTTATAAAACATCTGATTTATATTTTACTGAAATGTAGAACAGTGACCTTGTTAATAGACAAAACAGATGGCATGTATAAAGGTAAATTGTATCTGTGTCTGTTTGTATAGCTTATTTTGTAGCCTTTGTACTTGTACAGAATGGCAGTTTGACGTAAGAGGGATATCCTGACTGTACTAATTAATGGAGCAACAGTCCTGTATTTATGAGTTACCTTTTTAGTCCGTCACTTAAATGCTGTAAATTTTAGCAGAAAATAAATTATGATGAGCCACTGACAGACTTAAACCTGAGTGTGGACTGTTTGTATCGTATTATTGGTCTTGTTGATGGTGTGCTGTCAAAGCTCTTCCATTCTCACTTGCATTAGTTCAGTTTGTTTGCTTAGAAATATTCATGGTTCTGTCTAGCATGTGGTTTTCAGTGCTATGGTGTGGGGAGTAACTACTGGCTGAGACATTTCGCTGACCTTGGATACTAGAGAAAGGCAACTCTCTTGACCATTACAGAAATACACATAAAAGATTTAACAGAGATACACCCCGAGTAGCTCGAGTGCCATAGGTAGTTTCAGTATTTCACCCTACAGTCTGTCATGTAGTGCTTTCACATGCCCCTGAGTGTGAGGTTCACATTTTTGTTTTACGGTTCTCCTGTAGTTGAACATCCAGGTCTCGGAGTTGCTTTAGAAATCCTCTGTTGGGTAGAATGCAGCGGCGTTCTTTCACATGTTCAATGGCATCAACTACGGTCATACCCTTGTGGATCATTAAATAAGCCAAAAACAGAGTAGCTGATCGACTTCGTCCCATGACACAGTGCACCAGTAGTTTACCTGAAACAATGAGGAAACGTCGTGTCTTGTTACAGGTTACTCTCGGGAAGAGCTTAAACCACCTTAATGTCAGCTGCCGTGATCACTTTAAAAGAGCCTGTGTCTGGAGGATGCTGTGTTGCTTTTATCCTGAACCTAAAATTCATATTCATTGGAGCTTGCCTGTGTTTTTGGGTTTGTGTACTATTTTCTTATCTAAGATGTTTATCATTCTCCGTCTCGCTTTCTCTCTACTCACTCTCTGGGCTGCTGAGTGCATGGTCAATAAATTGAGCCGCTGGGTAGAAAAACTGAGAGAGGTTGAAAGTCGGAATGTCTTCAGCCTCCACTCCATAGTAATCAATGTTCATGCCATGGTAGTAGTCTGGACCTGTGGCCACATTATTCCATTTTCCCTCAGCTGCATTTAGGATGTGTGTTACTCCCATCTTTTCCAGGTTGTGGCGCTCTAGAGCACTTTTCCTGTAAAGGAATATCGCCAGTTTATGAATTGTGATTATATAGTGCGGTGGTGTATGCCTGTGGTCAGTAAACAAAGCTGCTAGTTTTGTCTGATGAGGACTGAGCTTGTTCACTTACTCATCTCCAATGTAGACGTTGGGCCAGACTTCATTGACATGGGTGTATGCTGCTCCTGAGCCACGCCAGAACAGTTTCTCCAGCTCAAATACCACAGGTGTGATATACTCACTGTCTGGATCACTCTGCACTGGCTTGTAAGCGTTCTTTGTTGCGCTCTGCTTTGAAGCAATAGATTTCATCTTCCTTTTTAACTCTGCTCTCATCAGCCAGGAACTTGAGTGCTAATCTGTGTGGAGAGACACTAAAGAATTCTTCAACAGCTTTTCAAACATATTCATATTTGAATGTTTCATGTTTCCATTTCATTTTGATCATTGACACTTAAGCATTGCCTCAGCATTAAATACTGCTATTGCATTAAATCCAATGTTTCAGCGGGTACAATCCTGTGGAAAGGTTAGATACCTATATTTCGTTTTCAGTAACAGGTGTGGACTCTGGAGGCCATTCCATTGAACTGAGAACATCAGTAGCTTTTATTATTTTTTTTATTTATTTATTGTTCATTGTTTTCTTCTTTTTCCCTCAATAATAGCTTATTTGCTGCTATTCACATCCTTTCAAACCTATTTGTCTTCTATAAGAGCAGTGGACACACCTGTGGAACCCTCAAAGAAGAAAGCTCAAGCTACTTTTAATATGTTGGTTACCAACGTGGTAGACTTCCAGGTTGCGTTACCATTGAGAGTCCCATTAAACTCCAGTTTAGGAAACCTCTGTGGTGGCATAGCAGTTGTGTAATACACACTATATACTGTTTACTAACCTTGAGAATGTATGTTCTGCAGGCTAGTACACAAAATGGTACACAATTCCAAGTCATACCAGGATTCAGCTGAAATCCCTCTGTCTAACATTTAGTGTAGTATTAGTTTAATAATCTGTGAAGTGCCCTATATAGGGAGTAGGGCACTATTTGGGACAGCCAAATTTTTTCCAGATGCAGGAAATTCTTCCTTTTCCATTTCCTGTTGAATTGTGGGAAAATAGTGTCCATCTTAGCCATACTTCTTAAGCAGTATCCTTATATAATCTAATCTTATATCCTAATATTCTCATGTTTGAGCTCAGAAATCAGTAACTCTGGCTTTTTAGATTTGTCTGGGCTTAAATATTATTGGTAGTTTCAGACCTTTATAAAGTATTGTATATCAATTTAAATATTGGGTTTTACATTACTTGACTTGTTCACTTCTGGTCTACACAAATTCCTGCACTGAGCCTCATGGCGTTAGCATATTCCTGGACTACGTATGAGTTAAGGTATGCACACTGTTTATGGTTAGTCAAATATTAGGCCACACTGCATACTTGCTCTCTTTTATGGAAACTGTAAATCGATACATATCCAAGCACAGATGCTTACCTTTTGACTGTCTAATGACTGAACACCAAAACACTGTGAATGTCTACTCAGCCCATAACAGCCACCAGATCTCAGATGATATTTTTAGGTCATTGATATACAAGCCTTGACCTTAGCAACATGCAGGAGGCACTGATGAAGGGGGTGGGGGATTTCTGTGTGTGTATGTGTGCATGTTTAACTCGGGTTGTAGGGACCAAAATCTGTTTACACACTGACGTGGAAGGGACAAGTGTATATCCGCATCATTTATCATTAAACTGTAAGGTGAAGACACGTTAAAACGTTAGGGTGAGGGTTAAGCTAGTGTTGCCTACTGGTAAAATAAGGAAAGTCCACACAGATGATTGGATATCTATGTAATGGGCCCACAGTGTATAAAAACAAACATGTCTACTAGGCCTCTGCTCCCTGCAGTTCCTAAAACCCCCAGTGACAACAGCAGAGGACATAGAGCCTCCTCAGTGTATTTCTCTAATTCACTTCAGTTTGATGTCTCCTGTGTCTGTTCAGAATGCCACAACTCACTACATGTGGCAAGAATAGATATAGGTGGATTGTTCGTAGCAGTTATTGACGGTATACTTTATGGAGAAAAGTTTGACAACAGCTGCCCAGCCAGCATTTTTTGAACTGAAATGAACAGTACTGACGGGATTTTGTCCCCCTTTGCAGCAAGCGCCTACTGTTCTAGAAAGGCTTCACACTAGATGTTGGAACATTTTTGCAATAAAGGCAGTGATATTACTCAAACAAGGCGCTAATATTGTATTTGGTGAACACATACAGTCCTGCTTGTGTTTTGGCTTCATTAAGACTCATCATGTTTTTGACTCATGGCAGATAAAATCCGAGCGGGAGATGGTAAATCTGCTAAAAGGCCAGGGAGTGTGTGTGGTGCCCCACAGGAGAAGCCCCGGCCTGGGCTCCATTCCACCAGCCAATTATTCCCTCCCCATGCTGCCTGCTGTGAGCCCTCCTACAGGCAGCTGTCCTTTCTGAGGCCCAGTCACTAAAAGAGTCCAATTTGACAAAAATAGGAAATCTCAGCAGAGCGGGACTTGTAATTTAATCCAAGAGGTGTTTCTTTTTTGAGCCGACTTTAACAGAGTCTCTGTAATGCGAGCTCTGCTGCTGCAAATGGGATGGTAATTGCTTTTCGTTTCCCAGATATGTGAAAAGGACACATGAATCATCTCTGGAGAGAGAGTTTTCAGAGCCATCAGCGCTGTATGTGTGTGTGTGTGTGTTTTTTCTCTCCTTCTCACATCCTCAGTCACTGCCATCACTCACCTTGACAGGGAAGTCATTAAATTGGTGATGTTGGATTCCTTTTATTGTTTTGTCAGGTTCACTTAGTCCTTCAACCTTGAAATCTCTCTTTTTCCCCAAACTAATGTAGCCATGCTGCTCGGGTTTGTAAGATCAGGTCTTAATTTTCATATGGAAAATCGTACCAACACACAGCAGTAGTGTTACCCTCCCACATTTCCATCAGACTGAATGCATTTTGCACTCTTGGAGGCAGGTATATCATAAATAAAACGTAACCCACGTGAACAGTGCTGAAAATGTGTGAAGAAATGTGCATGCTATGAGAGAGGAAGGTGTTATTCATAGCCTGCACCTGAGATAACACCCTAGAGGAGATGTTATTAATAGCCCTTCTCTCAAATGTGTGTATTGTGGCTAAACCAAACCCCACAGTGGAGAGTATTTGAGATATTCTTTAACATCACCTGTGAAGTGTGCTTCTAAATTTGCCATGAAGCTCAGACATCATTTTTCATGAACCTTTTAATTTAGAATACTACTGTATTGATCAGATGTATTTTTAATTCTTCTGCTGGTTTGAAGACGTGAGGTTTACATAAAACATATTTTGTCATGTTCAATATTTTTTCTGTAGTGTAGCTGTCTCTCACCCCCATTAGTGTAACAGTATATTTTTTGTTCCATGTATTCAATTTTCAGTACCCAGCTCAAGTACCCAATGTCAACCTTTATCATCTGCTAGCTTAGCATCAGACAGGCAGACTAATAACTACAGCAACTCTGAGGTACTTTAGTATTGTACCTCAGCTGTAGAACAGCTTGAAGTATGAATTCTGTCTTTATTTGGCAGAAAATGGATGCCAGATAAAAGTTGTTCTTACAGCCTGATATAGAAACAAAACTGAGGCTACCATGCTAAGTTTAGCATTTAGATTAGGGCGACCAGATCTAAATGCACCCTAATGTGTGTGTGGGGCGACGACTACTGACGTGCAGACTGACCAATTAATTGTTTACATAGAAGGTTATCGACCAATAACAGTAGCTCTACAGTCAGACCCCGTCCAATCCGAAGATTTTAGGCTACTTCACCACGCCCCCTTCTCGCTTAAGTGAACCAATCGGAGTAGGGGAGGGCGGGACTAGTTTGTGAACGAAACTTCTCGAAGTTCTATGTAAGCTCTAGAAAAACAAAATCCCAGACGTTTGTGAAATTCCACACGGAGATTTTTTAAGTCTAAAAAAGAAATGTCCGGGTAAAAGAGGACGTCTGGTCACCCTAATTTAGATATTTCTTCCAATTTGATGAGTCACAAACTGTCATTCACAGCTAACAAAAATCTATGACTGCTGCTTCTAATACTACTATTTATTTGTTTATTTATTTATTTATGTTTCCATTTTAGCTAAAGTGACCATAGTTGGTCAGTATTCTGAACAAAAGCTGAACAGTCCATGTTCTTCCAGACAATGGCATGAGAACCTCGGCAAGGCCTGACGAAGCTGACTCATAGAGGACAGTGTTTGTCTGCACAACAAAATAGAAAAAAATGAGATCATGGCGGTTCATAACAGCTCACTGGTGGTCCATTTCCATGACGTGGTCTTACTCAGTCTCCCTCTTTAGCTTCTCACTCATCTTGAAAGTCTGTGGTCAAATATGTCAGGCTTCTATTTCACACATCTACAGAGAAGGCAGAAGAGGAAGAGAAACACTGAAGCCTCCAGCCACAACTTAGCACCTGCAAAAACTCGTCTCTAGCCAAACTGAAAGTCTTAAATGACTGCGTTTTCATGATCAGATTGTTATAAGAGTATTATAAATCTATTTAATATTATTCTAGTTATGTTTATATTTTACCATTAACCTGAAATAAAAAGGCTTTGTTTTGTTTATGTCCTTTGTCATATTAAGTAGCATTTTAAACACTTATAATCTTCAGTCAAGATATAATAATTTTTGCCTGATTCTAAAAAGGCACAAGGAATAATATATATATACAGTATAATAATATAAATACCTCCCCTTTACTCCCACTTGCCTTAGGCATTACTCATTCATCCATCCTATGCTGAATCTGACTGACTGCTCTGGAGGGCAAGTAGTTTGTGTGCGGTAGACACCGCAGGTCAGATAGAGAGTGCCCTTTTACTGTGTCTGGTGCATTTTCTTCTAAATAACATTCCTTATTAAACCATCTTTTACATGGAACATGTTTCTGCATGTTTTAATACACAATAATTTAGTTAATCTAATATATTTAAAATAAAACATAAAATGTCACATTTTATGGATCAGTTTTCAAATATGTCAGATTCAGAAAATGTAAAGAAATTGTGCAGTGTAATTTGCAGAAACTCCTATTTAGGTTAGTTCCCACCAGAGGAAGCACTGTCTTGTGTGCAATTAGAAAATTAACAAAACTAGGTTTGGCCAAAATATTGGATAAAGATGCCATGACTTGTAGAACTATTTCAAATGTATTAAAAATGCAATTCCTTAAGGAGGTATTGCATAATTCTAGAGTTAAAAATATGATCTTAAAGGAACTGTCTACAATTGTGGATAAACACAGTTCTCTCTGGTTGTTTACATTCAGAAGCTAAGCATCTTTTAAGGTAGAACAGTGTGTTTGAGGGCAGAAACAGACTGTTGTTTTGTAGGTGGCTAAATTAATTCACTGTTTGAATTACCACAGAAACTCATCTGTTACTCAGTAATATTGTTAGCCACCTCCTGAGTTTGGAAACATTTCCACCTTAAATGATCGAAAACATCAAAAAAAGTCAACATTACCCACCTATGCAGCAGGAATTGAGCAACATCCTCATTTCGGTTTATGCGTTTCAACATTTGGAGTTCTCCGATGTCTAAAAATGCTCCAGATGCCTCTGCCATGAGCAGAGAAAGAGTGAGAAAGCCTAGCATAACGCCGGAGGCGTTATTTACTGTTTTTTTACTTATTTATAGACACTGGAGGTTTTTAAACACATTCGATTGGTTTCCAGGATGCAACTGGATTGGAGAGTTAGCAAATGGTGAGGAAACCTCTTCTGAATTTTATAAAAAGTGTTTTTTTTATTTTAATACACTGGTGAACGTCACCTTTAATTATTTAATGCTGTTTAATGCTGTTCAAACCTGTTTTATCAATCTGTGTGTTTTATCTGTATATTCACTGAGAGGGAGAGATTTGTTTTGAGGAAAACAAGCAGTTAGCCAGTTCATGGCAAAACCCAGTGGATCACGAAAGGTTTCTGTAGAGCCTGTAAACATATTAGAGCATATGACACCCATTAGAGTGTCTCTGCAGGGGTTCAGGCCTTTAGGACATCCAGCCATGCATTTCTCCTGCTTCACCTTCATATGAAAAAGAGCAGGCCACAACCATCTCACTTCACAAGAGTTCCAAAAAACAACACATGCTCATGGGCTCCTTTTGGAACAAGTTCAAAGCACATGCCATCTGGAAAGAATTAAAAAACTGCCATTTATTTTGCAACCCTGCTGCCCTTTGGAAGTTAATAACTATTTATGGGCAAAGCCTTCAATTGCCTCTCTGATATCCACTACGCTACTGTCATGAAAGGGATATTAGTAAATGAAATCTGGCCTGACAGGTCTGAGACGAAAACACAAGAGGTTCCAGAGCCTGAGGGCACAGACTTTAGAAAAGGACTTTGTCCACATTTCTACTGAGTTTTCCTTTACCATTTGTAAGCCTCCAGTTTTCGTTTCCGTTCCCGGACGAGGCTCATGTCAAGGTGACGGAGCTGATTAAGGAATCCGTTGTTGGGGCAGATGTCTCTGTGCTGCCGAACCTCTCTGGCTGCCTCCAATAACGTCAGATTTTCACAGATCATGAGGTAAGCCAAGACCAGCGTCGCTGAGCGGCTGACACCCATCAGGCAGTGCACAAACACCTTCCCTGAAATACCAGAAACAAACTGTCCACAGCGAAGGACATGTGGCTTGTAGTCTACAGTGTGAAGTGGTTGACCTCAGCATTTCTTGCTGTAGATGATTTCCAAAAAAACATAACTTAATATTTAGGAGACTTATCATTTAACAATTCTAAGTTACAGAAGTTACAAACCAACTTACAGAAACAGACTAATATGATGTGAAAGTCTTGCCCAATTGCACGTTTTTATATTACATGTTAATCCCCAGCTTTTTGCCAAATTTTCCCCAATTACTGGTGTTCTTCTGCAAAACCTCTGAATACTTTAATACATACAAAAGAACGCAAACTGTCCAGACCTGTTACATCAGCTTGACAGGTGCTTGCTCTAGCTAACACCATGGCCAGTGGTGAGGGTGAGGGGGTTATCACTCAGAGAATGATGGTAATTGCACTCTCTAGGTCTCTCAAATTCGTAGGGCGTAGGCATCACATGGACTCAAATATATAATCTCCAGGTGATGGGCCAGTGCTTAGATAAAAAAATTTTCTTCTGTCCCATGTAGTATGGAGTGAACCCTTGTATTACACACTACACTGCACCAACAGATAGACAGATTGTGAAGTGAATCTATGACAATGTTATATAATAACAGTGAAAACATAAGTAACTGTTTAACCTGCCTTTTTGGGCCAGTGCAGCGTGTATGAACCTTGCCGTTGGGTAGAAGAAAACACTTATAAGGAAGTCAGTGGAATCATCTGCTTCCACCCCATAATAGTCTACAGCCATGTCTCTGTAGAAGCGTGGTCCTGTGTTTACATGAGGAGGTCCACTGGCAGCGTTCACAATGTGGGTAATCCCCATATGGTACAACATCGGCTTATCACGTGCAGCAACTCTGGAAACATATACAAAGAGTTTTTCAGTGTAAGGTCTATGTTTTTAATAATAGCAGTTATTATTTTCTATTAAAAGTATTAAATTAAGTATTATATGGTCAAAGTTGTTAAGCATTTTAAAGAGTAAAATGGAGTTGGTTCTTGTTCTGGGCCTGAAAATACATTGGTTACATTGCATTCAATCATATAAACAGTAGTGAGGTCAGGTGTGAACTGGCTCTGGATCACAAACACCACTCCATTTCATCCTGGATTAGGGCTTCATCACTCCAGAGAATACAGTTTGACTACACCACAGACCCATGATGGTATTGGCATTGGCCATTTTGTAAGACTCATGTGTGGCTGCCTTACAGTGTCCAATTCTATGTATTTAATGCTTTTAAATGGACATTCCTGCATGCACAGTTGGACCCACTATAGACTACCCCTCACTAGAAGAGGTTTCTGTGAACATTTGTTCATATGGTTTGTGTATAGAATTAAATGTTTTTCTGTTCTATTTTAAAATATAGACTGTGTCAGCATTACAGTCCATCAGCTATGTGCTATAGAGGTGACCGTTAGAGATTCGATTTATAAAATGTATAAGCGATCCTTTCAGTGTAGTTGAACCTGAAGCTCCAGCTTGTCCATACAAATGTGTGTGCAAAGCTTCAAGCTCCTAGTTTTATGTGCTGTATATTCAGCTGTGTGCTTAACCTGTTTCTCTATGCGTTTGCCCTATGAATGCTCGGCCTGCTGCCGGGTACGTACTCATTGCCAATATATACATTGGGCCACACTTGGTTGACATGTCCGGTGGGGCGCCTGTCAGCCAGCAGGAATTCCACCAGTTCAGCAACGGATGGAGTTTCATAGGCACACAGCTCCTTAAGAGACATCCTGGAGTATTAATACACATAGAAAATTGATTTATATGTCATTAAATGTTCAAGTCTTGTTAATGTTAATGGCTAGAGACTGAACATGCATGTGTACACGATATGCAAGTTAAATTCACTGTGATAAAGCAGTTTTTGCTGGTTGGTGATGATAACACTCGGGAAGGTTTATTGCACCTTATGGCAGCGTGAGTTATTGGCTGAGTAACAGCACAAAATGCATTACTCTATTTTGGCCTGCTGTTGTGTTGCTAACATGCTTGATATTCCGCTAAGACACGTTCTCCATCCGTCTTTATTTGAGCCGAGCTAACGGCGCTGTTAAGCCCACCTGAGGCCAGGGTTTGTGAAATGTGCCTGTTGCTAAGAGGCTGAGAGTGTGGTGACACTGGCCTCTCCACAGCATCAAAGTGAATAGAGG
The DNA here is from genome assembly GCF_029633855.1 of Hoplias malabaricus. Classification (NCBI taxonomy): domain Eukaryota; kingdom Metazoa; phylum Chordata; class Actinopteri; order Characiformes; family Erythrinidae; genus Hoplias; species Hoplias malabaricus. The sequence goes on along the minus strand of NC_089807.1, from coordinate 10,339,999 downwards.
AGGTTTTTTTGGAAGGTTCACCTCACTCAGGATTCATTGACTGCTGTGGCACATGATCATTTCAGCTCGTGTTTACAGCTTGTGTGTGGAGAGGAAAACCTGAAGTGTAATACCACAGCTACAAGCATTTCACACTAGCTATTGCCTCTCTAAATGTTTTTCTGGAGCTCAAATATTCCCTTGCACATCAATGAACTTACATTTTACAGCCCGCTTCTCTTTTCCCTCGTGCTCAGATCGGCTGCTATGGTCTCCTTGGTCAGGGACGTTGTCGACAGTCAGTCCACAGATATGTCTCTAGAGGCTGTTTCCTTTTTTAAATGGTGTATAATTATAAACCTCCTTGGCTATAAAAGCCCCTTCCAGCTCTTAGCGGGCAGCCTGTTTATGCTTTTAGAAATCAAAAGTCTCTCTCTCGTTCTATATGACCTCACTTAGTGGTGGTTGTGTTTTGTGTTTGCAAACAGTAGGGCAGCTGATGTTGAGGCTTTTTAAAACTTTCTACATAACTCACTCACTCACTCAATCACTTACTCACTCAGTCACACTCACATTTAGCAGGCTAAAAACACATCATAATGAGGTGCTATTAGCAGTCATATATTGTGCAAATATTCTATTCTAGTTATTAACTGTATAGTTTTAACTCTCAAACCTGAGCATGCGATCATCTTTAATGCGGATTCATGGGTTTTGCTTCAGATCACAACATGCACAGTTTAGATGACATCAGTAATTAAAACCTTGGCTCTGTCGGTCCACCTTGTAGGTGTAAAGTAGGAGACTGTAGCTCATCTGTTACTACAACATGTGTTTGCCATCACAATTGGTCATCTTCAAGTCCTTCATAAGTGGAGCGTGGCTGGATATTTTTGGTTGGTGGACTAGTCTCAGTCCAGCAGTGACATTGAGGGCTTTAAAAACTAGCAGCACTGCTGTGTCTGATCCAGCCGTACCAGTGCAACACACACAAACACATCACAGCCACAGTGGTGTCACTGCAGACATTAGGAGTTACTGACAACTTAATTCCAAAAATCCAGTGATCGTTCAGTGTACATAATAATGTTATCAAAGACTCCACGTCTAATGTTTTCTAGGTTTGAGTGTCCAGACCTTCCTCTAAAACTGTTGACCTCAGATGACACAGATAAAAAAACTCTTGCCACACAGAGTGTAGTGACAATTTTTTTTCTCTTCCTCCCTCTTTACATGCCCATGCTGCACTGCTGTAACAAAACTAGCAGTTAATGTTGTCTTCTAAAGGTGTTGAGTTGTTAATTATGTGTTAGTGACAGTTGGAAAAGATGTATTTTCAGGCTTTACATATCTTTGAGGAAACTCCCATGTGCTTTTGTAATTGGGGGAGACTTAGTATGTGGAATGCCTATAAAATATATATCTTATTTAACACCAACGCGTACAATACGTGTATATTTATTTTCATGGGGGCCCTAGGGGGCTGTTTGTCATTGCCTTATGCAAATACTGCCCCTGCTTAGTGCCTGCAAAAGTCAAAAAATGTTGGTAGAACTTGTCTTACTTGCAAACTGCCAGTGCTAGTCACAGCTCCTCCCTCTTGTGCTGTGTGAGTGTTTGTGTGGAAGGTGTTAGAAGCTACTCAGTTCTTTATGTGCTTTTATTTTGGGCCTGTGTTATTATACATGGTAATATGAACTCACAAATACATTTCTGCCATTTCCAGCCGGGCTTCTCACCTGCTTAAGTGTGCTGAGGAAAAGTCCCTAACTAAGAGCTTCCCCGTCTGCTAGTGAAATAGGCTTTAAGACCCATAGTAATTACAGCTTTATGAAGTCAATAAAAGGGAATTAACAGCCTGGGTGCGAAAGCCACATGAACCTGTTTCTGTTCAGGATCTGCACTTACTGTAATGTGATACATGAAACAATTGCTCTCACCGTGTAATAATCGTATGCACAGTAGCTGCCTTAAGTTTTTTACTTATTAGAGTTCAGGCCACGTACAGGAGGCCAATGTGTATAGACTAGAACATCAAAGCAGTGATTATACAGAAACTCACAGTAAACCTTTATGTTTCACTTATTGTGATGCTGGATGATAAGTGTACCTATAATTTAATTTACACACTCACTTACACCCTTCAGATATGATTTCCAAACCGTTTAGCATCAGCAGATGGCAGCAGAGCAACTTGTACTTGAGACAATATTAGCTGTATACACAGAGAGATCTCAGGACTAGGAACACTTGCCTTGTGTCTACACACATTGTCCTTTTTATTTATTGTAGATACTATTACTAAACATGTATGTGTGTGTGTGTGTGTGTGTGTGCGTGTAGATTGAAAACAGTGTCTTATACACTCTCAGAAAAAAGGTATGTTAGCGGTACAATATTGGTCATTAAAGGTACAGACAGTGTAAATGTACTTTTAAAGGTACAACAGTGGTTTTAAAGTCCACTAAAGGTACATATTCCTAATTTTAATTTTAGAAGTGTGTAAAATTAAAAAAGAGTCCCAAAGAAATCAACACAATTTTAAAGTATACAATTATAATAGAATAAGGAACAACTATGTTCACTAATTAAAGGTACAGAGTATGTACCTTTAAAGTGACAGTATTTTGGACAGTGTAACTTAGATCTTCAAAACTTATGGGAATGCTATCTATAGCTCAAATAAACAGTGATAAAAATCTCATTCGAAATTCAGTCAGTTTCAGTACAATTCAAATGCATGACCATGAGGAGAAGGACAGTGGATGCCGTGTGTACATATGTCTTCTACTCTCCGGTCCAGTCCAAGGGACAAAATATGTCCATGTTGATGCCCATGTCCCTGATATTTGCCACTACTCTTTCTTGCTCACTTTTCTGTTTGCTACTGCTCCCGTGATTTAATAGCTCCGGGTGCATGGCAAACAACTAATCAGGAAGCAAAGCTGTGCCATAATTGAATGTTCCCTGAAGGAGATGTGTATCTGGGGGATTGCTGTGAGGCTCTGGCTTCCTCCGGCTGTGCAGCTGCAGGTGGAGCTCTCAGGGACACTGCAGGATGGAGCAGGCCAGGGGAAATTGGCCTGTGTCTTCTGACAGCTCATACAGCCTAATATTACCACATCATGCTCCAGAAACACAGCGGGATGGTGTCAAACACACACACACAGTTACACACAGATTCTGAATGCAGTCATAGCTCAGCAGCGTAACACACCTTTCTCACAGAGTCAAACACTCCATTTCACATGAATTCCTTCTGCATTAAAATGTCCTCTCCAAATGACATTTAACTGAAGTACACTGCCCTTCATCAGAATGAAGGGAATACAGTGTAGGATCATATGCAAAAAAAAAGCCCCCTGGTTGCTACCTTAGATGACAAAAATCCTGGGCAGATTCTTCTCTCTGCTTGTTTATAATGTAGCACTGCCCTCTGCTGGACACATTTATACAGAAAGGCCATAGCATTAGCATTACAATGTTAAATTTTTAGAAGGGGCGGCAGGTAGTGTCGCAGTCACACAGCTCCAGGGACCTGGAGGTTGTGGGTTCGATTCCCGCTCCGGGTGACTGTCTGTGAGGAGTTGGTGTGTTCTCCCCGTGTCCGCGTGGGTTTTCTCCGGGTGCTCCGGTTTCCTCCCACAGTCCAAAAACACACGTTGGTAGGTGGATTGGTGACTCAAAAGTGTCCGTAGGTGTGAGTGAATGTGTGGGGACTGGCGCCCCCTCCAGGGTGTGTTCCTGCCTTGTGCTTAAAAATTCAGAGTAGGCTCCCGACCCACCACAATATATATATACACACATATATATATATATATATATATATATATATATATATATATATATAGGAAGCATGGTGTCGCAGTCACACAGCTCCAGGGACCTGGAGGTTGTGGGTTTGAGTCCCGCTCTGGGTGACTGTCTGTGAGGAGTGTGCTGTGTTCTCCCTGTGTTCGCGTAGGTTTCCTCCGGGTGCTCCGGTTTCCTCCCACAGTCCAAAAAAATTGCATACAGAGTTCAAGACTGAACTATGGAGGTTTGGAGACAGTAGAATATTTTATATTACCTTCATTCTTTTGATAAATTACATCAAGGCTTTTCAAGTTGAAGGTACTCACTTTGAATCATTGTTTGGCACTTAGCAGCCTGCATGTAATTCACGGTTTGGTATGCAAATACAGCTTAACAGAGTATTCATTTCTGCTACAAGACTCCAGCACACTGAGACTTCCCAGTGTGTCATCAGACCGGGGATTAGACTCCTCAGGGGAGCGGATCATAAAACCGCATTAGGGCACATATTTCTCCTGGGGATTACTGTAGGCCTGGTGATACAGCCCCAATTGGACTCACAGTCTACAACAGGAAGAGCTAATTTCATTATCGACCCTGCTTGAAACCGTTTCTTTCTCACAAGGATCATTTTTGCAAACAGCATGAATCCAACAACAGATGAGTCTGTCTGTTCGCTGTATACTGCACTCGGTTCCACCTCCAGTTCTAATTGACTTTTAATGCACTGCTGTTATGTAACAAAGCACTCCAGCTCGAGGATTACAGAAATATGAAAGGCCCATAGTTTAATCTCAACTACAACATTTCACAAAAGACCCTGAATGGTTTTTCTCACAAGGCGACTTTATTTGGCAAATTTAGATTCCGTCTCAGACTGTGTAAACAATGTTCATTACCTTGGCTTGTTGTTATATAAAGAGGCAATCATTTTACTCCTTAAGAAGTAACAGATGAAAAAGTAAAACAACACAATTATGTCTAATATAACTCTCTGTATCCCCTTTATCGTATTTTAATCTGCTAGACTTCTTGGAGGCACCTCATTTTATTAATTATTATTAAACACTGCAGTTTGAACATGTATAAATGCATCATTTTTTTCAGGCACACCAACATTATGTACACACACACACACAAGTGCAAATATTAAAAACAAAGCAAAGAGGCTAATTACTGTACAGGTAATGTAATATAAAGTCTGGGTACAACACTGCACATCTCAAAATAGGAACATAACCACTGAGTAAATAAATCATTTTCTGAAATATTCTGTCATTTAGAAGAACACGTTGTTTTTAGCTAAAAGGTTTTAACAAATGAATCGTTTCCCAGGTAACATCATGGCTATAGCATTAAAGACAAGTAGAGAGACAGGAGTTTATAATGCCAATACATAAACATTTATAAAATGTAGAACTTGGGACTACATCAACCCGGAACAACATTAGAGTGAAATATCACAGCTACTTGTTGAGAGTTACAGATGCAGTAACGTTGCATCCCTAAGGACAAGTAATTTGTATGTCTTCTTTAACAGAACATTTCATACATTAGTTGAACTGAATAATCAGAATAAAGACAAAGATAAATACGTACCCTAATGTATAATATATGAAGATCGAAATGAAACAGGAAATAGCAGCTATTAAATACGTCTAATTAAACAATGAAAAGCTGAGTAGCCGTTTAGTGTAGTTTTATGTGAAAAGTCTAAGAAACTTCGAGTCAGTTTTGTGCAACGTGGTGGTGAAAAGTGTCAAATGAAATGGTTCCAAATACATAAAACCTAAATCAATAACCTGATATCTGTGTTTTATGATAATAACCAAGAGGGCCATTCATGCAAAATAGTAGCAAAAGAAATCCTTGTTTTTAGATGTGCTACTATGTTTATGTTGTTATCAACAATCATGACCAATCACAGGAAGAACATGAAGGCTCACTGAGAGTTTGGGATTGTAAAGTAAATGGCTATATTTATCTTATACATTAGAACCCCCGGTTCCTATCTCCACCACAACTGTAAATGGTATGACTCTGTAACCTTCTGTAACATTTCACATCAAACCACACCTTTCACTGGTTTACATTTCAAAGATTTAATAATACCAAATCAATAGTGTTCGCTCCTGCATCAGACGACTCCCCAACACATTTTACCCTCTGTTTCTGCTGAAAGCTGGGTGCTGCAGCTCAGCTGACAAACACTGCATATTCTTCCCTGACTACTGAAAAGTAAAAATAACTCGTTAACAGGAAGGCCTAGTCGGCCTCTGCACTAGTCACGTCTCTGTTCTTTGAAGCAGAGAACCATTCAGTCTGTTGCTGTCTATAGTCCAAGGATGAACAGTTCCTTAAGGGCCAGTGTCCCGCACAGTTCGCTGATTAACTCTATTATTTAAACAAACCTGGTTTAGCTCATCTGTTAACAACAGGTTTGGAAAGAATGTGTTTGAATAGGAAAATCACCAACTGTGCTCAACACTGGCCCTCCAGACCTGGAATGCAATAACGCGTCTGTTGCCAAAACCTGCTGTGTATTTCCCTTTAGATCCTCGATTCGAAATGTTTGCCCAAGTGGAAGCTTGTTTCTTTTACAAAGAAAAGCAAAGGAATTTAAAACATATTTAAGATCCATCAATAACAAATATATTTTAATTTAAAATGGATTCCTTGACATGTCAATGAGCCTTTTCTTCTTCAAAATGGACCATGATTTGTTTATAAATGATGTAAACAGTGACTAGATTCTTGTCACAGCACCAGACTGGTCAGTGTTCATGACAGCACTGTGCTGTCAGAGAATTGGACACAGCATTCGTTTTCTCTGCAGCTGTGTGTCCAGCTCAAGCAGAAGGGACAGAAAGTTCCTGTTAGGATAAATAGCTCTCCTCCGTATGACCTTCTGGATGGCACTGCGGAGAGTGAGTCGATGGCGTAACATGAGGTAGGCCAGGACCAGAGTAGCTGAGCGGCTCACTCCCATGATGCAGTGCACAAGCACCTTCCCTGTGGGGGAAAAAAAGAGGTCTTGTTTAACAATATGTGTCTTGTGCTCGATTGCAGTAACTGTGTTTTGGAGACCAGAATTAAAGAGCAATAAAACTAATGTGGATTTGATGTCTTCAGAATTAAAGGTAGCAGATAAGGTTTTATAAGATTTAATTACATTTAACTTACATCAATGTGTCCTTAATATCTCTGGATGTTTTAACTGAGTTTACTTAAAACATATAAAGATAAATAGAGTGGTGGATGACAGCTGATTATGGCCATTAAAGCAAAACTAGGTCAAATTTGTTATCTTTGCTCCTGGGCTCCCCCTACATTTGCTGAGTGTATTTCACTTTTACAACACTGTCGTGAATCAATGGGGAGCGTGGTCGAAGTGTGTGTGTGTGTGGGGGGGGTGTGGTTCCCTACACTCTTCCCTGGAGTAGAAAGTCAGAGGCTCTATTCTCACCATAACAGGTCAGTGAAGCATCACAATGATTTAAAGCTGTACATTTAAGGTAAAAGTAATATCCAGTCTTCCTTAAAAACATTCCCAAAAATGTTTCGGATTCTGGACTCATCAGTTGTGAATGTTAAAGACATTTTGTGGTGCTCACCGTTTTTCTTCTTCAAGGTTTTGTGAATGAAATCACTTGCAGGCTTGAAGTGAACGCTGAGGTCAAACCTTGAAGAGTCCTCTGCTGGGATGCCGTAGTAAACAAACTCCTCACCGTAGTAGCTCTGGTCTCCGATGCTGCCCTGCTTCAAATGGGCAGCATTGAGAATGTGAGTGATGCCCAGTTTCTTCAAAGCAGTTTTATTCTGAGCGATTGCTCTGGAGAGAAAGTAGAAAGACATTTCCCCTCAATCAGGAGTGTTTTACCTCATCTATGGCTTTATATCACACTGCTTTTAGTTCATTTATTCATAAAACCTAAATTGTATGTCATACAAAGGTAAATAACTTTGATTTCAGTAGATAGATTAATATTATTTTTAGCAATAGCTATTTACCCTTACACGATGACGCTTAACATAATCGTCTGTATTATTGTTACAGATCCTACCAACATCAGCTGATAAAACATTATTAGCTTTATTATTTAACCTAGTAACATGCAAATTAACAGTACAGTTGTATCATCACCTGTCCCACTACCATCTTTACGTGAAGTAAAGTTAGATATTACATATGAGCGGTATGTGGGCTAAATCCAACACTATTATTTTACCTTTCTTTATGTGGATTAAGCTTGTCACATTAGCGTCTATGTACATCTACATTCTTGTGTTGCCTACATCTATGTGACTAATATAAATTGGATGTATGTATACTGACACTATTATAGAGAGTATTCTGGAGTATATGCCCTGGCTGTTGGTGCACTAACAGACTGTTTGCAGTTAATAACACTTACACGTTGCTGATGTATAACCCGGGCCAGACCTCGTCGACAGGGTTTAAATCTAATTTGCACGTGTCCAGAAGGTTCTCCAGCGCCTTGACCTCCGCGAGCCCGTGTTTCTTCTTCTGACACGCCATAGTTTTATAAATAATGCGCAAAAATCACGGCCGCTTTTCTTCTATAACGCCCTCCGCGCGAGCTCCGTGACGCGGGATGATCCGCGCTGACAGGTGCTCGGGGCAGTGAGAGACTAGATAACGGGGGCACAGGGAAACGGTGCTGGGTTTCAGAAGGACGTGAGGGGGTGGTGTTTGCCCACCCGTATTCAGGCAAACCCGCCACGCGCGCTGGGATTGGGCGAATGTCATGTGATCCCGAATAACCCCCGAATCAGAGCGACCGAGGCGGGGACTCCGAGCACACGCGCTGTTTCAGTCGCATCACACAATCTCAGAGAAGTGCGCAGTAACACAGAGGCCTGCTGGTCATGTATCCTCAAAATAACTGGAGGCGTGGGACGTTAATAAGACATGGCAGTGGAATATTAAATATGTAGTAACGAATTAACAAAGCTAGGACAGAATATTGAAAGTATCACGCTAAATAAACTATTGGAATGATATGTTCTGGTTGCTTTATGTCCCCTAAATGTCATTTTTTCAAAAGACGTCTTTTTAACATTTTGTTCATAAACAGAACATAAGTGTATGCTATGGGGACTCTGTGTAACCAGACAAAACCAATTTTTATTAATTCTGACACCACCCACATGCTAGGCCCCTCTCAAACATTAAGGCTAACACAGACTTCCTCCTTGAGGAATTGTACATTATTATATTATTTTTCTGTTATATTAGAGAGCACACATCCTTATGTGCGATCACATATATTAGCAAGAACACGTCCAGGACTTGGGTAACCCAGATTTTTTTGTCTATGGGCACAAGTTTGTCGATAAGTGAGTCTTACATATGTTATTTTGTCTGAACACTTATTATATAATTTACTCTTAAGATATTATTCGTTTATTAATGTACTGTTTTGTGTGTCATATTTTGTATCCCTTAGCACTCTTTGTACACGGTCTAATTGTGGCAGTAAAAACAACAACATAACGTGTTCAAAGGCAATCCCGCCCATTGGCGGTCTCCTTGAGAGGATGAAATTCTAGCCAATCACAACGCAGGAGGCTGACTAGTCGGAAAACGGGTGGGATAAAATATAACGCCTACTAATGACGAGGCGGTGGAAGCAGAGGGACAGACTGTTACTGTGGTACTCTCGAGAAAAAAAAAAAAAAACAAAAAAAAAAACAAGACAACGGTCTGGTGCATTACTGCAACAAGCTTATGACAACACGCTTATGACAAACTCATTTAATATTTATGTTACAACGTAGTGCAAATTCACATGACATTCAAAACAATGATATCGATAAAGAATGTTTTTTGGACGTCATTAGACCTGTTGTAGGTTAATGTTCATTAGCGCCCCCAAATTCTTTCATTTTCAACAACGACTCTTTCTGTCTCCATATAGCAGTTGTCTATCAGTCTGTAATGCTTTCTTGACAGAATACACACACATTGTGTTGCCAATTGTCACGTAAAATATGGAAGTCCCGTATTTGGACACTAAAGGATGCGTTCCGTTTTGTTCCGTATTTTTAAGGTAACAATTTTATGGCTATAATTTGAGACAGAAACACGCAGCTCTCAGCCGGAACAAGAGGCAGATTCTCCACCACTTTCTGTATTTCATTGTTCGTCACCTACATTTAGCCAATCATCAGCCAGAGTGACCTCATTCAGTGCTGCAGCCAATGGAGTCACAGTCCCTCCTACGGAAGTGTTTTGCGGCGGCGCTGAGAGCAGCAGGTCAGTCTGGGAACTACAGCTCTGCTTTTAGATAAAACTAATGTTAGCACCGTGTCCTCGAGAAATGACATTTCATTCTCCCTCAACACATCACAGATGATTTTTTGAATCAAAATAATTCTTTATACTTCAGATTTTATTGCAATTAAAGTGCAATTTAAAATAATACATTTTTTAAAACTGGTAGTAGTGCAAAATAAATGGGAAGATTCTGCTTTGCCATTGTTCAAAAATGCTACTGACAGGTACTGAAAGTCCTGATGGCAGTTGGATTAATAAATGTCTAACAACAAAATGTTTTACCTGATTTTCTACAGGATTTATAAGTGCATACTGGTCCCCTAATCCCTGTATTCCTTATTTTGATTTCAGAAAGTTGGCAACCCTACGCACACGGTGTATGCAGGGAGAAGGTGTTGTGAGTTTCCTGACAGTGAGTGTCATTTCAAGACACAAAAAAAGAAAAACATTAATTTAATGTCTGTTACAATCTTTCATTAACCAAATTGAAATGCCGCTGATGCACGGGTTGAAATAGTATTATGTTAGCAGAGACCAGATTATTGATGACCGTAAAGTAAGCTTGCTAAAAAAGCCAGTTAAAATGTTCATGTTTAACACTGCAGTATTTAGGGCAGAATGAGCTGATGTTTGTGTTCTTTCCTGACGTTATGACTGTATATTTTACAGATACCTGTATATAATGAGTTAATAGTTGTTCACACCTATTGTGTTTCTACCTGTAGAAGGATATTCAAAAAATGTTTTGTAAAGGCAGCAGCCCCTTGTGGCTTTCTTTAATTTGTACCTCATCAAAGAAATTTGCTGCCATGACCCCTCTGGTTAAAGCTCACCCCCCTAATCATTCACCTCTAGTGATGGCCCTGTTTTAGACTATTTGGTGAGGAGCTACAAAGGTTTAATTTACTGTCCCGCACTGTGATGCCTTGATTATTTTTAATTGTTAAGCCATTTTTCATGTGAAAATCCAGTTAGGAAATGAAGTATCAGAATGAGCAGTTTTCTGCAAGTGCAGGTATCTCAGCCTCAGCTTTGCTCTTTAAGTTCAAGTCCAGAGCTATTAGCTGTTTCAGAAATCCTTGATTTGGAAAAATCCACCTCTTCTCCTTAACTTTCAGGATAGCGTCCACCAGTGTATAACTGTGATAGATCATTAAATAAGCCAAGACAAGGGCAGCAGAGCGGCTTACTCCAACAGCACAGTGAACAAATACCTTGGCTGCATAAAGAAAGTGAAGGAAAGGTCAGAAAACAAGTTGGTAACTAATGTAAAAACAAAAGCAATGTACCATGAGATTTCACCAATGCTAGAATTAGTGTTTAAATTATACTTTTCCAAATTTTTCCAAATAACTTACAGACTTCATGCAGCCATTTTAAGTGCTTTTATCTTTGAATTGCAAAATTATTTTGATGTATTGAAGACAAAGTTCCCGCCTAGCGCCCATTGATTCCAGGTAGACTCTGGACCCACCGCAACCCTGAACTGGATAAGCGCTTACAGATAATGAATGAATTAAGACAAAGTTTTTGATTTAATTTAAGTAATTTAAATAAAGTAAAATATTTAATTTTCTGATGTCACAAAAACTATTCAAATTTACATCTATCTACGTAATCACAGTATTTCAGGATTTTTCAGAATTGCTAGGGTATTGCTTGATTGTTTCTATGGTTAAATAAAAATAAACTATGACTGTTCAAGTTTTTAAAAACAAACATTGTATGAATGTGTCATGCAGTACAGAAGATGATCTGCAGCCCAGAATGGATACTGATTCACAGAGGACCCTCAAAGATGATCTTAGTTTATAGTTATAGCATATGTTCTTAATTATAATTTAGCAATAACACTTCTATAATTCCTGCACTGACTGGTGAAATTACTTGGCATACATTTTAACTATAGCAAAATATATTTAAAATCTTTTTATAGTGAACTTAAAACCACATTCAAAAAGGAAATCCTCATCAACACATCAGTGCACTACAGAAAAAGATTAACATGTTGTACCTCCGGCAGTGCTGAGAGCCTCATGAATATATTTTGCAGAAGGGTAGAAGAAAGGTGAAATATCAAACGTAGGCAGGTCATTAGCTTCCACTCCATAGTACTTCACAGTTGTGCCATAGAAATCATCACTACATTTTTTACTGTGAGCAGCATTCAGTACATGAGTAATGCCAAGTCTCCAGAGACCATATCTGTCATGTGACATTTGCCTGTGACAAAGATTTTGAGATATACATGGTATTTTAGGACATCACTGAAGCTGGATTCACTCAGTATGAATCATGATCAGACTTACATATCTCCCAGAAACAAATCTGGCCACACTTCATCAACATGGTGACTTGAGAAAGGACCTCCATGTAATAAATCCTCCAACTGAGAGATAGTGGGAGATTCGTACGGGATGAAAGCAGGGTTTTTCTCTCCAGCAGTTCTTGGAGAATCCATGGTCTCCATCTTCTGTTTTTATGTTTATTAAACTTTTGACCCTACAACACTGTGGTCTCTGAATGACACGACCAGGTGTGTGACACAGAATTAACTTTCTTTCTCCAGTAGATGTCACTGTGTGTATTTATGTTTATAAAGTATTGTTGACTGCAGGTCAAAAACATAAATGAACAACTATTCTTAATGTATTCTTTATTTCTTCAAGATCGTGAAAACCACCACAATTTTTGGTTAATCAGATTATCTTTGATTGCTTCACTGATCATATCGTCTTTGTAACCCAGATTATTATAATGGGACAAAAAAAAAAAAAACTTGTTCTCCTAAAACATGGCAATTTTGCCAAATGCTATGATGGCAGCAAAACACCACTCCACCACAGTTGGTTGGGTAGGGCTTTTTATTATTATTATTTTAATGGAATGCATGCCTTTTTGTTCTACAGATGTACCTTTGATCTTTGTGGCCATAGAGTAATATTTAATCATCAGTCGACAGCACTTGTTTCCAAATCTCATCTGAAGAGTCTGCAGGTATGTTTTCCTTCATAAGCATCCTCCATGTATGTTATATTTGTGCAAGCAATGCTGCAGACTAGAACAGTTCCCCACCGTTCTGATCCAGCTAAACCTTCCAGCAGGTCCTTGGCAGTGAGTGTTTTGAATACCTTTCTTACCAGCATAAAAGCAGTTCTAACTGAGAGTGTTATAACCTTCTATCCTGTAGAAACCACAGGCCAAAAAATGATTGGCTATTTTCTTATAGCCTTCCCTTGTGTGGTGGGCATTGATTACATTTTATATTTTTAGATCTTTACACAGTTGCATAGAGGAGCTCATGGTTGGGGGGGGGGTTTGTAGCACAAGGATTGGAGAGTCACAGGATTTATAAAGCTTAGAATTTGGATAGAGCTGGCAGTCCCTAATTACAGCTGGTGACATGCCTCAGGCCTGATTTGCTAATCTGAACCATTGCCAAGCTTAGTGTATTCAGGCTTTTGCACAGGCCACATAGATGATTTTGAATTTTTATTTGTTTATGCTTTGAAAAGCCAGAGTATTGTTGCATAAAGATTTGTCCAAAATGTTTTGTCGTACGTCTGAAGCTGTGATTTACTACTGCTTGTTTAAGAACAAATGCAATGTGAAACATTTGGGCAAGGGTGCCCACGTATTTGCATACAACTGCATATTTAAAAACTGAAGTATCAGAATGAGCAGTTTTCTGCATGTGCTGGTAGCTCAGTCTGAACTTTACTCTTTAAGTTTGAGTCCAGAGCTATTAGCTGTTTCAGAAATCCTTGATTTGGAAAAATCCACCTCTTCTCCTTAACTTTCAGGATAGCGTCCACCAGTGTATAACTGTGATAGATCATTAAATAAGCCAAGACAAGGGCAGCAGAGCGGCGTACTCCAACAGCACAGTGAACAAATACCTTGGCTGCATGAGAAGAATGTGATGGAAAAGGTCAGAAAACAAGTTGGTAACTGATGTAAAAACAAAAGCAATGTACCATGAGATTTCACCAATGCTACAATCATAGATGTTAGAATTATACTCCTAACATAAACTGGGAGCGAATGTTGGAAAAATATTACTCAATGTTTAGTTTCCTAATGTGATATAATGCATTTCAGGCTGCCTTATTTAATTTTGTAATGTCACAAATATGTATTTTTACATCTAAATTCTTAAGAGAGCAAACACAGGCTGTGACCAAAATTGACTTTTTCTTCATTAGTATCGTGCTACATAGTGAGGCACTATTTAGTTCATGGAGCTAAAAAACACAAGTGAATTTGGACACTTCCACCGTCTGTTACTGAGTAACAAAGAAACTCGCAATGCATTTTGGTCCACATTCAGCTTGTGTCATGTTCTACAATGTTCACTATATATTAGCAGTATATTGTGGGAGATAGCAGTGCCCTCAAAATTAAGCTCAAACTGGAATTTACGATGCCGGCAATCAGAGGAAAATGGCTGACGTACACATTAGCGCTCTAAAAATGAAGTAGGGAATTCCATTTCACAGGAACAGGGTTGTACCACACGGAGGAAGGGAAATGGTCTGTATACATGCGGCTATATCTCTTTAACACTGTGAAGTAAAGTGAGAGTTTAGCTGTGGGTCTGATTGGGATTGTTTGTCAGACCACCGTGTGATGTCATCACACCATATATGGGCGCTCTGAACGCATCATAATGGAACGCATGCAGGTTTATATTCAAACGTCGCTTGAGTAACACTCACTTCTGTGTTTTCACTGCAACGGTCAAGTCGCTGTAGACTCCTTAAGCTTTACTTGATCAGCAGAAACAAACCAAACGAAACCTTGTACCTGTGAGCTTCCAGCCTTCCTTTTTCTACACTCCTACCATTACTGCGGTGTAGTCATGAAGAAGGACACCTACCGGAAGAGGATTAACAGAGCTACTTCAATGGAGGACGTTCAGGGCCTGCAGCTAATTGTGGTGAGAAAGGCACCAACTCCTCCTGATAGGAAGGGCAGTTCTTTCCTCCCAGAGCTGCGGAGAACAGAACCTCAGACTGTGAAGAAATATCTGAAGAACTCAGGTCTCAGAACCTCCGGAAAGCTGTCACCGCTTCTATTGCAGAGCAATGCTGGAAAGCCATCTGCTACCAGAGACGGCAGCTTTACTTCAGAGTCTAAGACAAAATTCCCTCAGCTGAGTGTGGTAGGGCATGGATGTGCTGCGACCAGAGACGCTTCTCTTCAACCGAGAAGACCCGTCAGCACCTTCCCGACCAATGTGGCTGTGTTGAAGAGGACCAAATTCACACCATCTGTCTCTTCCCTGGTTGTAGCTCCTGTGCCCAGAGCACCAGTGAGCTTACTGGACAATGGGATCGACAAGGTGCAGGGAAGGTCCTGCAATCTCCAACAGAGGGACAAGAGAACTTCACTTAAAGTTCTGAACCTAAAATATACTCAGCCGACCCCACCTGCCGGACCAAAACCAGAGAGGAAGACCTCACGGAGGACATGTGGAAGAAGACGTGAACTCGTACCTGACGCCGCAGCAAAAGAACCTGTGGAGAACTCAGCTCAGAAGAGTGAAGACGCTCCGGATGTTGCTCCACTAGTGTTTGAGGTGACGTTGCCCGAGTCCCTGCAGATGGGCCGCAGAAGGAGACTCTGTTGCAGGTCAATGGCGGAGCGCTGTGGGACGCTCGGTGTCAACTTGAAATTCTTTCGAACACCGATGCCCCCTCTGCGTGTGTCCAGCTCTCCAGCACTGTCTGAGGTGGAGGAGGATGACGAAGACGACTGCATAGACCAAACAATGTTTTAAGTTACAACATGGCACCAGTTTTCTTTTTTAAAAGCTAATTCAATAAATAAAATCAAACCAGTACACTGCATTCTGGATCTTCTTTAATTTAGTTTTTGGGACGTTTAAGGATTATCATTAGTGGTGGCAATAGTATTAACAGCATTGTTGTTATGTTTCTTCTTGTTATTATTAATAACTTCATAAAATATGCTGGTCTGGATCCTC
This sequence comes from Hoplias malabaricus, assembly GCF_029633855.1. Classification (NCBI taxonomy): domain Eukaryota; kingdom Metazoa; phylum Chordata; class Actinopteri; order Characiformes; family Erythrinidae; genus Hoplias; species Hoplias malabaricus. The sequence continues at coordinate 10,323,935 of NC_089807.1, read as the reverse complement.
CCTGGTAACACTGCCACAAATTCACTCTGGACAAGACACCAGTCCATTGCAAGCTTCATGAAATATGGGATGTAAAAAGCACCAGATATAAAACGTACTGTCATGGCTGGAAACAATTCTGTATAAATACATCTATAAATACTTATTTCCTGACTATATCTCACATATCTTCATTTCTTGCAGAACAACACATCAGGAGATTTTCTACTTTTCCCTGTAAATCATTTGAGTTTCAGCACATTTTTATCTCTGTAGTTTAATAATAAAAACCTCAAAATCCAATTCACAGCAGTGGAACCTTAAGCTTTCAACAACAGAAGAATAAAAACTGTGGATAACAGGCATTATAGAAGTATGAATGGAAGATGTCCAGTAGTTCAGATCAGGATAAACAGTGATTACATATTAAATGTGTGTTCTCTCTGCAGCATGTGGACTTACAATATAGAACACCAGCAAAGCATGTTATTTGACCTGTTATTTGGCATAGGACCCAACATTGCTTAAAAACGCTTTACACAAGGACAGTTTTGTGAACCTGGGGGTTAGAGAGCACCCGGATGCACTGTGGGACGAAGGCAAGCATGTGTGTGTGTGAGACACACTGGACAATGTTGTGCTGGGAAAACTCCGCTTTTGTTTTTTATTTCCGCTTTGCACCCAGTGATTCTGGGTAGGCTCCAGACCCAACGCGACCCTGAACTGGATAAGCGCTTACAGACAATAAATGAATGAATGAATGTCCCCCTTTATAGCATGGACATGGTTAGTCATCTGCGCTCAGCTAATTAGTTTCAGTAATGTTAAATCTCCAGGGTAAGTGTCCACATCTGGAACCACACCACCACCAAATCCCACCTTAAAGATTATCCCTTCACCACTACAACTTCAACATGACATTTTGAATGTTCCACCTTCACAGTTACACTGTTGATGTGTCAGTTGTAATGTTTAAGGTTAAATGACGAAGGTGGAATATTTAAAGAGGAATAACAATGTGTGCATCATCAGCAATGGACCACAGGTGAGGGGTTTCTGATAAAGTGGCCAGGGGGTGTCTATGTAGTTCTGCCATGGTTTGAAGAAATCATTTGGCTGTGTGTAAAATGTGAATGTATAGGCAGAGATAACCAGGTGTGGGTGTGTGGGGTACAACTATTTCAATTAATATTTATTACATCAGTAATAATAGTTTAAATACTCTGATTTTTATATTTATTACCAGAGAGCTTTTATTTATTTATTTATTTATTATACAGTACAAATTACACAAATTGGCCAATGTGTTTTTGGGTTTGTCATTTTGAGTAAAAAAAACCCCCAAAAGCCCAAAATGTCTTTTAGTGAAGTCAAACGCTGTTGTATTTGCTACAGGTTCTGAGTTTGTATGTAAAAAAACAAGGCCATATTTCCTACTTGATGGTGTAATATCATCATAATACAACACTCTTAAAACTAAAGGTGCTTTTGGTTCCATAAAGAACCATTTTTGTTAAAGAAATGCATGTGTGAAGAACCTTTTTTTATGGATATAAATATCCATCACTCTGTCTTAAGTTTCTTTACCAATTTAAACATATCAGCAAAAATGGAACCAAAAGTGGAACCAAAAGTGGTTCTTCTGTGGCATCGCTCGAAGAACCTTTTGTAGCACCTTCGTTTTTAAGAGAGCAAACACAGGCTGTGACCAAAATGGCTCTGTGCTTCTTCATTAGTATCGTGCTACATAGTGAGGCACTATTTAGTTCATGGAGCTAAGAAACACAAGTGAATTTGGACACTTCCACCGTCTGTTACTGAGTAACAAAGAAACTCGCAATGCATTTTGGTCCACATTCAGCTTGTGTCATGTTCTACAATGTTCACTATATATTAGCAGTATATTGTGGGAGATTGCAGTGCCCTCAAAATTATGCTCAAATTGGAATTTACGATGCCGGCAATCAGAGGAAAATGGCTGACGTACACATTAGCGCCCTAAAAATGAAGTAGGGAATTCCATTTCACAGGAACAGGGTTGTACCACACGGAGGAAGTGAAATGGTCTGTATACATGCGGCTATATCTCTTTAACACTGTGAAGTAAAGTGAGAGTTTAGCTGTGGGTCTGATTGGGATTGTTTGTCAGACCACCGTGTGATGTCATCACACCATATATGGGCGCTCTGAACGCATCATAATGGAACGCATGCAGGTTTATATTCAAACGTCGCTTGAGTAACACTCACTTCTGTGTTTTCACTGCAACGGTCAAGTCGCTGTAGACTCCTTAAGCTTTACTTGATCAGCAGAAACAAACCAAACGAAACCTTGTACCTGTGAGCTTCCAGCCTTCCTTTTTCTACACTCCTACCATTACTGCGGTGTAGTCATGAAGAAGGACACCTACCGGAAGAGGATTAACAGAGCTACTTCAATGGAGGACGTTCAGGGCCTGCAGCTAATTGTGGTGAGAAAGGCACCAACTCCTCCTGATAGGAAGGGCAGTTCTTTCCTCCCAGAGCTGCGGAGAACAGAACCTCAGACTGTGAAGAAATATCTGAAGAACTCAGGTCTCAGAACCTCCGGAAAGCTGTCACCGCTTCTATTGCAGAGCAATGCTGGAAAGCCATCTGCTACCAGAGACGGCAGCTTTACTTCAGAGTCTAGGACAAAATTCCCTCAGCTGAGTGTGGTAGGGCATGGATGTGCTGGGACCAGAGACGCTTCTCTTCAACCGAGAAGACCCGTCAGCACCTTCCCGACCAATGTGGCTGTGTTGAAGAGGACCAAATTCACACCATCTGTCTCTTCCCTGGTTGTAGCTCCTGTGCCCAGAGCACCAGTGAGCTTACTGGACAATGGGATCGACAAGGTGCAGGGAAGGTCCTGCAATCTCCAACAGAGGGACAAGAGAACTTCACTTAAAGTTCTGAACCTAAAATATACTCAGCCGACCCCACCTGCCGGACCAAAACCAGAGAGGAAGACCTCACGGAGGACATGTGGAAGAAGACGTGAACTCGTACCTGACGCCGCAGCAAAAGAACCTGTGGAGAACTCAGCTCAGAAGAGTGAAGACGCTCCGGATGTTGCTCCACTAGTGTTTGAGGTGACGTTGCCTGAGTCCCTGCAGATGGGCCGCAGAAGGAGACTCTGTTGCAGGTCAATGGCGGAGCGCTGTGGGACGCTCGGTGTCAACTTGAAATTCTTTCGAACACCGATGCCCCCTCTGCGTGTGTCCAGCTCTCCAGCACTGTCTGAGGTGGAGGAGGATGACGAAGACGACTGCATAGACCAAACAATGTTTTAAGTTACAACATGGCACCAGTTTTCTTTTTTAAAAGCTAATTCAATAAATAAAATCAAACCAGTACACTGCATTCTGGATCTTCTTTAATTTAGTTTTTGGGACGTTTAAGGATTATCATTAGTGGTGGCAATAGTATTAACAGCATTGTTGTTATGTTTCTTCTTGTTATTATTAATAACTTCATAAAATATGCTGGTCTGGATCCTCCCTGGTAACACTGCCACAAATTCACTCTGGACAAGACACCAGTCCATTGCAAGCTTCATGAAATATGGGATGTAAAAAGCACCAGATATAAAACGTACTGTCATGGCTGGAAACAATTCTGTATAAATACATCTATAAATACTTATTTCCTGACTATATCTCACATATCTTCATTTCTTGCAGAACAACACATCAGGAGATTTTCTACTTTTCCCTGTAAATCATTTGAGTTTCAGCACATTTTTATCTCTGTAGTTTAATAATAAAAACCTCAAAATCCAATTCACAGCAGTGGAACCTTAAGCTTTCAACAACAGAAGAATAAAAACTGTGGATAACAGGCATTATAGAAGTATGAATGGAAGATGTCCAGTAGTTCAGATCAGGATAAACAGTGATTACATATTAAATGTGTGTTCTCTCTGCAGCATGTGGACTTACAATATAGAACACCAGCAAAGCATGTTATTTGACCTGTTATTTGGCATAGGACCCAACATTGCTTCAAAAACGCTTTACACAAGGACAGTTTTGTGAACCTGGGGGTTAGAGAGCACCCGGATGCACTGTGGGACGAAGGCAAGCATGTGTGTGTGTGAGACACACTGGACAATGTTGTGCTGGGAAAACTCCGCTTTTGTTTTTTATTTCCGCTTTGCACCCAGTGATTCTGGGTAGGCTCCAGACCCAACGCGACCCTGAACTGGATAAGCGCTTACAGACAATAAATGAATGAATGAATGTCCCCCTTTATAGCATGGACATGGTTAGTCATCTGCGCTCAGCTAATTAGTTTCAGTAATGTTAAATCTCCAGGGTAAGTGTCCACATCTGGAACCACACCACCACCAAATCCCACCTTAAAGATTATCCCTTCACCACTACAACTTCAACATGACATTTTGAATGTTCCACCTTCACAGTTACACTGTTGATGTGTCAGTTGTAATGTTTAAGGTTAAATGACGAAGGTGGAATATTTAAAGAGGAATAACAATGTGTGCATCATCAGCAATGGACCACAGGTGAGGGGTTTCTGATAAAGTGGCCAGGGGGGTGTCTATGTAGTTCTGCCATGGTTTGAAGAAATCATTTGGCTGTGTGTAAAATGTGAATGTATAGGCAGAGATAACCAGGTGTGGGTGTGTGGGGTACAACTATTTCAATTAATATTTATTACATCAGTAATAATAGTTTAAATACTCTGATTTTTATATTTATTACCAGAGAGCTTTTATTTATTTATTTATTTATTATACAGTACAAATTACACAAATTGGCCAATGTGTTTTTGGGTTTGTCATTTTGAGTAAAAAAAACCCCCAAAAGCCCAAAATGTCTTTTAGTGAAGTCAAACGCTGTTGTATTTGCTACAGGTTCTGAGTTTGTATGTAAAAAAACAAGGCCATATTTCCTACTTGATGGTGTAATATCATCATAATACAACACTCTTAAAACTAAAGGTGCTTTTGGTTCCATAAAGAACCATTTTTGTTAAAGAAATGCATGTGTGAAGAACCTTTTTTTATGGATATAAATATCCATCACTCTGTCTTAAGTTTCTTTACCAATTTAAACATATCAGCAAAAATGGAACCAAAAGTGGAACCAAAAGTGGTTCTTCTGTGGCATCGCTCGAAGAACCTTTTGTAGCACCTTCGTTTTTAAGAGAGCAAACACAGGCTGTGACCAAAATGGCTCTGTGCTTCTTCATTAGTATCGTGCTACATAGTGAGGCACTATTTAGTTCATGGAGCTAAGAAACACAAGTGAATTTGGACACTTCCACCGTCTGTTACTGAGTAACAAAGAAACTCGCAATGCATTTTGGTCCACATTCAGCTTGTGTCATGTTCTACAATGTTCACTATATATTAGCAGTATATTGTGGGAGATTGCAGTGCCCTCAAAATTATGCTCAAATTGGAATTTACGATGCCGGCAATCAGAGGAAAATGGCTGACGTACACATTAGCGCCCTAAAAATGAAGTAGGGAATTCCATTTCACAGGAACAGGGTTGTATCACACGGAGGAAGTGAAATGGTCTGTATACATGCGGCTATATCTCTTTAACACTGTGAAGTAAAGTGAGAGTTTAGCTGTGGGTCTGATTGGGATTGTTTGTCAGACCACCGTGTGATGTCATCACACCATATATGGGCGCTCTGAACGCATCATAATGGAACGCATGCAGGTTTATATTCAAACGTCGCTTGAGTAACACTCACTTCTGTGTTTTCACTGCAACGGTCAAGTCGCTGTAGACTCCTTAAGCTTTACTTGATCAGCAGAAACAAACCAAACGAAACCTTGTACCTGTGAGCTTCCAGCCTTCCTTTTTCTACACTCCTGCCATTACTGCGGTGTAGTCATGAAGAAGGACACCTACCAGAAGAGGATTAACAGAGCTACTTCAATGGAGGACGTTCAGGGCCTGCAGCTAATTGTGGTGAGAAAGGCACCAACTCCTTCTGATAGGAAGGGCAGTTCTTTCCTCCCAGAGCTGCGGAGAACAGAACCTCAGACTGTGAAGAAATATCTGAAGAACTCAGGTCTCAGAACCTCCGGAAAGCTGTCACCGGCAGCTTTACTTCAGAGTCTAGGACAAAATTCCCTCAGCTGAGTGTGGTAGGGCATGGATGTGCTGCGACAAGAGACGCTTCTCTTCAACCGAGAAGACCCGTCAGCACCTTCCCGACCAATGTGGCTGTGTTGAAGAGGACCAAATTCACACCATCTGTCTCTTCCCTGGTTGTAGCTCCTGTGCCCAGAGCACCAGTGAGCTTACTGGACAATGGGATCGACAAGGTGCAGGGAAGGTCCTGCAATCTCCAACAGAGGGACAAGAGAACTTCACTTAAAGTTCTGAACCTAAAATATACTCAGCCGACCCCACCTGCCAGACCAAAACCAGAGAGGAAGACCTCACGGAGGACATGTGGAAAAAGACGTGAACTCGTACCTGACGCCGCAGCAAAAGAACCTGTGGAGAACTCAGCTCAGAAGAGTGAAGACGCTCCGGATGTTGCTCCACTAGTGTTTGAGGTGACGTTGCCTGAGTCCCTGCAGATGGGCCGCAGAAGGAGACTCTGTTGCAGGTCAATGGCGGAGCGCTGTGGGACGCTCGGTGTCAACTTGAAATTCTTTCGAACACCGATGCCCCCTCTGCGTGTGTCCAGCTCTCCAGCACTGTCCGAGGTGGAGGAGGATGACGAAGACGACTGCATAGACCAAACAATGTTTTAAGTTACAACATGGCACCAGTTTTCTTTTTTAAAAGCTAATTCAATAAATAAAATCAAACCAGTACACTGCATTCTGGATCTTCTTTTATTTAGTTTTTGGGACGTTTAAGGATTATCACTAGTGGTGGCAATAGTATTAACAGCATTGTTGTTATGTTTCTTCTTGTTATTATTAATAACTTCATAAAATATGCTGGTCTGGATCCTCCCTGGTAACACTGCCACAAATTCACTCTGGACAAGACACCAGTCCATTGCAAGCTTCATGAAATATGGGATGTAAAAAGCACCAGATATAAAACGTACTGTCATGGCTGGAAACAATTCTGTATAAATACATCTATAAATACTTATTTCCTGACTATATCTCACATATCTTCATTTCTTGCAGAACAACACATCAGGAGATTTTCTACTTTTCCCTGTAAATCATTTGAGTTTCAGCACATTTTTATCTCTGTAGTTTAATAATAAAAACCTCAAAATCCAATTCACAGCAGTGGAACCTTAAGCTTTCAACAACAGAAGAATAAAAACTGTGGATAACAGGCATTATAGAAGTATGAATGGAAGATGTCCAGTAGTTCAGATCAGGATAAACAGTGATTACATATTAAATGTGTGTTCTCTCTGCAGCATGTGGACTTACAATATAGAACACCAGCAAAGCATGTTATTTGACCTGTTATTTGGCATAGGACCCAACATTGCTTCAAAAATGCTTTACACAAGGACAGTTTTGTGAACCTGGGGGTTAGAGAGCACCCGGATGCATTGTGGGACGAAGGCAAGCATGTGTGTGTGACACACTGGACAATGTTGTGCTGGGAAAACTCCGCTTTTGTTTTTTATTTCCGCTTTGCACCCAGTGATTCTGGGTAGGCTCCAGACCCAACGCGACCCTGAACTGGATAAGCGCTTACAGACAATAAATGAATGAATGAATGTCCCCCTTTATAGCATGGACATGGTTAGTCATCTGCGCTCAGCTAATTAGTTTCAGTAATGTTAAATCTCCAGGGTAAGTGTCCACATCTGGAACCACACCACCACCAAATCCCACCTTAAAGATTATCCCTTCACCATTACAACTTCAACATGACATTTTGAATGTTCCACCTTCACAGTTACACTGTTGATGTGTCAGTTGTAATGTTTAAGGTTAAATGACGAAGGTGGAATATTTAAAGAGGAATAACAATGTGTGCATCATCAGCAATGGACCACAGGTGAGGGGTTTCTGATAAAGTGGCCAGGGGGGTGTCTATGTAGTTCTGCCATGGTTTGAAGAAATCATTTGGCTGTGTGTAAAATGTGAATGTATAGGCAGAGATAACCAGGTGTGGGTGTGTGGGGTACAACTATTTCAATTAATATTTATTACATCAGTAATAATAGTTTAAATACTCTGATTTTTATATTTATTACCAGAGAGCTTTTATTTATTTATTTATTTATTATACAGTACAAATTACACAAATTGGCCAATGTGTTTTTGGGTTTGTCATTTTGAGTAAAAAAAAACCCCAAAAGCCCAAAATGTCTTTTAGTGAAGTCAAACGCTGTTGTATTTGCTACAGGTTCTGAGTTTGTATGTAAAAAAACAAGGCCATATTTCCTACTTGATGGTGTAATATCATCATAATACAACACTCTTAAAACTAAAGGTGCTTTTGGTTCCATAAAGAACCATTTTTGTTAAAGAAATGCATGTGTGAAGAACCTTTTTTTATGGATATAAATATCCATCACTCTGTCTTAAGTTTCTTTACCAATTTAAACATATCAGCAAAAATGGAACCAAAAGTGGAACCAAAAGTGGTTCTTCTGTGGCATCGCTCGAAGAACCTTTTGTAGCACCTTCGTTTTCAAGAGAGCAAACACAGGCTGTGACCAAAATGGCTCTGTGCTTCTTCATTAGTATCGTGCTACATAGTGAGGCACTATTTAGTTCATGGAGCTAAGAAACACAAGTGAATTTGGACACTTCCACCGTCTGTTACTGAGTAACAAAGAAACTCGCAATGCATTTTGGTCCACATTCAGCTTGTGTCATGTTCTACAATGTTCACTATATATTAGCAGTATATTGTGGGAGATTGCAGTGCCCTCAAAATTATGCTCAAATTGGAATTTACGATGCCGGCAATCAGAGGAAAATGGCTGACGTACACATTAGCGCCCTAAAAATGAAGTAGGGAATTCCATTTCACAGGAACAGGGTTGTACCACACGGAGGAAGTGAAATGGTCTGTATACATGCGGCTATATCTCTTTAACACTGTGAAGTAAAGTGAGAGTTTAGCTGTGGGTCTGATTGGGATTGTTTGTCAGACCACCGTGTGATGTCATCACACCATATATGGGCGCTCTGAACGCATCATAATGGAACGCATGCAGGTTTATATTCAAACGTCGCTTGAGTAACACTCACTTCTGTGTTTTCACTGCAACGGTCAAGTCGCTGTAGACTCCTTAAGCTTTACTTGATCAGCAGAAACAAACCAAACGAAACCTTGTACCTGTGAGCTTCCAGCCTTCCTTTTTCTACACTCCTACCATTACTGCGGTGTAGTCATGAAGAAGGACACCTACCAGAAGAGGATTAACAGAGCTACTTCAATGGAGGACGTTCAGGGCCTGCAGCTAATTGTGGTGAGAAAGGCACCAACTCCTCCTGATAGGAAGGGCAGTTCTTACCTCCCAGAGCTGCGGAGAACAGAACCTCAGACTGTGAAGAAATATCTGAAGAACTCAGGTCTCAGAACCTCCGGAAAGCTGTCACCGCTTCTATTGCAGAGCAATGCTGGAAAGCCATCTGCTACCAGAGACGGCAGCTTTACTTCAGAGTCTAGGACAAAATTCCCTCAGCTGAGTGTGGTAGGGCATGGATGTGCTGCGACCAGAGACGCTTCTCTTCAACCGAGAAGACCCGTCAGCACCTTCCCGACCAATGTGGCTGTGTTGAAGAGGACCAAATTCACACCATCTGTCTCTTCCCTGGTTGTAGCTCCTGTGCCCAGAGCACCAGTGAGCTTACTGGACAATGGGATCGACAAGGTGCAGGGAAGGTCCTGCAATCTCCAACAGAGGGACAAGAGAACTTCACTTAAAGTTCTGAACCTAAAATATACTCAGCCGACCCCACCTGCCGGACCAAAACCAGAGAGGAAGACCTCACGGAGGACATGTGGAAAAAGACGTGAACTCGTACCTGACGCCGCAGCAAAAGAACCTGTGGAGAACTCAGCTCAGAAGAGTGAAGACGCTCCGGATGTTGCTCCACTAGTGTTTGAGGTGACGTTGCCCGAGTCCCTGCAGATGGGCCGCAGAAGGAGACTCTGTTGCAGGTCAATGGCGGAGCGCTGTGGGACGCTCGGTGTCAACTTGAAATTCTTTCGAACACCGATGCCCCCTCTGCGTGTGTCCAGCTCTCCAGCACTGTCCGAGGTGGAGGAGGATGACGAAGACGACTGCATAGACCAAACAATGTTTTAAGTTACAACATGGCACCAGTTTTCTTTTTTAAAAGCTAATTCAATAAATAAAATCAAACCAGTACACTGCATTCTGGATCTTCTTTTATTTAGTTTTAGGGACGTTTAAGGATTATCATTAGTGGTGGCAATAGTATTAACAGCATTGTTGTTATGTTTCTTCTTGTTATTATTAATAACTTCATAAAATATGCTGGTCTGGATCCTCCCTGGTAACACTGCCACAAATTCACTCTGGACAAGACACCAGTCCATTGCAAGCTTCATGAAATATGGGATGTAAAAAGCACCAGATATAAAACGTACTGTCATGGCTGGAAACAATTCTGTATAAATACATCTATAAATATTTATTTCCTGACTATATCTCACATATCTTCATTTCTTGCAGAACAACACATCAGGAGATTTTCTACTTTTCCCTGTAAATCATTTGAGTTTCAGCACATTTTTATCTCTGTAGTTTAATAATAAAAACCTCAAAATCCAATTCACAGCAGTGGAACCTTAAGCTTTCAACAACAGAAGAATAAAAACTGTGGATAACAGGCATTATAGAAGTATGAATGGAAGATGTCCAGTAGTTCAGATCAGGATAAACAGTGATTACATATTAAATGTGTGTTCTCTCTGCAGCATGTGGACTTACAATATAGAACACCAGCAAAGCATGTTATTTGACCTGTTATTTGGCATAGGACCCAACATTGCTTCAAAAGTGCTTTACACAAGGACAGTTTTGTGAACCTGGGGGTTAGAGAGCAGCCGGATGCACTGTGGGACGAAGGCAAGCATGTGTGTGTGTGTGAGACACACTGGACAATGTTGTGCTGGGAAAACTCCGCTTTTTTTTTTTATTTCCGCTTTGCACCCAGTGATTCTGGGTAGGCTCCAGACCCAACGCGACCCTGAACTGGATAAGCGCTTACAGACAATAAATGAATGAATGAATGTCCCCCTTTATAGCATGGACATGGTTAGTCATCTGCGCTCAGCTAATTAGTTTCAGTAATGTTAAATCTCCAGGGTAAGTGTCCACATCTGGAACCACACCACCACCAAATCCCACCTTAAAGATTATCCCTTCACCACTACAACTTCAACATGACATTTTGAATGTTCCACCTTCACAGTTACACTGTTGATGTGTCAGTTGTAGTGTTTAAGGTTAAATGGCGAAGGTGGAATATTTAAAGAGGAATAACAATGTGTGCATCATCAGCAATGGACCACAGGTGAGGGGTTTCTGATAAAGTGGCCAGGGGGTGTCTATGTAGTTCTGCCATGGTTTGAAGAAATCATTTGGCTGTGTGTAAAATGTGAATGTATAGGCAGAGATAACCAGGTGTGGGTGTGTGGAGTACAACTATTTCAATTAATATTTATTACATCAGTAATAATAGTTTAAATATACTGATTTTTATATTTATTACCAGAGAGCTTTTATTTATTTATTTATTTATTTATTTATTTATTTATTTATTTATTATACAGTACAAATTACACAAATTGGCCAATGTGTTTTTGGGTTTGTCATTTTGAGTAAAAAAAAAAAAAAAAAAACCCCAAAATGTCTTTTAGTGAAGTCAAACGCTGTTGTATTTGCTACAGGTTCTGAGTTTGTATGTAAAAAAACAAGGCCATATTTCCTACTTGATGCTACATAGTGAGGCACTATTTAGTTCATGGAGCTAAGAAACACAAGTGAATTTGGACACTTCCACCGTCTGTTACTGAGTAACAAAGAAACTCGCAATGCATTTTGGTTCACATTCAGCTTGTGTCATGTTCTACAATGTTCACTATATATTAGCAGTATATTGTGGGAGATTGCAGTGCCCTCAAAATTATGCTCAAATTGGAATTTACGATGCCGGCAATCAGAGGAAAATGGCTGACGTACACATTAGCGCTCTAAAAATGAAGTAGGGAATTCCATTTCACAGGAACAGGGTTGTATCACACGGAGGAAGTGAAATGGTCTGTATACATGCGGCTATATCTCTTTAACACTGTGAAGTAAAGTGAGAGTTTAGCTGTGGGTCTGATTGGGATTGTTTGTCAGACCACCGTGTGATGTCATCACACCATATATGGGCGCTCTGAACGCATCATAATGGAACGCATGCAGGTTTATATTCAAACGTCGCTTGAGTAACACTCACTTCTGTGTTTTCACTGCAACGGTCAAGTCGCTGTAGACTCCTTAAGCTTTACTTGATCAGCAGAAACAAACCAAACGAAACCTTGTACCTGTGAGCTTCCAGCCTTCCTTTTTCTACACTCCTACCATTACTGCGGTGTAGTCATGAAGAAGGACACCTACCAGAAGAGGATTAACAGAGCTACTTCAATGGAGGACGTTCAGGGCCTGCAGCTAATTGTGGTGAGAAAGGCACCAACTCCTCCTGATAGGAAGGGCAGTTCTTTCCTCCCAGAGCTGCGGAGAACAGAACCTCAGACTGTGAAGAAATATCTGAAGAACTCAGGTCTCAGAACCTCCGGAAAGCTGTCACTGCTTCTATTGCAGAGCAATGCTGGAAAGCCATCTGCTACCAGAGACGGCAGCTTTACTTCAGAGTCTAGGACAAAATTCCCTCAGCTGAGTGTGGTAGGGCATGGATGTGCTGCGACCAGAGACGCTTCTCTTCAACCGAGAAGACCCGTCAGCACCTTCCCGACCAATGTGGCTGTGTTGAAGAGGACCAAATTCACACCATCTGTCTCTTCCCTGGTTGTAGCTCCTGTGCCCAGAGCACCAGTGAGCTTACTGGACAATGGGATCGACAAGGTGCAGGGAAGGTCCTGCAATCTCCAACAGAGGGACAAGAGAACTTCACTTAAAGTTCTGAACCTAAAATATACTCAGCCGACCCCACCTGCCGGACCAAAACCAGAGAGGAAGACCTCACGGAGGACATGTGGAAAAAGACGTGAACTCGTACCTGACGCCGCAGCAAAAGAACCTGTGGAGAACTCAGCTCAGAAGAGTGAAGACGCTCCGGATGTTGCTCCACTAGTGTTTGAGGTGACGTTGCCTGAGTCCCTGCAGATGGGCCGCAGAAGGAGACTCTGTTGCAGGTCAATGGCGGAGCGCTGTGGGACGCTCGGTGTCAACTTGAAATTCTTTCGAACACCGATGCCCCCTCTGCGTGTGTCCAGCTCTCCAGCACTGTCCGAGGTGGAGGAGGATGACGAAGACGACTGCATAGACCAAACAATGTTTTAAGTTACAACATGGCACCAGTTTTCTTTTTTAAAAGCTAATTCAATAAATAAAATCAAACCAGTACACTGCATTCTGGATCTTCTTTTATTTAGTTTTTGGGACGTTTAAGGATTATCATTAGTGGTGGCAATAGTATTAACAGCATTGTTGTTATGTTTCTTCTTGTTATTATTAATAACTTCATAAAATATGCTGGTCTGGATCCTCCCTGGTAACACTGCCACAAATTCACTCTGGACAAGACACCAGTCCATTGCAAGCTTCATGAAATATGGGATGTAAAAAGCACCAGATATAAAACGTACTGTCATGGCTGGAAACAATTCTGTATAAATACATCTATAAATACTTATTTCCTGACTATATCTCACATATCTTCATTTCTTGCAGAACAACACATCAGGAGATTTTCTACTTTTCCCTGTAAATCATTTGAGTTTCAGCACATTTTTATCTCTGTAGTTTAATAATAAAAACCTCAAAATCCAATTCACAGCAGTGGAACCTTAAGCTTTCAACAACAGAAGAATAAAAACTGTGGATAACAGGCATTATAGAAGTATGAATGGAAGATGTCCAGTAGTTCAGATCAGGATAAACAGTGATTACATATTAAATGTGTGTTCTCTCTGCAGCATGTGGACTTACAATATAGAACACCAGCAAAGCATGTTATTTGACCTGTTATTTGGCATAGGACCCAACATTGCTTCAAAAACGCTTTACACAAGGACAGTTTTGTGAACCTGGGGGTTAGAGCGCACCCGGATGCACTGTGGGACGAAGGCAAGCATGTGTGTGTGACACACTGGACAATGTTGTGCTGGGAAAACTCCGCTGTTGTTTTTTATTTCCGCTTTGCACCCAGTGATTCTGGGTAGGCTCCAGACCCAACGCGACCCTGAACTGGATAAGCGCTTACAGACAATAAATGAATGAATGAATGTCCCCCTTTATAGCATGGACATGGTTAGTCATCTGCGCTCAGCTAATTAGTTTCAGTAATGTTAAATCTCCAGGGTAAGTGTCCACATCTGGAACCACACCACCACCAAATCCCACCTTAAAGATTATCCCTTCACCATTACAACTTCAACATGACATTTTGAATGTTTCACCTTCACAGTTACACTGTTGATGTGTCAGTTGTAGTGTTTAAGGTTAAATGACGAAGGTGGAATATTTAAAGAGGAATAACAATGTGTGCATCATCAGCAATGGACCACAGGTGAGGGGTTTCTGATAAAGTGGCCAGGGGGTGTCTATGTAGTTCTGCCATGGTTTGAAGAAATCTTTTGGCCGTGTGTAAAATGTGAATGTATAGGCAGAGATAACCAGGTGTGGGTGTGTGGAGTACAACTATTTCAATTAATATTTATTACATCAGTAATAATAGTTTAAATACACTGATTTTTATATTTATTACTAGAGAGCTTTTATTTATTTATTTATTTATTTATTTATTTATTTATTTATTTATTATACAGTACAAATTACACAAATTGGCCAATGTGTTTTTGGGTTTGTCATTTTGAGTAAAAAAAACCAAAAAAACCCAAAATGTCTTTTAGTGAAGTCAAACGCTGTTGTATTTGCTACAGGTTCTGAGTTTGTATGTAAAAAAACAAGGCCATATTTCCTGCTTGATGGTGTAATATCATCATAATACAACACTCTTAAAACTAAAGGTGCTTTTGGTTCCATAAAGAACCATTTTTGTTAAAGAAATGCATGTGTGAAGAACCTTTTTTTATGGATATAAATATCCATCACTCTGTCTTAAGTTTCTTTACCAATTTAAACATATCAGCAAAAATGGAACCAAAAGTGGAACCAAAAGTGGTTCTTCTGTGGCATCGCTCGAAGAACCTTTTGTAGCACCTTCGTTTTTAAGAGAGCAAACACAGGCTGTGACCAAAATGGCTCTGTGCTTCTTCATTAGTATCATGCTACATAGTGAGGCACTATTTAGTTCATGGAGCTAAGAAACACAAGTGAATTTGGACACTTCCACCGTCTGTTACTGAGTAACAAAGAAACTCGCAATGCATTTTGGTCCACATTCAGCTTGTGTCATGTTCTACAATGTTCACTATATATTAGCAGTATATTGTGGGAGATTGCAGTGCCCTCAAAATTATGCTCAAATTGGAATTTCCGATGCCGGCAATCAGAGGAAAATGGCTGACGTACACATTAGCACTCTAAAAATGAAGTAGGGAATTCCATTTCACAGGAACAGGGTTGTATCACACGGAGGAAGTGAAATGGTCTGTATACATGCGGCTATATCTCTTTAACACTGTGAAGTAAAGTGAGAGTTTAGCTGTGGGTCTGATTGGGATTGTTTGTCAGACCACCGTGTGATGTCATCACACCATATATGGGCGCTCTGAACGCATCATAATGGAACGCATGCAGGTTTATATTCAAACGTCGCTTGAGTAACACTCACTTCTGTGTTTTCACTGCAACGGTCAAGTCGCTGTAGACTCCTTAAGCTTTACTTGATCAGCAGAAACAAACCAAACGAAACCTTGTACCTGTGAGCTTCCAGCCTTCCTTTTTCTACACTCCTGCCATTACTGCGGTGTAGTCATGAAGAAGGACACCTACCAGAAGAGGATTAACAGAGCTACTTCAATGGAGGACGTTCAGGGCCTGCAGCTAATTGTGGTGAGAAAGGCACCAACTCCTCCTGATAGGAAGGGCAGTTCTTTCCTCCCAGAGCTGCGGAGAACAGAACCTCAGACTGTGAAGAAATATCTGAAGAACTCAGGTCTCAGAACCTCCGGAAAGCTGTCACCGGCAGCTTTACTTCAGAGTCTAGGACAAAATTCCCTCAGCTGAGTGTGGTAGGGCATGGATGTGCTGCGACCAGAGACGCTTCTCTTCAACCGAGAAGACCCGTCAGCACCTTCCCGACCAATGTGGCTGTGTTGAAGAGGACCAAATTCACACCATCTGTCTCTTCCCTGGTTGTAGCTCCTGTGCCCAGAGCACCAGTGAGCTTACTGGACAATGGGATCGACAAGGTGCAGGGAAGGTCCTGCAATCTCCAACAGAGGGACAAGAGAACTTCACTTAAAGTTCTGAACCTAAAATATACTCAGCCGACCCCACCTGCCAGACCAAAACCAGAGAGGAAGACCTCACGGAGGACATGTGGAAAAAGACGTGAACTCGTACCTGACGCCGCAGCAAAAGAACCTGTGGAGAACTCAGCTCAGAAGAGTGAAGACGCTCCGGATGTTGCTCCACTAGTGTTTGAGGTGACGTTGCCTGAGTCCCTGCAGATGGGCCGCAGAAGGAGACTCTGTTGCAGGTCAATGGCGGAGCGCTGTGGGACGCTCGGTGTCAACTTGAAATTCTTTCGAACACCGATGCCCCCTCTGCGTGTGTCCAGCTCTCCAGCACTGTCCGAGGTGGAGGAGGATGACGAAGACGACTGCATAGACCAAACAATGTTTTAAGTTACAACATGGCACCAGTTTTCTTTTTTAAAAGCTAATTCAATAAATAAAATCAAACCAGTACACTGCATTCTGGATCTTCTTTTATTTAGTTTTTGGGACGTTTAAGGATTATCACTAGTGGTGGCAATAGTATTAACAGCATTGTTGTTATGTTTCTTCTTGTTATTATTAATAACTTCATAAAATATGCTGGTCTGGATCCTCCCTGGTAACACTGCCACAAATTCACTCTGGACAAGACACCAGTCCATTGCAAGCTTCATGAAATATGGGATGTAAAAAGCACCAGATATAAAACGTACTGTCATGGCTGGAAACAATTCTGTATAAATACATCTATAAATACTTATTTCCTGACTATATCTCACATATCTTCATTTCTTGCAGAACAACACATCAGGAGATTTTCTACTTTTCCCTGTAAATCATTTGAGTTTCAGCACATTTTTATCTCTGTAGTTTAATAATAAAAACCTCAAAATCCAATTCACAGCAGTGGAACCTTAAGCTTTCAACAACAGAAGAATAAAAACTGTGGATAACAGGCATTATAGAAGTATGAATGGAAGATGTCCAGTACTTCAGATCAGGATAAACAGTGATTACATATTAAATGTGTGTTCTCTCTGCAGCATGTGGACTTACAATATAGAACACCAGCAAAGCATGTTATTTGACCTGTTATTTGGCATAGGACCCAACATTGCTTCAAAAATGCTTTACACAAGGACAGTTTTGTGAACCTGGGGGTTAGAGAGCACCCGGATGCATTGTGGGACGAAGGCAAGCATGTGTGTGTGACACACTGGACAATGTTGTGCTGGGAAAACTCCGCTTTTGTTTTTTATTTCCGCTTTGCACCCAGTGATTCTGGGTAGGCTCCAGAGCCAACGCGACCCTGAACTGGATAAGCGCTTACAGACAATAAATGAATGAATGAATGTCCCCCTTTATAGCATGGACATGGTTAGTCATCTGCGCTCAGCTAATTAGTTTCAGTAATGTTAAATCTCCAGGGTAAGTGTCCACATCTGGAACCACACCACCACCAAATCCCACCTTAAAGATTATCCCTTCACCATTACAACTTCAACATGACATTTTGAATGTTCCACCTTCACAGTTACACTGTTGATGTGTCAGTTGTAGTGTTTAAGGTTAAATGACGAAGGTGGAATATTTAAAGAGGAATAACAATGTGTGCATCATCAGCAATGGACCACAGGTGAGGGGTTTCTGATAAAGTGGCCAGGGGGGTGTCTATGTAGTTCTGCCATGGTTTGAAGAAATCATTTGGCTGTGTGTAAAATGTGAATGTATAGGCAGAGATAACCAGGTGTGGGTGTGTGGGGTACAACTATTTCAATTAATATTTATTACATCAGTAATAATAGTTTAAATACTCTGATTTTTATATTTATTACCAGAGAGCTTTTATTTATTTATTTATTTATTATACAGTACAAATTACACAAATTGGCCAATGTGTTTTTGGGTTTGTCATTTTGAGTAAAAAAAACCCCCAAAAGCCCAAAATGTCTTTTAGTGAAGTCAAACGCTGTTGTATTTGCTACAGGTTCTGAGTTTGTATGTAAAAAAACAAGGCCATATTTCCTACTTGATGGTGTAATATCATCATAATACAACACTCTTAAAACTAAAGGTGCTTTTGGTTCCATAAAGAACCATTTTTGTTAAAGAAATGCATGTGTGAAGAACCTTTTTTTATGGATATAAATATCCATCACTCTGTCTTAAGTTTCTTTACCAATTTAAACATATCAGCAAAAATGGAACCAAAAGTGGAACCAAAAGTGGTTCTTCTGTGGCATCGCTCGAAGAACCTTTTGTAGCACCTTCGTTTTCAAGAGAGCAAACACAGGCTGTGACCAAAATGGCTCTGTGCTTCTTCATTAGTATCGTGCTACATAGTGAGGCACTATTTAGTTCATGGAGCTAAGAAACACAAGTGAATTTGGACACTTCCACCGTCTGTTACTGAGTAACAAAGAAACTCGCAATGCATTTTGGTCCACATTCAGCTTGTGTCATGTTCTACAATGTTCACTATATATTAGCATTATATTGTGGGAGATTGCAGTGCCCTCAAAATTATGCTCAAATTGGAATTTACGATGCCGGCAATCAGAGGAAAATGGCTGACGTACACATTAGCGCCCTAAAAATGAAGTAGGGAATTCCATTTCACAGGAACAGGGTTGTACCACACGGAGGAAGTGAAATGGTCTGTATACATGCGGCTATATCTCTTTAACACTGTGAAGTAAAGTGAGAGTTTAGCTGTGGGTCTGATTGGGATTGTTTGTCAGACCACCGTGTGATGTCATCACACCATATATGGGCGCTCTGAACGCATCATAATGGAACGCATGCAGGTTTATATTCAAACGTCGCTTGAGTAACACTCACTTCTGTGTTTTCACTGCAACGGTCAAGTCGCTGTAGACTCCTTAAGCTTTACTTGATCAGCAGAAACAAACCAAACGAAACCTTGTACCTGTGAGCTTCCAGCCTTCCTTTTTCTACACTCCTGCCATTACTGCGGTGTAGTCATGAAGAAGGACACCTACCAGAAGAGGATTAACAGAGCTACTTCAATGGAGGACGTTCAGGGCCTGCAGCTAATTGTGGTGAGAAAGGCACCAACTCCTCCTGATAGGAAGGGCAGTTCTTTCCTCCCAGAGCTGCGGAGAACAGAACCTCAGACTGTGAAGAAATATCTGAAGAACTCAGGTCTCAGAACCTCCGGAAAGCTGTCACCGCTTCTATTGCAGAGCAATGCTGGAAAGCCATCTGCTACCAGAGACGGCAGCTTTACTTCAGAGTCTAGGACAAAATTCCCTCAGCTGAGTGTGGTAGGGCATGGATGTGCTGCGACCAGAGACGCTTCTCTTCAACCGAGAAGACCCGTCAGCACCTTCCCGACCAATGTGGCTGTGTTGAAGAGGACCAAATTCACACCATCTGTCTCTTCCCTGGTTGTAGCTCCTGTGCCCAGAGCACCAGTGAGCTTACTGGACAATGGGATCGACAAGGTGCAGGGAAGGTCCTGCAATCTCCAACAGAGGGACAAGAGAACTTCACTTAAAGTTCTGAACCTAAAATATACTCAGCCGACCCCACCTGCCGGACCAAAACCAGAGAGGAAGACCTCACGGAGGACATGTGGAAAAAGACGTGAACTCGTACCTGACGCCGCAGCAAAAGAACCTGTGGAGAACTCAGCTCAGAAGAGTGAAGACGCTCCGGATGTTGCTCCACTAGTGTTTGAGGTGACGTTGCCCGAGTCCCTGTAGATGGGCCGCAGAAGGAGACTCTGTTGCAGGTCAATGGCGGAGCGCTGTGGGACGCTCGGTGTCAACTTGAAATTCTTTCGAACACCGATGCCCCCTCTGCGTGTGTCCAGCTCTCCAGCACTGTCCGAGGTGGAGGAGGATGACGAAGACGACTGCATAGACCAAACAATGTTTTAAGTTACAACATGGCACCAGTTTTCTTTTTTAAAAGCTAATTCAATAAATAAAATCAAACCAGTACACTGCATTCTGGATCTTCTTTTATTTAGTGTTTGGGACGTTTAAGGATTATCACTAGTGGTGGCAATAGTATTAACAGCATTGTTGTTATGTTTCTTCTTGTTATTATTAATAACTTCATAAAATATGCTGGTCTGGATCCTCCCTGGTAACACTGCCACAAATTCACTCTGGACAAGACACCAGTCCATTGCAAGCTTCATGAAATATGGGATGTAAAAAGCACCAGATATAAAACGTACTGTCATGGCTGGAAACAATTCTGTATAAATACATCTATAAATATTTATTTCCTGACTATATCTCACATATCTTCATTTCTTGCAGAACAACACATCAGGAGATTTTCTACTTTTCCCTGTAAATCATTTGAGTTTCAGCACATTTTTATCTCTGTAGTTTAATAATAAAAACCTCAAAATCCAATTCACAGCAGTGGAACCTTAAGCTTTCAACAACAGAAGAATAAAAACTGTGGATAACAGGCATTATAGAAGTATGAATGGAAGATGTCCAGTAGTTCAGATCAGGATAAACAGTGATTACATATTAAATGTGTGTTCTCTCTGCAGCATGTGGACTTACAATATAGAACACCAGCAAAGCATGTTATTTGACCTGTTATTTGGCATAGGACCCAACATTGCTTCAAAAACGCTTTACACAAGGACAGTTTTGTGAACCTGGGGGTTAGAGAGCACCCGGATGCACTGTGGGACGAAGGCAAGCATGTGTGTGTGTGAGACACACTGGACAATGTTGTGCTGGGAAAACTCCGCTTTTGTTTTTTATTTCCGCTTTGCACCCAGTGATTCTGGGTAGGCTCCAGACCCAACGCGACCCTGAACTGGATAAGCGCTTACAGACAATAAATGAATGAATGAATGTCCCCCTTTATAGCATGGACATGGTTAGTCATCTGCGCTCAGCTAATTAGTTTCAGTAATGTTAAATCTCCAGGGTAAGTGTCCACATCTGGAACCACACCACCACCAAATCCCACCTTAAAGATTATCCCTTCACCACTACAACTTCAACATGACATTTTGAATGTTCCACCTTCACAGTTACACTGTTGATGTGTCAGTTGTAATGTTTAAGGTTAAATGACGAAGGTGGAATATTTAAAGAGGAATAACAATGTGTGCATCATCAGCAATGGACCACAGGTGAGGGGTTTCTGATAAAGTGGCCAGGGGGTGTCTATGTAGTTCTGCCATGGTTTGAAGAAATCATTTGGCTGTGTGTAAAATGTGAATGTATAGGCAGAGATAACCAGGTGTGGGTGTGTGGGGTACAACTATTTCAATTAATATTTATTACATCAGTAATAATAGTTTAAATACTCTGATTTTTATATTTATTACCAGAGAGCTTTTATTTATTTATTTATTTATTATACAGTACAAATTACACAAATTGGCCAATGTGTTTTTGGGTTTGTCATTTTGAGTAAAAAAAACCCCCAAAAGCCCAAAATGTCTTTTAGTGAAGTCAAACGCTGTTGTATTTGCTACAGGTTCTGAGTTTGTATGTAAAAAAACAAGGCCATATTTCCTACTTGATGGTGTAATATCATCATAATACAACACTCTTAAAACTAAAGGTGCTTTTGGTTCCATAAAGAACCATTTTTGTTAAAGAAATGCATGTGTGAAGAACCTTTTTTATGGATATAAATATCCATCACTCTGTCTTAAGTTTCTTTACCAATTTAAACATATCAGCAAAAATGGAACCAAAAGTGGAACCAAAAGTGGTTCTTCTGTGGCATCGCTCGAAGAACCTTTTGTAGCACCTTCGTTTTTAAGAGAGCAAACACAGGCTGTGACCAAAATGGCTCTGTGCTTCTTCATTAGTATCGTGCTACATAGTGAGGCACTATTTAGTTCATGGAGCTAAGAAACACAAGTGAATTTGGACACTTCCACCGTCTGTTACTGAGTAACAAAGAAACTCGCAATGCATTTTGGTCCACATTCAGCTTGTGTCATGTTCTACAATGTTCACTATATATTAGCAGTATATTGTGGGAGATTGCAGTGCCCTCAAAATTATGCTCAAATTGGAATTTACGATGCCGGCAATCAGAGGAAAATGGCTGACGTACACATTAGCGCCCTAAAAATGAAGTAGGGAATTCCATTTCACAGGAACAGGGTTGTATCACACGGAGGAAGTGAAATGGTCTGTATACATGCGGCTATATCTCTTTAACACTGTGAAGTAAAGTGAGAGTTTAGCTGTGGGTCTGATTGGGATTGTTTGTCAGACCACTGTGTGATGTCATCACACCATATATGGGCGCTCTGAACGCATCATAATGGAACGCATGCAGGTTTATATTCAAACGTCGCTTGAGTAACACTCACTTCTGTGTTTTCACTGCAACGGTCAAGTCGCTGTAGACTCCTTAAGCTTTACTTGATCAGCAGAAACAAACCAAACGAAACCTTGTACCTGTGAGCTTCCAGCCTTCCTTTTTCTACACTCCTGCCATTACTGCGGTGTAGTCATGAAGAAGGACACCTACCAGAAGAGGATTAACAGAGCTACTTCAATGGAGGACGTTCAGGGCCTGCAGCTAATTGTGGTGAGAAAGGCACCAACTCCTCCTGATAGGAAGGGCAGTTCTTTCCTCCCAGAGCTGCGGAGAACAGAACCTCAGACTGTGAAGAAATATCTGAAGAACTCAGGTCTCAGAACCTCCGGAAAGCTGTCACCGGCAGCTTTACTTCAGAGTCTAGGACAAAATTCCCTCAGCTGAGTGTGGTAGGGCATGGATGTGCTGCGACCAGAGACGCTTCTCTTCAACCGAGAAGACCCGTCAGCACCTTCCCGACCAATGTGGCTGTGTTGAAGAGGACCAAATTCACACCATCTGTCTCTTCCCTGGTTGTAGCTCCTGTGCCCAGAGCACCAGTGAGCTTACTGGACAATGGGATCGACAAGGTGCAGGGAAGGTCCTGCAATCTCCAACAGAGGGACAAGAGAACTTCACTTAAAGTTCTGAACCTAAAATATACTCAGCCGACCCCACCTGCCGGACCAAAACCAGAGAGGAAGACCTCACGGAGGACATGTGGAAGAAGACGTGAACTCGTACCTGACGCCGCAGCAAAAGAACCTGTGGAGAACTCAGCTCAGAAGAGTGAAGACGCTCCGGATGTTGCTCCACTAGTGTTTGAGGTGACGTTGCCCGAGTCCCTGCAGATGGGCCGCAGAAGGAGACTCTGTTGCAGGTCAATGGCGGAGCGCTGTGGGACGCTCGGTGTCAACTTGAAATTCTTTCGAACACCGATGCCCCCTCTGCGTGTGTCCAGCTCTCCAGCACTGTCCGAGGTGGAGGAGGATGACGAAGACGACTGCATAGACCAAACAATGTTTTAAGTTACAACATGGCACCAGTTTTCTTTTTTAAAAGCTAATTCAATAAATAAAATCAAACCAGTACACTGCATTCTGGATCTTCTTTTATTTAGTTTTAGGGACGTTTAAGGATTATCATTAGTGGTGGCAATAGTATTAACAGCATTGTTGTTATGTTTCTTCTTGTTATTATTAATAACTTCATAAAATATGCTGGTCTGGATCCTCCCTGGTAACACTGCCACAAATTCACTCTGGACAAGACACCAGTCCATTGCAAGCTTCATGAAATATGGGATGTAAAAAGCACCAGATATAAAACGTACTGTCATGGCTGGAAACAATTCTGTATAAATACATCTATAAATATTTATTTCCTGACTATATCTCACATATCTTCATTTCTTGCAGAACAACACATCAGGAGATTTTCTACTTTTCCCTGTAAATCATTTGAGTTTCAGCACATTTTTATCTCTGTAGTTTAATAATAAAAACCTCAAAATCCAATTCACAGCAGTGGAACCTTAAGCTTTCAACAACAGAAGAATAAAAACTGTGGATAACAGGCATTATAGAAGTATGAATGGAAGATGTCCAGTAGTTCAGATCAGGATAAACAGTGATTACATATTAAATGTGTGTTCTCTCTGCAGCATGTGGACTTACAATATAGAACACCAGCAAAGCATGTTATTTGACCTGTTATTTGGCATAGGACCCAACATTGCTTCAAAAGTGCTTTACACAAGGACAGTTTTGTGAACCTGGGGGTTAGAGAGCAGCCGGATGCACTGTGGGACGAAGGCAAGCATGTGTGTGTGTGAGACACACTGGACAATGTTGTGCTGGGAAAACTCCGCTTTTGTTTTTTATTTCCGCTTTGCACCCAGTGATTCTGGGTAGGCTCCAGACCCAACGCGACCCTGAACTGGATAAGCGCTTACAGACAATAAATGAATGAATGAATGTCCCCCTTTATAGCATGGACATGGTTAGTCATCTGCGCTCAGCTAATTAGTTTCAGTAATGTTAAATCTCCAGGGTAAGTGTCCACATCTGGAACCACACCACCACCAAATCCCACCTTAAAGATTATCCCTTCACCACTACAACTTCAACATGACATTTTGAATGTTCCACCTTCACAGTTACACTGTTGATGTGTCAGTTGTAGTGTTTAAGGTTAAATGGCGAAGGTGGAATATTTAAAGAGGAATAACAATGTGTGCATCATCAGCAATGGACCACAGGTGAGGGGTTTCTGATAAAGTGGCCAGGGGGTGTCTATGTAGTTCTGCCATGGTTTGAAGAAATCATTTGGCTGTGTGTAAAATGTGAATGTATAGGCAGAGATAACCAGGTGTGGGTGTGTGGAGTACAACTATTTCAATTAATATTTATTACATCAGTAATAATAGTTTAAATATACTGATTTTTATATTTATTACCAGAGAGCTTTTATTTATTTATTTATTTATTTATTTATTATACAGTACAAATTACACAAATTGGCCAATGTGTTTTTGGGTTTGTCATTTTGAGTAAAAAAAAAAAAAAAAAAACCCCAAAATGTCTTTTAGTGAAGTCAAACGCTGTTGTATTTGCTACAGGTTCTGAGTTTGTATGTAAAAAAACAAGGCCATATTTCCTACTTGATGCTACATAGTGAGGCACTATTTAGTTCATGGAGCTAAGAAACACAAGTGAATTTGGACACTTCCACCGTCTGTTACTGAGTAACAAAGAAACTCGCAATGCATTTTGGTTCACATTCAGCTTGTGTCATGTTCTACAATGTTCACTATATATTAGCAGTATATTGTGGGAGATTGCAGTGCCCTCAAAATTATGCTCAAATTGGAATTTACGATGCCGGCAATCAGAGGAAAATGGCTGACGTACACATTAGCGCTCTAAAAATGAAGTAGGGAATTCCATTTCACAGGAACAGGGTTGTATCACACGGAGGAAGTGAAATGGTCTGTATACATGCGGCTATATCTCTTTAACACTGTGAAGTAAAGTGAGAGTTTAGCTGTGGGTCTGATTGGGATTGTTTGTCAGACCACCGTGTGATGTCATCACACCATATATGGGCGCTCTGAACGCATCATAATGGAACGCATGCAGGTTTATATTCAAACGTCGCTTGAGTAACACTCACTTCTGTGTTTTCACTGCAACGGTCAAGTCGCTGTAGACTCCTTAAGCTTTACTTGATCAGCAGAAACAAACCAAACGAAACCTTGTACCTGTGAGCTTCCAGCCTTCCTTTTTCTACACTCCTACCATTACTGCGGTGTAGTCATGAAGAAGGACACCTACCAGAAGAGGATTAACAGAGCTACTTCAATGGAGGACGTTCAGGGCCTGCAGCTAATTGTGGTGAGAAAGGCACCAACTCCTCCTGATAGGAAGGGCAGTTCTTTCCTCCCAGAGCTGCGGAGAACAGAACCTCAGACTATGAAGAAATATCTAAAGAACTCAGGTCTCAGAACCTCCGGAAAGCTGTCACCGCTTCTATTGCAGAGCAATGCTGGAAAGCCATCTGCTACCATAGACGGCAGCTTTACTTCAGAGTCTAAGACAAAATTCCCTCAGCTGAGTGTGGTAGGGCATGGATGTGCTGCGACCAGAGACGCTTCTCTTCAACCGAGAAGACCCGTCAGCACCTTCCCGACCAATGTGGCTGTGTTGAAGAGGACCAAATTCACACCATCTGTCTCTTCCCTGGTTGTAGCTCCTGTGCCCAGAGCACCAGTGAGCTTACTGGACAATGGAATCGACAAGGTGCAGGGAAGGTCCTGCAATCTCCAACAGAGGGACAAGAGAACTTCACTTAAAGTTCTGAACCTAAAATATACTCAGCCGACCCCACCTGCCGGACCAAAACCAGAGAGGAAGACCTCACGGAGGACATGTGGAAGAAGACGTGAACTCGTACCTGACGTCGCAGCAAAAGAACCTGTGGAGAACTCAGCTCAGAAGAGTGAAGACGCTCCGGATGTTGCTCCACTAGTGTTTGAGGTGACGTTGCCTGAGTCCCTGCAGATGGGCCGCAGAAGGAGACTCTGTTGCAGGTCAATGGCGGAGCGCTGTGGGACGCTCGGTGTCAACTTGAAATTCTTTCGAACACCGATGCCCCCTCTGCGTGTGTCCAGCTCTCCAGCACTGTCCGAGGTGGAGGAGGATGACGAAGACGACTGCATAGACCAAACAATGTTTTAAGTTACAACATGGCACTAGTTTTCTTTTTTAAAAGCTAATTCAATAAATAAAATCAAACCAGTACACTGCATTCTGGATCTTCTTTTATTTAGTTTTTGGGACGTTTAAGGATTATCATTAGTGGTGGCATTAGTATTAACAGCATTGTTGTTATGTTTCTTCTTGTTATTCTTAATAACTTCATAAAATATGCTGGTCTGGATCCTCCCTGGTAACACTGCCACAAATTCACTCTGGACAAGACACAAGTCCATTGCAAGCTTCATGAAATATGGGATGTAAAAAGCACCAGATATAAAACGTACTGTCATGGCTGGAAACAATTCTGTATAAATACATCTATAAATACTTATTTCCTGACTATATCTCACATATCTTCATTTCTTGCAGAACAACACATCAGGAGATTTTCTACTTTTCCCTGTAAATCATTTGAGTTTCAGCACATTTTTATCTCTGTAGTTTAATAATAAAAACCTCAAAATCCAATTCACAGCAGTGGAACCTTAAGCTTTCAACAACAGAAGAATAAAAACTGTGGATAACAGGCATTATAGAAGTATGAATGGAAGATGTCCAGTACTTCAGATCAGGATAAACAGTGATTACATATTAAATGTGTGTTCTCTCTGCAGCATGTGGACTTACAATATAGAACACCAGCAAAGCATGTTATTTGACCTGTTATTTGGCATAGGACCCAACATTGCTTCAAAAATGCTTTACACAAGGACAGTTTTGTGAACCTGGGGGTTAGAGAGCACCCGGATGCACTGTGGGACGAAGTCAAGCATGTGTGTGTGACACAACGGACAATGTTGTGCTGGGAAAACTTTAGGACCTGGTATTCATGTGGACGTTACTTTGATACGTACCGCCAACCTAAATGTTGTTGAATACCAGGCACACTACTTCCTGTCAGTAGCCTTGCTTAATGGTTGTGGCTTTATTGCCAGCAGGACACTGCTCCCTGCTTCAGCACAAACATCGGTAAGGAATGGTTTGAGGAACATGACAGAGAGTTCATGGCGCTGAATTAGCCTCTGAATTCCCCAGATCACAATTCACTTGAGTGTCTGTGTGGGTTGTGCCTGAGAGTCTGTATTTTTGTGCTTTAATCAAAATTATAGCCCCCTCATTTAAGTTGACGTCCTAAGTAGTGTTTCATCTCTAAGTGTTATTTGAATGGGTTGGGAAATACATAGTAAGTGAAACAGTTTCTTTCTAAGGAATAAACATAGGTCATAAAATTGTTACATTAAGCAATTCCCAAGTGGGGGCTAGGGTATTTCTTGAATGTTCCTATGGTTAAAAACATCATGCAGTACTGAATATAATCTGCAGCCTAAATTGGATAGTGTTATACCTCCGGCAGTGCTGAGAGCCTCATGAATATATTTTGCAGAAGGGTAGAAGAAAGGTGAAATATCAAATGTAGGCAGGTCATTAGCCGCCACTCCACAGTACACAGTTGTGCCATAGAAATCATCATATATATATATGTCATACCATCATATATGGTATGTCAGGAGATCAATGATCACTGAAGCTGTGAACTCTCAATATGAATCATGATCAGACTTACATATCTCCCAGAAACAAATCTGGCCACACTTCATCAGCATGGTTACACGATAGACAACCTCCGTGTAGTAAATCCTCCAGCTGCGAGATAGTGGCAGATTTGTACGGGATGAAAGCCATGTTTATCTCTTCAGCGATTTTAGGAGAATAAATGGTCTCCATCTTCTGTTTTCATGTTTATTCAACTTTTAACCCTACAACACTGTGGTCTCTGAATGACACGACCAGGTGTGTGACACAGTATTAACTTCTGTCCTCCAGAAGATGTCACTGTATCTATGTTGTGATCAAGTATAGGCCAATAAAACCACACAGAGTTCTCAGTGTATTCTTTATTTGATCTACTTCAAGAAAACAGAGAAATTGATCAAGTTTAATATCAGTGTTGTACTGATGCTACATACACCTCTCCTCATAAACCAGACAACTAACATAGAACCAAATGCTTCTTATCTTAAGATAGAAATTAGATGCATTATATTTGTTGGTCTTTTGGGCCACAGTTGAAAAGCATAAGCAAAAGGACTGGCGCCCCCTCCAGGGTGTATTCCTGCCTTGCGCTCAATAATTCCAGGTAGGCTCTGGACCCACCGCGACCCTGAACTGGATAAGTGCTTACAGAGAATGAATAAATGAATAGTTGTTAAAGTTAAAATGTATTTAAAAACAAATGCTTAATAATTAGTGATTTATCCCTCTTTTCAGACCATTGCTGATTGAGAGCACCCTAAAAGCCTTGCCCATTAGGGTTACATCACCTGGTAGTAACAATGTTACTGTCATCAAACTTGCTAAGGTTTTCACAGCTACCCATTTCTGTAGCATTAGGTTAATTGACAGGAACAGGCTGTTATGGTTAACAGCATAAGGCATAATAAACTTTACAATCTATGGTATCTCCTTCATCTGTGAGTTGTCTTTATATGTTGGTTCCTCAGTATACTTGCATATTCAAGCCACAGTAGTTTAGCCATGTCCTTTCAACAGAGGTTTTCAGCCAGAAATGCTTTTGAATGAAACATGATACAGGGCAGCTAATTACAGCAAAGATCATTTACGTCTTTAAAGGATTGTAGCAAAACCAGCTTGTCTAACATAAAAAAAAACATGTTGGGAAATGGTAATGTAAAAGAGACATACACATGAATTTTATTAATGGGCCTTTTAGAAAAAAGAATGTTATTACAAGAACAATGTACAAAATACTTTTACTTGAAAATATAATTAATTATGACAGAAAAATGAATGTAATAACAACAAAATATATAGATGGAGAGGTCTTGTCTTTATTTTCCGACTAGTCTCTTGATCTGAGTCTTGCAGTGTCTGACATTCTTTAGCTCTGAGGTGGAGCTGTCATGAAGCCCAGACACATAACTTTATATGAATTTCCAAAATCTCACTAGACCAAAGTACTTTGAAAACCCCACACTATTATATAGCCGTACATGATATACAGCCTCAGTCTGTTCCTGAAAATAGTCTGTTACAGCATCTGTGTTTGGAATAACCCCCAGACCTGGTTTGTCCTCTGCAGTATCACTGGTTACTACCTTTGGTAGCTAATGCAATCAGCTGTGATTTTCCATTTTAATCCAGCTATAAGGCTTACTGAAGTTCTTGCTCCACAGGGGGTTATTATTCATTGGTTTGCAACAAAGACACAGATATAACAAATTCATCAACTGTTCAAAATATTTGTGTAATTAAATGTTTAAGATATATCTTCACTTGGAGAGGTTTGATGTGAACTGTTCTGGTTCTCACGTTGTCAGTTTTGATAGCAACTATAGAAACCAGATGACAGGTTTTCATGTCTCTAAAAGCTGCTTCATATCCTCAAGCAAGTTATAATGTTACTTTTGAGATATATACTCATCCAAAAGTATTTGCCCTTCTGACACATAGGAACTTGAGTGGTGGCGTATTTTACACCAAGGCTGCAGCTGCTCGGCCATGGAAACCTATTATTTCACAAATATTTGTAGAAACAGGCTGCATGCCTAGATTTTATACACCTGTGACCATAGAAGTGATTGGAACTAAATTCAAGGTTATTGAATTACTGATTCTTACCCATTATCAATATTAGAAAACAAACAAACAAAAATAAACAACAACCAAAAAACCCAACATAATTTTGCTGGTCTTGGGCAGTAAATAGACATTTGCATGGTAAAATGCTTAAATTTGTATTTGTGGTGAAAACACTGTTCACTGGTTCCCATTAGTACTGTACCAAACAAACACGGTTACTTTGTGACAACTTTGTGACAGCGTTGTGACGTTGTATTTATTTGGTGCCCACAAAGTTGTCTTTTTGGTTGTCACTACGTTGTGACAACGTTGAAATGAAATTCCTCAGAAGGTTGTGACAACGTTGTTTGACAACTTTCTGGGAGGTTGTGACAACGTTGTTCAGACAACGTAATCAGTTCCACCTTTTGACAACGTTGTAGCAACGTTGTAAGAAAGTAGACAATGTTGTGACAACGTTGTGTGTTTGCTGGGTAAATGAAACAATTTTAAAGGTTCACAGATTACTTTGAATGAGCATTTTAAATGAGCAATGTTTAATACAATCGAAATTATAATACAGTTTCAAAACAGTGGAGCGAGCTGTCTGCCTCCTCTGCCTCCTCCAAAGACGTGTAGCTCGACCAGGTTGCCAGTTTGAGGAAAACTGAATGAACAAGCAAGAGACGTGTTTAAGAAATGTGGACTGTGATAGCTAAGAAGTATGTACCATAATCAACATATCTCCACAGAAAAGTGAACGAGCAGCCGTCATTTCCCTGCATTTACAAACCTTTACTGTCCAATCCCTCCTTAAATATTTAGACTAGACAAGGCTAGTGTTACTTATTGATTTTCCATAAATATCATAACATCGTTTTCAACATAAATATCGTTTAGGAGGCAGAACTTTGCTTCTTATTCACAATTTTCATAGTCAAACCTTTCGTCCCACCTTACGTGTCCGTTTAAGAGTCTTATTGGTGTTATTCGCCAGCTTCTTGCAATCTCTGTTCGACCGAGCTGAAGCTAGCGCTATAGATTTTGAAATGTTTGTTATTCCACTTTATCTGTTAAAACCACACAAATCAATTGTATGTGAGGTCACTAAACCTACTTAAGTGAAAAGCAAAATAAAAAGAGTCGCCATTTTTCCTGCACTTACAAGAATAAACTGTCTAAACAACATTAAAATTTTACACTAGTCAAGGCTGGTGTTATTTTCCCTGCACTCATAAATGTCATTTTAGGAGGTAGATGCTTGCTTCTTATTCATACATTTTGTATTAAAGCATTTAATTCCACCTTAAATGGGTCAGCTTAAGAGTATTTGTGTTATTCTCCAGCCTCTTATTAAATAATCATCTCCACCTTAAACAGCTATGCGAAGCTAAAGCTAGCGACCAAGGGTACTTGATGTCACTAAAACATTTACCTAGTAGTGAAATGCTTATATTTGCTGTGTACTACAAAGCTTGATTTTTCTGTTCCACCTTAAATAGGTTAATATACGAGGCTTTTCAAACACAAGTCTTTCTCCTTAATTTGTTTAAAACACACAAACATGACTGAGAAACACATGAATCTGCCTCAATTTCTTTAAAACAAACAAACAATGGTATTTACACCTTTCAATCGTGCTGACAATCACCTTCTTCTTATAAATCACAGTCCTAACACCTTCCAAACATCGCAATACCTCACTGTCTTTATATAAAACTCACAACCTATGGCGTTTACTCCTTTTAACCTATACATAGGCATTTGTACTGCTATATTTTGTTCAGAAATGATTTGCTGTTATCTGTTCGGCTCTGGTTCTGTTCTGTATTGTTGCTGCTTCCAAACACAAGCCTAATATTTTCTCTCATTGTACTCTGTTGATGGAGATTTGTAGAATGGGGCTTTTTGGGTCCGGAAAAATATAACATTTACTCTATTCATTTGGTCATTTCATGACTGTAAGACAGACAGTATGTTTGTAGACTTGGCAGCGGTGGGTTAAGACATAATGTGATTGGACAGAGGGTGGGACCACTGACAGGACCTCGGAGGGCGGGGTCACAGGAGCTCCCCTCCGGACTGGGCACTTCTCAAAAAGAATATGCTGAGAGGCAGCAGTGTTTTAGCTTTCACTCTTTCCTTAAAGTCTGTGCTCCCGCCAGTGGGATAATTCAGAACTTGTGCCAAAACACTTATTTTTCAATTTGTGAAGCTGATGGTAAATGTTTTGCACAGAGCTCAGCTAAAAGAGAGGAAAATGGCTTGTAGTAAAGGTTGGGCTCTCTCTGCTGCTCATATGTATGGCTAAGTCTTTCCAAAGTAGTCTGTGTCTTTGCTAAATAAATAAATACCACCGTTTACAAATGATTCAGTTGGTCTCACTGATGTGATGGGGGCTAATGGTCTATTATCTTTGACAGTGGGGAGGGGATTTCTCACCTGTGTTTCTCATGAATCTCATACAATGTGTGAGCCACAGGTATAGAAAATTACAGTGTCAAATCAGATTCATAGCAAAATAGATAGCTGTAAAAAAACAGTGTATAGCCAACAAACATGTTTACAGAGTTCAGAGCTCTAAAAAAACTTAATTAATGTGTATTTTCACTATATATCAACACCTTTAAAAATAGGTTTTTGAAAAGTCAATGTATAGAGTTAATCAAAAAAACAGATGGATGACATATCAGCTTCGTCTCTCACATTACTTTTGCTGGATTTGGAATTGTGCAATACATTAGAGCTGAGGTAATGCTGGTGAAGGCCGCCAGTGGGCTTTACAGTCACTATTTTTGTGAACTCAACTGCGGCTGCGCAAACCTTCTCATCATCATCCGCGTCGTCGTCATTGCCGCTGTTGCCACCGCGCGCGCACGCGCTTTCTACGTGCACGAGCAGCTCACATCTCTATGAAGAAGTTGGGAGTGGAGGATTATCGTGGCGTGTGTGTGAAAGAGAAAGAGAGCGGGCTCTCACTGTCTGGAGAACACAGGGCGCTGTCTTGTAACGTTATTTGTTTTCACTCGGCCATATTTTTCTGCTTTTCTGACCTGTTCTTTGCCAAGAAAGGCGCAGTGTTTGGGCCGTAACCCTTGCCTCTCTGTTTTTGTGGAGCTGAGAGCTTTCCCCAGGAGTTTTGGTTGGGTCCGCATCCGCTTCGGTTACTTTGTAGCTACAGTAAGCTAACCGCGTATCGGAAACACTAGCTACGGTTTCACTGATTTGGTTTGTTGTGGCACCGTGAAGACATCTTCCCAAAGTGGATATTTGAAGGTTTCAAACATTGGAGATTTGCTTTGTATAAAAATATTCGCGAAGGGATAGCCGAGAAAGTCGACAGCTAACCGAGGAAGGAAGAAAAGAAAGCTGCTGTTCTCTCTACTTCTCATCGAAGAAACGTTAATTATGGACGTAACGTTAGTCTTCGTGAATGTTTTTCCTCCACGGATATGGACCTGTTAATAGACAAAGCCTTCATAATTTATCCCCATTTTGTCAGTTCTTGACAGAGTGGTCCTTTTCGCAGCGTTTGGTATCAGACAGCGCTATCTCGCACTATTGCAGTTAAATGTGGGCACGAGTTAGCTCAGGGTCTGAGACTGAAACCTAGCCACTTAGCAAACTTTTGAGGAGGGTTGGGTTTAACGACCGTTATCTTCTGTTTTAAGTCCTATCTCAAAAACGAACGGTTCGGTAAAAATGTCATTTTTCAATTTTCGGAAGATATTTAAGCTGGGCTCTGAGAGGAAGAAGAAACAATATGAACACGTCCACAGGGACGTGAATCCGGAGGAGGAGTGGGAGATTGTTGGGGAGCTTGGAGATGGAGCCTTTGGGAAGGTTTACAAGGTGAGAATATTCCCTTTGGGTGGCACACAGCTCTGGGTTCCTTCATTTTGTTTCTAACACATCACCACGCCTCTGTTTTACTCTTATTTCCTCTATTTCATTATTCTCATCTGCTGACATGATGAATTTGTTGGCCTTATACGCCCAGTTTTGGCCTGTCATATTGCTCTGAAAACACATTCCCCACGTAGTCTTTATTCCTAAAAAAAATTGTAGAAGATATTGTAGGTTTTATAGAAGGGTATCAGCATTTTGGTATTTTCTACGTATTGAACTGGCCCACAACAAGAACCTTAGGTGATCCAGTGTCACATTAATGTAATATGCTGCAAGTGTTCTCAATTGTAGTCTGGCATGGATGTTGGCAAGGGTTGTGAAATATGATACTCACTGTAGATGAACTGAAGTCATGACAGATGTATGAAAACATACTTTTTAATATTGCATACTTTCTCCACCTTTATGTAGCTAGACTTTGACATTTGCCAAGGTTAGAGCTGATACTGATAAGCTGATAAATGCTATGATTGTAAGGGCCGGTACTGGGAAGGGTCAGTTCACATTCACATAGTCTAAATGCTTTGTTACTGCTCCCTGTTGTGGAATGTTTTGTGCATGTACCATGCTCCAGACAGGGTGTTCCCAAGATCTTTTTTTAACCATGAAATAAAGCTAAATTGAAGATGAATGTATTTCTTCAGTTTTGTGAAGTTCCACCAGCAAGGATTTGTATAATGCTTTAACTGAGTGATGGCTGTAGGGATGGGGATATGGCAGTGTCACAAATGATGCTTAATTCCTTAAACACACAAATCGTCTAGTTTAGACAGAGACATTCTACACCAGTGATGCCACATTTAAAAACAGCTATAAAGAACTCTGGGCGTCATTATTTTTATTTAGTTTCACTTACTTCATTAAATTCATTTTAATAAGGCAAATAATCTATTTTGAATTAAATCTGTGGATGGGCAGTATTATTTAAGTGCTGACAATGCCTCTAATTCACTCAAAAACAGTTTATTGCAATGACAAAATATATTACAGTAACAATAGTAACTGATCATATAAATGTAGATGCTTTCTTTCAGTATCAGTTCATAAAAGTAGACTGCCTTCTATTAATAAACCACCAGCTTTTTTTCTGAAATAAGTTGAGACACATTCTTTTAGTATTTCTTCCTGAAATGTATATCTTTGTCAGAAACCTGTTGCAAAACCTGCTGTGTGTTACAGTAGTGCTGTTCTTTTTTTGAAGTGCAAATAGGTTGTTTGTTAATGTCTCACCGGTATTGTCATTTTATGATGTTCTTTGTAGCATCTCAGGCATTGTCTTTGAGATTACAAAGAGATTTAAAAATGTAACTTGTCATTCAGTGCACTGGTTTCCATCAGGGAGAACTTGACACTGAACATCTGCCCCTTCCCAAAGCCTGTAAACTAGAGCTAGTTCTGCCAGCTTGTATTATCAGAGGTTTATCCATTCCTTAAGGAACTTGTATTTTAAATTCAGTAGAGATAATTGCAACAGAAGTTACTTCTAATATACTACAGTTTTGCAAGAACACATAAGAGAAAGGAGCAAGAAAATAAACATATGGAGACTCTCAAAAAGGAATTTTTACAGCACAGCGTTGCTTGCCAATTCAGCATTGAACATGGCAAGTTTATATCTCTGCATACAGTGATGCCTTATGAGAGAACATACACTGAAAGCCAAACCTCTACCTCTCCTCAGCAGTAAAAATTAAATGCTGAGTGGACAGAAAACTGGTCCAAAAGTTACTTAGTGATGAGAGCCAATTAAATTAAGTTGGGTCAAATGGGAAACATTATGATTAGCATCCAGCTAAATCCAGAGAATTAATTTAAGGTAAGGTAAGAATGTGCATGATTTGGGGGATGTTTTGTTGAGCAGGGCCTGAGTCTTTTACAGCACTTTTTGACTGCATGGCACCATCTCTACTTAAGTCGGCGGTACTTAGTTGGTCCCTGGTTGATTTTAATAATATTAATATTAATACATTACTTTTATATAGCCAGCTCCAGTGTCCTGGAGGTTGTTGGTTCGAGTCCCGCTCCGGGTGACTGTCTGTGAGGAGTTGGTGTGTTCTTCCCGTGTTTGTGTGGGTTTCCTCAGGGTGATCCGGTTTCCTCCCATAATCCAAAAACACATGTTAGTAGGTGGATTGGTGACTCAAAAGTGTCTGTAGGTAAAGGACTGGCACCCCCTCCCAGGGTGTGTTCCCAGCTTGCGCCCAGTGTTTCCAAGTAGGCTCTGAACCCACCGTGACCCTGAATTGGATAAGCGGTTTCAGAAAATGAATGAATGAATGACATGTATGTAGTGCTTTTCAAGTAATCAAAGATGCTTGGAGAATGTTGGAACAGAGGGAGAGAGAGTTCCAGAGTCACAGGGCAGACCTAGAGAAAGCACAGTCTCTATAGCTGTGCAGGCTGGAAGGAGGGACAGTGAAGATGTTGGAGAACAGATCTGATGTGTTGGTGAGTGCGAGTGCAGGTGAGAAGGCAGGCAGCAAAATATTGAACCATCTGAATTCGGGACAGTGGAAGAGTTGATGTCATAGAGAAAAGCATTCCAGTAGTCCAAGCGGGTGGAAATGAAGGCATGAATAAGAAATTCAGTGGCAGATTGAGAAAGAGATGGCCTAATTTTGGCAATATTAATGAGCTGAAAATGTGACGTTTACATTATAGAGCTGATATGAGCACTACGCGTGAAAGAGTCGAGTCGAGGATGAAACCCAGATTATGAAGCAGGGAAGAAGGAGATACACTTGAATCATCAGCAGAGAGATAAAGGGAACCAGCTTCTTTTTGAGAATTGATTTTGAACAGATTAGCATGAGTTTAGTCTTGTCATTATTTAACATGAGAAAGTTGTGATTCATTCATTTTCTGATGAACCCATTTTCAACTATAAAAATGACCCACTTTCAAGGACTAGATACCAGATTTGCCTTGTGGAAAAGTGAAAAAGCAATGCAGTGGAAAAGTGCCATTATAAAGCTACATGGCATGGTAAATGCTAATCTGCATCAGAACATCCTTAGACAAGATACAGGTTTCTTCCATGTAAACATTCTCCAAACATCGAGCAATTTTTGTGAAAGATAATGTGCCATGCCACAGTGAATTCAGGGGCTTTGAATATATTCCTAGAAAGCTGCACCCATGGACATTTTTAGTTTGTAAGTTTCATTTTCATACAGTAGTTATGTTCTTTAATTTTGAGTAAAGTATTTTCCACAATATAAAGTAATTTATAAGGCTGTTATTTTAATAATATTAAGTGGTATAACCAAAACTAATATTCCTTTAAAATTTTGAGCAATGAAATATTCCAAAATTTGAGGCAAAATTAAGTATTTATGAATATTTTTCTATTTTTAATTTCTTTGCTATATTTGTCACAGTACTGCCTTGAAGGGTGGTAACTGTATCAAGAGTTCCTACTTTTAGTGATAAAAGACTACTTTGCTTCTGGTTGAAGTCAAGGTGTCAGGCTAGCTAGTTTCAGTTGTGCAAATGCTGCATCCGTTTCCTTACTGATTACAGCAAGGACAGGCGTTGGCTAATACAAAGGGAACTAGAATGTGTGTGTGTATGTGTGACGTATAGCTTTGTGTAAATAGAAAGGCTGACCCATACACACTGCACTTGTTCCTTTCTCCTTCCACTCTTCTGTGTTTTGGAAGCCATAAACATTACTTCTCAACAGAAGCACACCCAGTTGTGACTAGGAAGCGCAGAATAAAACTGAGTGTCACTCCTCCCATTAGTGACTTAAAATAGATGAGTAGTAGCCCATCTTGATAATGGTACAGCCTTATTACCAGGAAGTCCAGATGTGAACTGAGTCTGTATTTAGGCACACAGGGTTAGTCTATATGGTTTTACTAGTGCTTTCTCAAACGGTCTTGTTATGCCTCCTGATGAAGCAACCACTATCTTGTTTCCTCTTTTTACTTCAAAAAAAAAAATATGAATGCATTTTGCAGCCTGAAGCAGTTGCAGAGAAAAGGGCAAATTCAAACTACTGACTTTTATGTGTAATATGTGGATCACAGTTTGTTAAATAAACTTTTAATAAATACTGAGGCATTCAATTGTTTTGACAGGTCCCACTTTTCACTAAATCTGGGGATCTGTTAGGATAGTCTCATTGGTTAGATAATGTCTTCAGACATGGAAGACTGTGTTAGCTCCAGCACGTTGTTGCTGCAGTTGGAAGTGTGTGAAATTTGGAAGGAGAATGTTTGTATTTAAGTAGGTCAAAGAGAGTACACATTTCATACTTCACAGATTCTTTCAGTGACAGTTTGCCTTCAGATCTTACGCTATAAGTATGTACAAAGGAGCAATATTCTGAAAAACAAAATGTGCTTACCAGTCCTTCAGATCTGTCAAGATCCCCCACCCCTGTAATATTAGTATTAGTGTTTTCTGCTGCCTTATCCAGCAAGAGCTGCTATTGCATGAATTTATTTTCTCCTGAGTCTGTTTATTCTGCATTAAAAAAAAAAAAAGACAATAAAAACACCTTGTAACTCACTCACAATCTCACTGACCCATATTTGCGAGTTGAATTTTTCTATAAGGGGTGACATTCATTTCATTAAGATTGTGTTCCTGTTAAATGCTCTGTGAGCAGAGGTGCAGTTATAACAGTTTTAATTATGACTAAATATTTGAATACAGGTTTAATTTTTTATTTTATTTTTTAGGTGTTTAATTTTTTTAATTGTTTTTTTTTTTTTTGCATGCCTCCCTGTTCCTTTATTCCCCTACTGTTTGTTTGCAGGCTCAAAATAAACAAACTGGTGTCCTGGCAGCTGCTAAAGTGATTGATACCAAGACGGAGGAAGAGCTGGAAGACTATATGGTAGAGATTGATATCCTAGCCTCTTGTGACCATCAGTACATAGTCAAACTGCTTGACGCCTACTACTACGAGAATAAACTATGGGTGAGAAGATATCCTTTTAATTATAGTTGCTTGTCTGTGTTCACTTGTGTGTGTATATATACACACACATGCACATATACACACGCACACATGTCGCAAACGGTGGAGGAAGAGTGAGGTTAGTTTGCTTATGCTGAAAATTTTATGTGTATGAGAAATAACCACATTTGTGTAACTTCTCAAAAAGCTGCACTACTGCTGTTGCTTATTCAGTATTAATCTCCTTGTCTGCAAACTACACAATCAGTGGATCATTTTCATTCTCCTACAGAACTCATAAAACATATAAGGCCAGGTGGTTTCAGATGACCCCCTTCTGTGCTTGGCAGGATAATGGTCTATTACAAATGACAAGAGAAAGTAGCCATGCATTAATTATAGACAGGTTCAGCCTGCTCCCACATGCACATCAGATGAGATTAATGCATAGGTCCCACCAGCATCATCTTGTTTGTCTAAACCTAGAGAGCATATCAAATCGGTCAACTGTAAAAGCTTTAAATGGACTGAGAGAGGATTCCCACAGCTTACAGTATCTGTGGCAGTCTTCTAAAATATTAATGCAACCCTGAGAATAATCGGAACTCTGATAAGTTGTTGGTTATCTGATGGTAACTTTAGTGTATCAAAAAGAAAGAAAATCAGGATAAGTTCTAATAAGTGAATTGTGATTGTATGCTTATGCATAATCACTTTTACCCCTTTTTGGAGGTGCGGAAATCAGAACATATTGATTTACTGATACGTCTAATATTTGCATCATAATCTGATAGATGTAATCACCACAAGCTTTTATCAAATTCTGTTATGACTTTTGGATTAAAATCTGAAATCTGATTTTGTTGGATATGAAAGAGATTTAGCTTAGTTAATGCAGTTTAGACCGGGATTAAGCTTAGAACTGGACTGTATCCTCCTTCCAAATGGAAATAAAATCACAGTTCAAAATGCTGTATAATCTAGGACTGGGCTTGTAACCAAAAGGTTTCCGGCTTGATCCCCAGAGCCAGCAGGTAATGACTGAAGTGTCCTTGAGCAAGGCACCCAACCCCCGACTGCTTCCCAGATGCCTTGGCTAAGGCTGCCCACTGCTCCGGGCATGTGTGCTCACTGATCCCTAGTGTTTACAAATGTGTGTTTCACTGCACGGATTGGGTTAAATGCGGAGAACTAATTCCTCTGTGTGCAAGCACAGTGGCCAATAAAGTAATTCAAATTCCAAAATTTAAAGCTTTACCCTTTTATTATAGTCAGTTGTCTACTGTTATTGACAAAAAGAAGCATTGCATTTTTTTAATTGGTTATTGGCCTATTATTCTAGAACCTGAATGAATCTAAGTGGAGATTTATCATAAAAACACCTCTCTCTCTCTCTCTCTCTCTCTCTCTCTCTCTCTCTCTCTCTCTCTCTCTCTCTCTCTCTCTCTCTCTCACTTGCTCTTGCTCTCTCTCATTCTCAATCTCAATATCTGTCTTTAGATTCTTATTGAATTTTGTGCAGGAGGAGCAGTGGATGCTGTTATGTTGGGTGAGTTTTACTTCCTTATATTTGGGAAATGAAGCATAAAAACAGTCCAGTCTTTTAGCTGTTACACTCAAACATGTGTTGTTCACAGTAGGCCATGCTCAGTTTTACACTGGAGAGATCCAAGCATATAATTATTGAAGTTCCAGTTTCAAGGAGTGGGTAGTGTCTTTTTTAACTTTATAAGCAGTTCTGTCTTTTCTGCTGTAGTATGTGCAGTAGTTTCTGGGAATCTCTTACACAGTTTTTCCAGTAAATGTTATGAGACTGCATTATACTTCGGTAATGCCAATATCAGTATTATGACCAACCACAAAGACGAGTGTACTGTTAATTAAGTATTTTCTGAGTTTCATATGAAGGTTGTCTCTTGTTTACAATATATGTCTTTTGCCTGTATTCCCTTTGGCAAAATATTTAATATTTTTATAGCTTTTATATTGGCAAAATATTATCATAGCCAGAGAATTAATAATCAGACACTCTGTTTCTGGAATGATTTAAACACTGAAGGTTATTGCTTATTGTTATGTCATGTTTACCGGCAATCCAATTTTTTTGCCTGAAGCTAAAATGCTTGTAGTAGATGCAGTTATTGAAGAGGCGTGGTCCTCTTGGAATAGATTTTGTTTGAGCAAAGGAGTTGACTCATTGTTTGTGATAGTATGACTCCTTCTCCCTTCTCTTTCTGTAAGGTAGGCCTCAATTCCCCCTTATCAGGGGACCAGTCAGAGGTTTCTGTCATATCAGCTAGCCATGTCCATATAAATTGTGTGTAGTTTAAAATGAACATTTATGAGAATGAAAGTGTATACTTTTATATATTAAATAAATCTTGATGCACATGATTAGCTTCTATTCATAATGGAAAACTCTGCTGACATATTCACCTAGCCACTTCACAGAGAAGTTCAGGGAATGCTTAAGTGCTGGTAAATTAAACTACAGGGCCTGAGATACTTGTAAGGTATCAACTACAAAATCCATTGTAAATGTTTGTGAGAAGAACAACTGTATTAAAAAGTACTGTATAACATAATTTATTACTCTCTAGTACCTTCTGACAGTGTATAATTATGTGTATGTATGTATTTAGAGCTGGAGCGGCCATTAACAGAGCCACAGATCCGGGTGGTATGTAAACAGAGCCTGGAGGCATTGGCTTACCTTCATGAGAATAAGATCATCCATAGAGATCTCAAAGCTGGAAATATTCTCTTTAACGCTGATGGTGACATCAAACTGGGTGAGGGCCCCTACAATCTTTGTTTACCATAAGTTTATTAGACTAATACTGGTCACATTTTAAGATTGAACAAATATATAGAATGGCAACAGCAAGGCTATGATTAAAAATGTAATACTTCTCATAAAATTTGTTTAGATTTCATAATGTACATCTTTCAGAGGAAAAATGTTTTTCTCCTTGGTTTTGTTGGTTTTGGCTTCTCTACTATCAGACATATGTTTTTAATCTGGATCAATTGCTTCACTCAGCTGACTTTGGAGTGTCTGCAAAGAACACAAAGACCCTTCAGAGAAGAGATTCTTTCATTGGAACTCCTTACTGGTTAGTCATCATGCTCAGTTCTGCATAATGTGTATATTAGCGCTTTTATACCCAAAGACAAACATATTTAATGATTTGGTTCCTTTTGAAATTTTGTTGCATCCTCAACCACCATTTCACCATCAAGCACTCAATGCTACTAATGTCATACAACACAGGCCTTTGGATAAAAATGTCTTCCTTCCCCTAAACTCTTTTTCCTTTCCATTATTTCCCTAACCTTGTGTCTGTAGGATGGCTCCTGAAGTGGTGATGTGTGAGACATCGAAGGACAGGCCATATGACTACAAAGCGGACATCTGGTCCCTGGGGATCACACTGATCGAGATGGCACAGATTGAACCGCCCAATCATGAGATGAACCCTATGAGAGTCTTGCTCAAAATAGCAAAGTCTGAGCCCCCCACACTCATGCAGCCCTCACGATGGTAATAGCTGAATCATAAGGACTGTGCACATGGACTCGTTTCATTTATCTGTGTTGCGTGAAACCATTGAATATTTTTAAAATGGGTGGTGTCACTAATTGGTGAAGGAATAAATTATTTAAAGCTTTTTTCTGTTTTGCAAAACAGCCTCTGAATTTATCTTGAAATAATGTCTGTGCTGCAGGCTGTTCAAATGAGTAATGATGAATCAGATTAGCTGTCACCCACCCACAGCATTGCCTCATGGATTTCTTAAAAATCTGTAGAACTCCACTGCTCAAATATTGTGTTTTGAAATCTGAGTCATCAAGTCTACATAAACCCATTTTTTGCAGTTAAGGCATGTATTTTTAGATACTTTACTGTTTTGAACAGGTCTCCTGAGTTCAGTGACTTCCTGAGGAAAGCGCTAGATAAGAATATTGATCAGAGATGGAGCACATTACAGCTTCTGCAGGTGATTGATACATGCAATAATAAAAGTTGCCTAAAATTAAAAAGAATGCAGGTCATAACATGTTTATTTACTTGTCCTTCAGCATCCATTTGTTTCAAGCGTAGCTGATAACAAACCTTTACGTGAGCTGATTGCTGAGGCCAAAGCAGAAGTGTTTGAAGAGATTGAAGAAGGCAAAGAGGAGGAGGAGGAAGAAGAGACAGAGACACAGCCGGTATGTCACTGATATCTGCATTGTTGACAATAAAAGACTGTCAGTAATTGGAGTTGGGAACCAGAATCTGTCCTTTCAAATGCTGACTGAATAATATTGGTACTACAGAGAATAGATTCACGTCAAAACAAGCCTTGCCAAATTTTGGTTCAAGTGTAGCATGTCGCCAGGGGATGTAGCAAGCCGTAAGTTATTGTAAGCCTGGTTACATTTTTCTAAATTTAAGGAATACAACGATCTCTGCATTATGGCTTTATGTTCTCAAGGAATGAAACTTTTTATTTAAGCAAAGCTGAATATGCAGAATTCCTCCCAAAGTCCAAAAACACACATTGGTAGGTGAATTGGCTACTTAAAAGTATGCATGGGTGAATATGCAAAAAAAATAACTCTCATGACCATACTTGAAAGCAGATAATTAGAAAGCCGTTCACTCTGCTTGACTGAATGCATGTCTCAATGTGAATTAGGTCAGAATGTCTGCAGTAGTCCCTACACCATTATAATTTTTA
This sequence comes from Hoplias malabaricus, assembly GCF_029633855.1. Taxonomy (NCBI): domain Eukaryota; kingdom Metazoa; phylum Chordata; class Actinopteri; order Characiformes; family Erythrinidae; genus Hoplias; species Hoplias malabaricus. The sequence continues at coordinate 10,279,682 of NC_089807.1, read as the reverse complement.
AGACGGAAAACAGACATTGATCAGAAGGATGTAAAAAATGCACATGATTTGCCTGAAATGTAAAGCTGGCTGTGGCAAATCTTGGTCAAACACAAAATACACCTAAAAGCTTAGAAGCTAAATCCCCATATGAAACTGTAAGTGAGGAATTTACCAATTTAATTTTGATATGTTCATGTAAATGTGTACAAGTAAGGAAGTTCAGAAAAAACACGAAAAAGTATGCGCTTCATCAAAATTATAACTCATTTTCTTTGTTCAATACGTGTAGACCACAGGGTTTACTTTGAGCTGGGACATTCATTATTGTGTTTAAACATTAGAATAATAGAATATATTATTATATTATAATATTATATTATATATTATATATTTCTTATATATATATATATATATATATATATATATATATATATATATATATATATATAAGAAAGAATATTATTATTATTAATAATATAAAAATCTAGGCCTAGTGTTTTTGTATATCATGGAAATAAATTTAATGTGTTTTATAAAACAACACCTAAATACATAAATTAAAATTACTACTAAATTACAACTTACCAAGACCATTTTGTTGTGTCTTTTGTATTATGCACGTAGGATGTACAAGGACATAAGCGTGCACTGTCAGAAGCCAGTGTTGGCAGCTTAGAGGAAGACAAGATTTGTCAGAATGTATCTATGCCAGAGCCAGTCTCTGAGGGAGTTGAACCTCAGGTCGAACCCAGCAAAGTTCAGGACAGCAAGAGGATATCAGCTGTGGAACTGAGCTCCAAGGAGCCTGACCTTACTAAGGAAGAAAAGAAGCAAATGGATATTAAAACGGGTTTTAATGCTAAAACCAAGGCCAGTCCTGATGAAATCCAGACTGTTGAAAACACTGCAGTGGAGAAGGTTCCTGAAGAATCAGATATTCCAACACAAAATATCTTAGAATCACAGGAGACTGCTGTTCAGAAGATTGTGACTGTCAGTGAAGAGACTGGAGAGGAGGAGAAGGAGGAGGTTATGATCGAGGGGCAAACAGAGAACCATGCAGATGAACAGAAAATGGATGATGTACAAAAGAGTCAAGATTTGGACAAGGAAACACAGACTGCAACTGCCACAAAGACAGGAGAGGAAATTATTGAACATTTGAAAGGAGCTGAACAAGAGACTAAAGACGATAGTGTTCCTGAAGTAGCCACTATTGTATCGAATGAGGCAAATGTAGATGTTAATGAAAAGATGGAGAGCTCTGTGGAGACTGAAGGTGGTATGGAAAAGAAGGAAGATGATGGACAGCTGGAGAAAATGGTCGTTGAAACATCTGTTGACATGCCTGCAGAAGAAGAGAGAAAAGAGGTGGATTTAGAGAAAAAGGAGGATGAAGATAGGCCTCAAGAGGATTCCCTAGAGGACCAAACTAAAGATGAAGCTGAGACTAAGAAGACAAAACCAGATGATGACCAAACTGAGACAGCAGTTCCAGAAGACCTTCCTGTTAAGAATGAGAATAAAGTTGAGGAGGTCTCTGTAGGTGTGACACCTGTCAGTGTAGTCAATGGACAAAAGGAGGATGAAGACAATGCATCAGAAGGGGCTTCAGAAACATTTGAGGAACAATTGCCTGCCTCTGAAGCAGCTCCAGCAGGTAATGTGGACCAAAACACAGCAGTGGCAGTTAAGCCTGATGTTGAGAAGGATTCCGATTCTGGAAGTAGTTCTGCAGCAGATACCAACAGCATTGACATCAACCTATCCATCTCCAGCTTCTTATCAAAGAACAAAGAGGGATCTGTTTCTATACAGGTAAGAACCTGAATCTACTCAGATTATGTTTAATCTTTTAATGAACAATTCTATAAAATATTTAAGCTAATGATGCTTAATCACCTTGCATAGGATACAAGACGTCAGAAGAAGACTCTGAAAAAGACTCGCAAGTTTTTGGTGGATGGAGTGGAAGTAAGCGTCACCACATCAAAGATAGTTACTGACAATGACACCAAGAGTGAGGAATTGAGATTTCTGAGGTAAATTCTGACTTAAAATATCACCATCTGTTTTATTCAGACATTTCTGTCCGGAAGATTTTCTTTAGAGAATCGTTTATTTCTGAAATGACATATAATTTAATTCTTCAAAAGCCACATTGTGGCACACATTTTCAAAGTCCTGTGGTGTTGATGGTGGTATGTTTAGTCGTATGCTGTGGGACCTGTGCAATAAAATGTGATGTGTGATACTTCGGTAGGCGTCAGGAGCTTCGTGAGCTAAGACTGCTACAGAAGGAGGAGCAAAGAGCCCATCAACAGCTCACCAATAAACTTCAACAGCAAAAAGAACAACTGTTCAGACGATTTGAGCAGGAGATGATGGTTAGTCTTTTCCTCTCCTCAGAATGCTTACTTATTTTGGAGTTATTAATATCAGTGAATCTTGTGAATCACAAGTTTGACTTTTGATAAGTTGTGAATAAAGTAGTGTTGAAATGGACAAATCAATAAACTGCTGTAATGTGGCCCAAGGTTTTTTCTGTTATTTACTTATTTTTTTGCATTAACTACTATAGAAGATGGATTTTTGTGATTTTTCAGTGTGCTTGGGTTAGCAGTGTGTGAGCCCAGTTTCAGTTGTCTGCTTTGCTCAGTACAGAGAGATCAGGTTACCTGGTGTTAATCAGATCAGTGTCATCAGTCTCTTTCTCTTCCTCTCTGTCTCAGAGTAAAAAGCGTCAATATGACCAAGAGGTGGAGAACCTTGAAAAGCAGCAGAAGCAGAGTATAGAGCGTATGGAGCAGGACCACACCAATCGCCTGAGGGATGAAGCTAAAAGGATAAAATCAGAGCAAGACAAAGAGCTCTCAAAGTTCCAGAACATGCTCAAGAATCGCAAGAAGGAGGTTAGTGGGAAATGGCAGTAAATTGAATGCTTTATTCATGTTCTGTAGAAATATGAAAGGGATTTGTTGCCATATTTGTCTGGTTGTATATGGTGGAGGGTCTGTGCTTTGGACGGGCTGAGGTTGGCTGCGTTAAGCACTCATTTTTTCATATTCTTTATTTCTGTTTATACACTTGGGTTGTTTTCTGTTTATAGCCCCTTTGCATTTAAAATGGGTCTCAACAAGGAATGCGAAGGTGCAGTTCTATTTCAGATAACAGAAACTATTTCTTCTGGCTTTTGGATCTCTCCCAGAGAGTGATTTGCATGCTGTTTTCCATCCTGCTTGCTTTTATTATTATTATTATAATTATTATTATTATTATTATCATTATTATTATTCGCCAAACATATTTTGGTACAGCTCAGCAGATGCAGTGAAGGTTCAGCCTTGCAGAGACATCAAACAAAGCTTTAAGCCCTTCACTAAGAACGGAGCAGCAGTAAAATGTCCTCTCTAATATCTTCCTGCATGTTTCTATCTTTTAGGTTTTCATTTAAAGGGTCTTTTTTTCCCCTCAGAACTTTATCTCATCAATTGTAATGAATGGCCTTATTATTAGGATTCAAGTGTGGGTTTTTTGAGGGCTTATGTTAAAGCTTGTTCCTTTCCATTATTATGCATGAACTAATTTATTTTACTACTAAACATGGAAGCCTCTTGCTTGGCATGATTGACATAAGAGTATGTTATATCTTAATTTAAAATGCTTTTGTCTTGCCTACAGTACTCAGCTCAGAGACTTTAACTGTGTTTCCATCTGCATAACCATTCTTTAATCATTCAGATATGGCATTGTACCACAAAGCAGTGTTTTAGTCTTTTTAAAGTTTTTATGAAACGTTTATAGTATGAAAGACAAAGTAAAAATGAATATTTTAGTAATATATAAACTAACATTAATCTTGTAATAACAATGTTTTGTTATTTAATTCATTTTTTAAAATTCTAATTCTGTTTTCTAAACAGTCTCTATATTGTTGCTTGTTTTTTGTGTATATAAATGTTTCTAATGATGTGTGAATGTGCTCTTGAGTGTGGGACTTATTGCTGTGGTGAAGGGCTTCAACTGAGAAACCATAGTTAAGTTATAAAAAATATCCTTTTGTTACTTTTAATATTGCTACTTATGGTTTTTGTCTTTTTCCTATTCCGAATTTATAATAGTCTCTATTGCATGGTGCACACCATGATGCAGTGTAAAGGTAACTATTAGGAGAAATGCTAATAGTAACAGTCCTCTAGTGCCAGTGTACAGATTTCTCTTAACAACTCAATAAGTACAGGCTGCCTCTCAGCAAAATCTCATTTTATTTTATAACCTCAGTAACCTTTTAAACAAAGTGAAATGTACTTGTTGCGGAATCACTAGTGCTAATCAGCCAGTCTGTAAACAGGGTTTTTTTTGCTCAGTAAATGTCCTACAAATGAAACTGAGGTAATAGACTCAGTAATGTAGTCCTAGAACCCACTTGAACAATTATTGTCAGCCCCATTTGCGTTTCAAAAATTTTACCAGCATATAAACGATTTGTAGCTAAATTTAGGACCACCGTAGAGGATTGCTAGCAGGAAACGACCATAACATTTTCATGGGCTCAATGTATGTGTCAAGGATTATAAACCACTTTAAGTCTTAAACTTAAAAGTAATTAAAAACCTTTACTTTATCTACAATAATACCAATTTGTCCAGGTGGAAAGAAGTTATGAATTGCATTCTATACATACACCAATCACCCACAATATTAAAACCACTGACAAGTGAATAACACTGATTATCTCTCTATAATGGCATCTCCCTGTAGGGGTGCAGTGGTACACAAAAGTCACATTTTGGTACAAACCATGGTATGGACCTCACAGTTCAGTATCAACAGTGGGCAATCATATGGTTGCGAGCAACTTTAAAAGGGTCCAAATTGTGATTTGATTTGGTCAGAGGATCTCTGAAATAGCAGGTTTACTGGTAAACTGGAACAACAAACAAGAACGGTTTTTTTGAGGATGATCTCCCAAGTTTAAAGACATTTTCCGACTTAAGTGATCGGAAACAGCAAAAATAATTCAGTATTACCCACCTGAAGCAGGTATAGAGCAATCCTTATTTCAGTGTGTGATTTTAAATGTTTGGTGTTCTTTCCATTGTGTAAAAAAAAAACGGCAGATTCCTCTGCGATGAGCAGAGTGAGAGAGAGAATAGCATACTTGATCGAGCCAATTTGTACTTGTTTACAGACACTAGGGCTTTGTAAGCACATTTGACCAGTTGCGAGCACACAAACAAACCGAAGACCTAGCAAACTTACAAAATATATCCCACTGGATAGTTATTTACTTAATCTCTGTTGTTTTAATCTTGTGGTGATTGTGTATATGTTATAACAAAAAGAATTAGGCATAATTATTCATCTATTTGTTTATCTATACCCAAAACAATAGCTCCAACTAATTGTTTATATTAAAGGGTCCTTCTCCCCTTTTGTATTTAGAATAAATCTAAGTTAATTTTTATTCTAGAAGTGTGCACCATTTTAGAGAATTCAGTCAGTGATCTCTTTTAAAGAGTAACTACACCCCAAGACACATTTATTGTGGTCAGTTCTGCTTCTGTAAGTGAGCTCAACTCTGCTATGGGCGTAGATAATGTAGCTCTGTACGAAAGTACAATGACCAAATCTATGTTCTTGCCCCCTAATGGCACTCTCCTTAAATGTGCTTATACTACAATATACTGTTAACTTGCACTTTTTGTTTTGGCTTGGTTTTACCATGCCACGTTGTTCTGCTCACCACATGGGCCTTTTTCTGTATTTAGGGAAACAAAGCTGAAAGCAGTTCAGGGTATTTTCATAATTCAAACAGATAGATTTAGCAGAAGCTAGGGGGTGTAGTTACACTTAACATTTTTGAGATTACATTGGTTTCAGTTCATCATTAAAACTTTCACTATTCTCTTTCTGCTCTTTCACTAATTTTTGACATGGTGGCTGATTATACATATGTGGAAGTCTAATTCATTTTTATAAACAAATTAATCTTGAAAAGATCTTGGCAACCTTTCTTCCAGTGCACTGATGATTTCTGGAAGTCTATGATAAATCATCCATAAATTGCTTGGATTTCTCTCTAATTTTCAGTTGTACTAATCACTCTGAGAAAGTTAACCTTTTAAACCAATCATTGCATGCCATTTTTTTCACTAATACATAATGGCAGCTTTGCTCAGTGCTTTACAAAGCAAAGGCACAATTCCCCAACTATCTGCATACTCGTACACTGTAGGTCAAACAGGAGGTTGGCATGTCACCCAAACACATGAGAAAAGAGCTAAAGAAACGCTTAAAAGAAGATCTAGCAGTTGTTCAGCAAGAGGAGGTAATGTGTCATCAGCCAATACATATCCTATCTAGACATGTGTTTTTCACAGACACTCATTTACATACGTCTAAGCATCCATTAGTTTGGATGACAGATCATGTGTTATTTCTCTTTGGAAAATAAGCATTGGATTTCCACCATTATACAGGAGAAATAATAGAATTTTTACATATTTATCCATAATTCAAATGTAACGGTACCTGTAAAACGTTACAACAAAATATTACCCAAAAAATTAAATGCAAAAACTGTATAGAATGTTAGAACAACAGGTCAATATGGTTAATAAATAAAATTACAGCATCTCTGTGGTATGCACTCATTTGAGGCATTTGAGTCTGTAGATTTTGAGTCTGTATGTTTACACACAAGCAGAGAGGTTAATTCCTGCTTGTTGGTGCAACATTTTTAACAGGTGATATTATAAAACTCCTGCTTCATCCATGTTCATCTCTTTTTGCTTCTATGGGCATTTGTATGTCAGATGAGGCTCAGTAACTTACATCATAACAAATTTGTGCTTTCTGACACTTAATACTGTGACTGCTGTTTTTGCTTCAGTCAACAAGCATAAGGACACTGAACTGATGAAGAGTCGTCCTGAAGAGCTCTTGCCTTACTCACATGCTGCTTTACAAGGCCTTTTTTTTTTTTTTTGGTCTGAAGGATTAGAGTTTAATGCCTCTCTACTGCATGACTGTTCAACAGTCTTATCCCAGAATCCCAAGCCAAAACCAGAAGCTGAAAAGGAGTGCTTGAGGATGATGCGTGTGTGCGTGTGCGCATTTTGAATGGTGATCAACTGCTGAGAGTGTGCTGTTCCTGACTTTGGTAGAGTGCACTCTGTTTTGCTCCACAGGGTGTGGCCCAGGTTATGATACAGTCTTTTCAGTTGTCTTCATGTGCTCTATTCAACGCTCAGATGCAGGATGTAAGTTTTGCCCTATTTCTCCCTCTCCCACTCCCTTGCTCACATATGCCTGGCAACTTTTAAACAGGTAGAAGCAGAATCTATTAGACATGGACTGCTATTTAAAAGTAGTAAATTCAGTATTCTCTTTTTATGTACAAAATTTGTATTTTGTTTTATGACGACTATACTGTACACATTTCTAAAAATGTTTTTGAAAAAACTAAGATCAATGCTTATAGCTTTAGATTATTGCAATATAGTCTTGAGGCAAACTACGTTTCAAAGTATTAATTAAATAAATGTCTTTTGATAATTTAATGTCTTGTAATTTTATGCAAAATTATTATTATTAGAGTGAAACTTGTGAAGGAATGTTTATGAAATAATTTTAGAGGCTCATACTGAATGTGTAGCAAGTTGATTATTGTTTTATAATCCCCATCACCCATCAAAGTAAATTATGTATTTTTGGCTGGATGATGCATATTAATGCTGATTACTGGCTCTTATCTAGTATTAATATCTGGGATGGCACATGTGAGCAAGAGGGTGCTCTTTTTTTGTTTTGGGAGTGCTGTCGCTGTGTGTTTGTGCTATGGTGCAGTGCTTCTCTTTGAACATACTGTACTGTGCTCTGTAATTTTCTCCAAATGCTGTCCAAGTGAGTTCCTGTACATTTCACTCACTGTTATATCTGTGTGCCACTGAACTGTTTTAGAAAATACTGATGATCATCACTCTCTCGACACTAGGACATGTGTAGTAGGGGAAACTTTACATGAACTGAAAATGTTTGGGTTTTTTTTTCCCCGCAAAAATGTACTTTTTAAAAGTGAAATGTAAATTTAAAAAAGTTATATATATTTTATTTATCCTGTTATTTTTATATTTTTGTCTCACAATTCAGCGCTTTATCTTTTGTGTATTACTCATTCACTGTTTTTAATGTAGACATATCTTGCCACTTGAATACTTTATCTAATGCAGTGTTGTACTGTAGTGTTTGTATATGTTATATTATCTTGCTCTATTGCTTTATCCGTCCATATCAGACTGTACCATTTGATGTATGAATTTTTAATGTTGTCTTGTTACAAGAAATGTTTATTTTTTTTTATATATATTTTTCTACTGATATTTCTGATAGTGATTTCAAAAAGTATTATAGACTGATGTTTGACCTGTCCTTTGTGTGAAATGTGATTTTTCCATGACTGCTTGGTAATGGTATATGGCTTTATATGAATAGTTTTTTTTAATGCACAAATTAATTAGTAACATCTCTTTGATAAGCCTTTTCTCTCAATATCTGTGTCTAATATCTAATACATTTCTTCCTGTCTCATTCATCACCACAGGAGCAGGAATTTCTGCAGAAGCAGCAGCAGGAGCTGGATGGGGCTCTGAAGAAGATCATCCAGCAGCACAAACTGGAGATCGCCACCATTGAAAGGGACTGTCTCAACCATAAGCAACAACTTATGAGAGGTCAGACACTATTAAAGCTACTCAGTTGTGGCAGATTACATATTTACATGTTAATTTGCACATCTTATGAACAACACATTTTTATGTGACGATTTATATTTATATCCATAGACAGTACTGTTAGGCAGAAAAATGCTGCAAACCAAGAATGCTTTCAGAATTATTGTGTTAATAGATTTTTTTCAAGTAATTATATTTAAATGTTTGACTGTCCAGAACACCTGCTTCCATTTGTCTGCACCCTGGTTCCTTTTTCAAATCACTTTGTGTTCTGTTAATTGACAGAAATAAACATTAACAGACAGTAACTGATTTATTCAAATTCTACTTAAATTTATTTATTTATTTTAATTTGTGATGGCAATTATTTGTTTAAAATCCTCTAAAATGCAAGTGTCCACATGTCACATTTGTGAACTATTTTAAGAACAATTTCACAGTTTATCATAAGATTATATTATTATAAAAGTTTTATTTAGGCATTTATATAGGACTCAGTACTGGGCCTCATGGACTGTGGTACATGCATGACCTTGGGAAGCACTTTAGGTTGCTGTCAGTGTTGAAGGTGCTGGCCGGTTTGGTATGACTTAATTACTGTCATGTATAGCATGCCTGAACCTGTACAATGCCTACTCACTTTTTTGTGTGGCACTGCTGCCTATTATGTGTGTTCAGTGTACTAATAGTGTGTAGGTGTGTTTTCTCTCTCTTGCTCTGCAGGCTGTCTACTGTGTTGTTTTTTTTATGTATTTAATTTTTTTTTTTTTTTTTACCCCTCTCCCTTGCTCCCTCCTTCCCCATATAACATATCACACTCTTGTTTACAGCTCGTGAAGCAGCCATGTGGGAGCTCGAGGAGCGCCATCTGCAGGAGAAGCACCAATTGCTGAAGCAGCAGCTGAAAGACCAGTATTTTATGCAGAGGCACCAGCTCCTAAAAAGACATGACAAGGTAATGCAATATTTATAAACAGAAATATTTTTGAGCGCTAACTTGATTTGCATTTGCAGTGGATGCTTACTTAACTAAAGTGAATTTTTTTTGATTAGTTTTATGACTGCTGCTCCTCTTGGACCGCTTTTGTTGTGCAAGATAATTTGGGTAGACTGTAAAATATCTTGGCATTCTGTTTTGTTTTATAATGTATATGTGCACTCAACCATGTTCAACCATTTTCTATTAATAGGAGATGGAACAGATGCAGGGCTATAATCAGCGCCTGGTAGAAGAGATGAAGAACAGACAAGCTCAAGAAAAAGGTCGTCTTCCAAAGATCCAGCGCGGTGAGGCTAAGACTCGCATGGCCATGTTTAAGAAGAGCCTCCGCATCACTGCCACAGGGACCCCTGAGCAGGACCGAGAGAAGATTAAACAGGTAACACCAGTGACTTAGAGTAGACATAACAACTTGGGTGCAACCACATTTATTTTTAGAATGTGTATCATTTATTGTATTAATATTACCTGTGCTGGTACTGTCACTGACATGTTTGTCCTCTAAAATGAAATGTATTACTACACATGAAGATAATGGAATTGATGCCTCAAATTAGCTGTTTTTGTTTTAAGCTGCAGCTTCAAAGCTAATGTAGCTTTAGTAATGGAAGCTTAAAGTCATGTGTTAGTGTCATTCTAATTATATGAATATGTGGATTCTTTCAAATGGATTTTATAGGTAATGTCAGATGTATTACTTGTAATTAATACTTGATAATTATATTAGTCATACAGCTCAAGTACACTTCGAACACAAAGCATACATTGATCAGCCAAAACACTTAAAAAATATGTGTCAAGTCCGTGTACACTATTGGTGGTATTATACGATACAGGTGTTTAAAAACCCCAGCAGGAGTGCTCTGTCTGATAGACTTGTACCAGTGCAACACCCAAATAAAACCTGATATTTGGTGATCCTGACATTTGAGCATTGTAAACTCACTGTCCATTTTATCAGTTACGCTTACCATACACAAACTAGGAGGGGTTTCTCAGTCAAGTCATGGCCTATGTGTGTGTTCACTGTGTTTTTGTGGGCAGTTTGCTTTACAGGAGGAGAAAAGACAGAAAAATGAGAGACTGCATCAGCAACAGAAGCATGAGAACCAGATGAGAGACCTCCAGCTTCAGTGTGACTCCAACATTAGAGAGCTGCAACAGTTACAGGTTTACATTACTTCACTGAAAGCTTCATTACTGTTAACTGGATACATGCCTGAAATTTATGCTTTACATAACTCCGCAGACAGAAGCAGTAATAATGTGTTGTCTTCTTTGAAAATTAGAATGAGAAGTGCCACCTGTTAATTGAGCACGAGACCCAGAAGCTGAAGGAGCTGGATGAAGAGCACAGCCAGGAGCTTAAAGAATGGAGGGAGAAACTTCGCCCCAGGAAAAAGGTACCACATGAATTGCTTTATGAGCAAACATTTTTACAGAATCAAGCAAAACATCGTGCCTCCTCTTGGATCACAGTTTTTCATAAATCTATATATAAAATGACCAAAGCAACTCAGAAGGGCAGACATTTTTTAAAAACACTCATTTATATCGTGATTACTTGAAAAGACTTATGGGTGAAACTCTATCAGGATTAGTGTGCTTGTCAGTTTCTTTGTTGGTTAAATATGGAAAGAAATGTATGAATACTGTGGTCCATGAGTGTGGATGTCCTTCTGTTTGATTCCTGATTATATTTGAAGCTGATGCATCAAAGATGTCTATTCTAACACACTTGTAGGCCAGCAGTTGCTCTAGGTTTTAGGTAGCATACATACATTGACAAGATGTAACCCCTGCCCTAAACACTCTCTTGCCAGGCTCTTGAGGAGGAGTTCACCAGGAAAATGCAAGAGCAGGAAGTCTTCTTTAAGATGAGTGGGGAGTCTGAGTGCCTTAATCCCACTGCCCAAAGCAGAGTGTCCAAGTTCTACCCCATTCCCAGTGTGCACTCGTCTGGCTCCTAACTCCTCAAGTCCTCTGCATCTCAGGGTAAAGGTTCTGTTGGCAGAATGACTCATTCTGATGGTCATTCACAGGTTTCCTGGATGTGCCAGCAGGAACATTGGGATCCAGTTGATCATATTGGCATGAAATTCTTTTTATAATATGTAATTATGAAATAACTTCAACCGTGCAACATTTCAGCAGTGCAAAAGTGGTTTAACACGTATGTTATTTTGACATGCTGTACTACTATGAATCCAATGGATTAATGATTTATTTTTATTTATCTGGTCTTCTGGGAGTGTTGCATGATTGACATTGGCTCTGATTAATGCTGAGCACACTCAGATGGGTATTTTGTCTTTAAGAAATAATTGAAAATGCACATCAAATGATTTGGAAACCAGGTGGGGGAGGTGGATTGGCAACTCAAATTTAGCTTTAATGCTCACATTTATGCTTTGTATTACATTAAGCTGCCTTTTTGTTCAGCCTAGCTCAGAGAATTAGCTTTTTATATTTTCTCTGACTAAATGTTCAGTCTTTTGTCTTATTTCCACATATGTACAATATATATTTTGGTGGCTCTCAAATATCAACTAAGAAATAGATCCTTACTTTGATATATATATAGCATTCCCATTGTAGTTGTGGTATGTGTTTTAAGGAGGCACAGTGAGGGTTGTGTCCAGATAAGTCTGTAAGAATTGAATGAAGTCTTGAAGTTACATGCGGCGTTTGCAGAATATGCAGTTTTTAACTATGATGTGCTCATGATGCAGAATGACCTGAAGGAATGTAAATAGGGCTTATATATACATATATATAGTCATACGGAATCATATTTAGGACCAGTGGAAAGCCACTGAAAATGGAATATAATTCCCATATTGCTTATGTGAATCTTAAGAAAATGTCCTAAAACTAGAGATTTGCAATTTCAATATAATAATGATTACATAAACTTTTTAAAGGGAAGTGGCAGTGTTCTTCATATTGGTCCTTTTTAACACAAACATCCGTGGCCAACCCCACAATGTCACTATATAAAAAAAAATTGAAATGTAGGTTTTACTGCATTATTTTGTCTTGATCATATGCAGTAATGTTGGGGAATTAAAAAGGAAAATGAAACTACATTTTATCACTAAATTAACAGTCAATTCCCTGAGCCGTCTGCTCTAGATTGTTGTAGAATAACATATATTTTTTTTTAATTATCCACATTTTTCATGAATGTTCTCCCCAGTTATTTATCATCTCCACTCTTTCTGTGAATCCCCTTGATGGCCACTAGCCTCAGGAGGGTGAAGGTGAACACTCGGCTCCTCCCACAACTTTTTAATCTGCCACTGATACTGAACAGTTTATAATGACAGCAGAGGACACAAACTGTCCAGATATGTCTCAGCAGCCAGCAGATATCCATGCTAGCCAGCAAAAAATTACCAGTCGTACTGTCTAGAACTCCCAGCCTTGGGTACATGAGACATCACCTCTCTGGACGATATCTTAAGTTTTCAATGAGCATGAGATTTTTAGCTTTCACAGAAAATGAGGAGGCAGATGTTAGCATTTTTCCATCTTTTCCTATGTTTTAATAAGTTAACCTTTTATCATCAATTTGTAAAGATAGTACTGTTCTGTCTCATTGAAGATTTGCATATTAAATGTCTTTTTGAAGGGTTGCATATCTCAAACTCGTTGCACATGTTGCTATGTTTACTGTAGTTAATGTTTTTTAGATGAAGGTGTATGGATGTTAATTGGATGTACAGTGATGCCCGGGATGTATAGTGGTGTCTTGAATGCCTTTTTCTAGAAGAATGTGCTGCATTTCAGTGATAAAACACAAAATATATTTGGTCATTTTTTCCACAGTGTTTGACAAATCCTCTACAATGCACCATTTCCACCAGTCTGTGAACTTTTAATATGTGCTTCTTTGTAGCTTGCTTTTGTATTAAATTTCTTTTTTTCTTCAAATTATAAGCCATGCACCTTCTGGCAGGGCTCCTCACATCTGGGGTTTATTCAGACTGCTCGGATGGGTTGAGTTTTGTTTTTGCAGCAGCAGAAAGGTTGATGGCCAAATGAGTTCCCAGAAAAATCTAGGTAGACTGTATACTACAGAGCTGAAAATCAAATCCAGCTGTACAGAGTACATGGCACTGATATGCAGTGCTTTTACCACAAACATGCCATTTCTTTCTTTTATATTTCTTTTTCTTTTCTTTTCTTTTCTATAGTGTAGTTTTTTTTTTTTTTTGCAAGAAGTACATATTCAGTGCATTTTCTGTGAACATTCCCAGTGCTGAGAGATGCTGTTGCTGTTGAAATGCCTCCTGCATGCTGAAATCCTAAATGCTGGATTGAAGTTGAAACATGAGCTCAATGGATAACAATCTGTAGGTCCTCAGATGATTTCAAAGCGCTACACAGAAAATACCTACATCAAGAGCCTTCCTTCTTGGAGAACAGTGAAATCCTGGGGATTATTCTGACAGACATTGATACTTAAATATTGTGGCACTTTGTTGGAAAAGCCTACATTAATTTACCTGCTGTAAATAAAATCCTCCCATGAGTTGAATTTTATATAAGATTTCTAGTGGTTTGTAATTGCACATATTCAGATGCTCACACATTGTACTTTAGACATTGGTGAGAGTTCTTTATTAGATCTTTTCAACATGAAATATTCAAAAATATATTCAAAATAAAAAATGTTCAACATCAACAAAATATTTGAATTTAATGCAAAAAAAACTTTTAATTTCATTTTGAAGTGCAAAAGCAAAACTAAGGGTTTATCACTCAATATAAAATGTAGTTCTAAAAAACACTACTTCCTTTTAATAAAATCTGAGAACCAGAAGACAGCTGTGTTTAAGTAAAAATAATGACAATTGCAAAAGGCCATGCATTCAGCCAGAAAGATATGTATTTTGAGCAAATCTGAAATGGATTACCTCAGGCCTGCTGAACTCAGTAGTACAGAAAACTAAGTGCATACATTTTTTTTGTGCTTGCTCCTTCTAGGATGTTTGCTTCACTATAAAAAGCCACCAAAGTCAAAAACGTAGCTGTTAATCAGACAGAAATGTAGGCCCTAAACACCAGTGCTTCGTTTCTGTCGACCAAACTGGATCTCGCCTGAAAAAAATTAGGAGAAATGGTTAAGTAAGCTATTTCCAGCAGCCCCAGGCACAGAGCAGTTTGGTTCAGATCTCTAACTCACTTCTGCCCAACAACTAACACTCTGCAATGTGTCAAATGTCTATCTGTTCTTCTATAATTTAGATAAATAAGATGAGACCTACATTGTGTGGGCAAAGTGTTTAAAGTTCACAGAGGCAACAGCCAAAACTTTTAACAATGCATTGCTTTACCTTTCTCACCCTTCTGACCTCTTGGACCCTCAAGACCTCTTGGCCCCGGGGTACCAGGTATTCCCTGTCTTCCCATCTCTCCTATACATAACAATATTAAAGTTTTCAGTTTCCATATCCAGATGAACCCAGTGAGCATTTTTTCCTTACTCTGCTTAAGAAAAGTGATTATGTAGGGCAAATAAAGTATTCACATTGCTTCGAGTCAATACTAATTCATATATGGATTTGTATTGTTTACATTACTACATTACATTACATTACTTTTATAATCTTAAATAGTTGTTTATTAAAAAACAAGGTGCTTGGGCTTCCACGTGAGCTGTTAGCAGCTGAACTGTGTGGCTCTGGAGGTTTTGCTTTCTATTTAATGTATTTTAATGTAGGAAGTTGCGGCAGCAAAGCGAGGTAATTGTTCACATCAATTTATTAATTTCTATATAAGGGGGTAAATGAAGGTTGGTGTAAGGAATTTTACATTTATTTTTGGATTTACAGTGTACCTGTCTCTTTTAAGGGAGATAAACTCTTAAATATACCTTTTTCTCCTTTGGGCCCTGGATATCCTCTCTCTCCTTTATGCCCTTGTCTGCCAGGGGGCCCTGGAATGGTGCCATGTACTGGAAAAGTAAAGAGTAGTTATGTGTACCATAATAAACAGAGTGAGAATAAAAACATTGGATTTCTAGATGCTCATATTTCCAACAACGGAAAATATTCAGTTTCCCAGAGCACAAGGACAGCAGTGTGGGGAACACCATTTATTTCTATTCACTGATGATTATATTCAGTCAAAACATTTGTAGATTGTTGGAAATGTAAATTAGGTAAAATTGTGAATATTGGGTCTTACACTTAACAATTTTATTAAGTAAGAACCGTCTGTTTTCGTTCCTGTTACAACTGCAGTCTCACAATTAAAGGCTGTAAAACACTCACTTCTAAAGAAATCCATAAGATCAGTAGTCACATTTCCGTAGGCAGCAAAGACGCGGCTGTATCCTGGTTGACCCGGAGGACCAGGAGGTCCAGGTGGCCCTTGGACACCCATGGAATGTCCTCTCCAATATTCATCATTCATTTCTTGCAGGAGACCCTGACCTGACAGAGAAATAGAGTTATTCATTTTTAGAAGAAAGGTATGATATTCAGTGGATTAAAAAGTATTATAGACATGCATGGACATCAGCCACAGCAGGACTACACTTTTATACTTAGACAAGGTAAAAGACAATGGTGGAAGTACATCTACAGATTCAATTGCAGTTCTTTGCATTCTGACCATGCCTTCGGCACAGTGGTGGTATGAGAGGTGACTGAAAGGAGTGGGGTGGCACAGTGGCAAAAAAGGAAGCATCGCTGTTTCAAAGCTCCAAGTTCTGAGGATGTCTTGGATCATTATCTATGAGGAGTTTGGTGTGTTCTTCCTGTGTTTTGGGGGGTTTCTTCTGGGTGCTTTAGTTTCATCCCATAGTGTAAATACATGCACTTCTAGGTGGATTGGTTATTCAAAAGTGTCCATAGCTGGGAGTGTGGGAGTGTGTTAGGCCCTGTGACGTACTGACACCCCACTCCTCATGTGCTCCTGCCTTGCACCCAATAATTATGTGTAGGTTCCAGACCCACCAAGGCCCTGAACAAGATGAAGTGGTTATAGAAAATGAATACTTGAGTGGTGGTGAGTTGCAGAAACTTCATAGTGGGACACAGAAGTCAGACCGTAAGAGGGAGGGGCTTCGGGGACTTATTACTTACTGTTTAAAATATATTTAGTGTAATTACAACAGGACATTTTTAGGAAATTATGCATTCTTGTATCTCTGGAGAGGACAGCAGAAATAAAATTGCCATGCAAGTCACAGTTCATCTCAGTTAATCTCAATTCTGTTTACCCTGTAGGAAAATATTTCAATAGAACCTTGTGTTTATCAGTAATTCATTCATTCATTCATTATCTGTAACCCCTATCCAGTTCAGGGTCGCGGTGGGTCCAGAGCCTACCTGGAATCATTGGGCGCAAGGTCTGAATACACCCTGGAGGGAGCTACCTGTAATTCCTGCAGACTAATAAAACTACAGGTAGCATGCTAAAATGCCTGTTGCCAAGCATTAAGACCCAGAAATCGTTCAAATCTAATAATCATTCAACTATTTAGGCATGCGTGTGTGGTACACGTATATGTCATATTCATACTCAAGGCCAAGATATACACAAGGCTTATTATTTGGTGAGATGTTTAAACTGAATGAATGTTGTCATCTTTTAACTCTACACACATCTCTCATCACATCATTCAATAAGGAGTTATCAGTTTGTTTGTTTATTATTATATTATGTTTAATGTTGCTTCTTCACTGTATGAAACTGAACCTATTTCAAATAAGACTCCCTCTACAGAGCTTAAACTGGTTCATTCTTGGACTATAGACC
Source organism: Hoplias malabaricus (assembly GCF_029633855.1). Lineage (NCBI taxonomy): Eukaryota > Metazoa > Chordata > Actinopteri > Characiformes > Erythrinidae > Hoplias > Hoplias malabaricus. Next base: position 10,262,192 of record NC_089807.1, on the reverse strand, counting down.
AGTTTAAATCTTTACTTCATGTGTGGTGCTCTTTATAGAAAACAATAATTAGAAAAAAATATTGCTAACTTTTGTTTGTAACAATTAATTATTGTTCCTTTAAATTCATATTTTTAAACATATACTGGATGTCGTATTTGAAGAAAGTTCTTCACTCACTCCGAATGTAGTCAGTCACTCTCAAAGCAACACTGGTGTAGTCTGTTTCAGCAAGCCTCGCCCCATTACGGTCAGCACCATAGTAGTATCCACCTCCAGCACTGTACCCAGGCTCACCACGGTCACCTTTCTCACCACGGGGCCCTGGAGGACCAGGAGGACCTGGCTGACTGGATGTGTAGCGCCTCATAGTGTCACCTGAAAGAAGAGTCAGAATGACTTAACGATCCCGAGCTCCACCCAGCTTTTACCCACAGCAGCAATCGCACTGTTTTACAGTTTACTGGAAGAATTTGGTTTCATACACCAACCAAGACCACTGTGAATCAGCTGTGGAGTTGAAAGTGGAGTGGTTAATGAACTCACTATTGAGGTACTCCTGAAGCTCAGCACGAATCAATGAACTTTGGCTTGCTCTGTCATATGAAACAACACTTCTTGAGTTCCCTGGAGGCCCCTGAGGTCCTGGTGGGCCCGGTGGGCCAGGTGGACCCGTAACACCGGAATCTAAAATATAATAGAAAAAAAACAGCATTTTTAATGACATTGACAGTACAGATGTTTTGATGATGAAAAATATGTGATGATCAGAACTCACTCTGCAGATAAACCTTGATGTCTTCAAGTTGATATCCTGAGCCTAGAAGTGAGCAATATCATGATAAGTTAATATACATGTTATACATATTATTATATATGATATAGTTGGTTCTTGATTATTGAATATATGATTATTAGTTCATAAAATCTATAGATGTATGATTCATTGGGATTGAGGTCAGTCCATTCAAATTTTTCCCAAACTTGCCCAACCATGTCCTTGCTGAAAGAGAGAACAACCTTCCCGAACCTGCTCCCACATAGTTGGAAGTATACCATTGTCCTAAGTGTTTTGTTTTGCTGTAGCATCACTATTTTCCTTCACTAGAACTAAAGGGCTTAGGCCAACTCCTAAAAAACTACCCTATAGTATTATCCATTCTCCACCAAACTCCACTACAGTTGGCACAGAACTCATTCACTAGTGGCAGCTTGCATTACACCACCCCAAACACTTGCCATTGTGCTTGATGATGTAAGGTTTACATGCAGCTGCTTGGCCATTGAAATCCATGTTGAGAAGCTCACAGTTTTTGTGCTGTTGTTAATGCCAGAGGACGTCTGGAACTCTGTATTTATGGAGTCAGCATAAGCTTGGTGACTATTATGCACTGTAAGCTTAAGAATTCTGTGACTCCGCTCTGTAATTTTATGTGGTTTGACCATGTGTGGCTGAGTTGCTGTGGTTCCTAAACACTTTGGGTTTTTAATAATACCACTCATAGGTGATTGTGAAATATCAAGGAAGGAAAATAAACTCAAAAACTGACTTGTTGCAACAGTGGCATCTTATTACATTACCACAAATGAATTTATTGACCTATATGTAATGACCCATTCTTTTACAAATGTTGTAAATTTTACTTTATTTTATTGACTGCTTGGCTAGTTTCAAGATTTTTTACACCCATGGCAATAGAACTGAATGAACACCTGAAATATTTATTAGATGTTGTGTCCCAATACTTTTGTCCATAGTTTATCTGACATATCCCCTAAACTTACCTAAGGTGGAGGTTCCTGGGGGTCCACGAGGGCCAACTGGTCCTTGTAGTCCTTGTCTTCCTGGAGGACCAGGAGGCCCTGGGCGACCAATACTTCCACCAAGCCCCGATCCTTCAGACAATGGAAATATTCAAAACAGATATATCTTATATTGATATCTATTAATTATTAAAAGAAATTACATAACTGAATAATACATAGATACTAAATTTGACATTTGATATTAACCCTGTCATACCCTACTCCTCACTAGCAAAACACTCAGAGACTTTGGTAGTTTCTATCACTATAGAAAAGTAGCACACTGCTGATATTCTTTTTGTTGGACGCAGTGTGATAGCAATGGCTTTGTTACTGACATTAAAGAATTGAACAATAAAACAGAAGGGGCGACAACATTGATAATATCGTTTATATTTGGAAGCTGCTGACTTATATTTGAAAGACCTGCAGACTTACTCTCAATCAAAGTAGTGATGTCACTGTAACTGTACCCTGGCTGTCCAGGGAGTCCTGGAGGTCCAGGTAGGCCAGGTGGCCCAGGTCTACCTGTCAGCCCTCGCTCTACAAACAAAAACAAATATTTTAAATCACATAATATATTCTTAGCAATGAGGATTTTTGAGCAAGTGTGGAAAAGAACACACCATTTATTATTCTGATGACATAGTTTGCCACTTCCTGTGTGTCTAAACTGGATAGGCTTACGACTCCTGCTGGGCCTGGTGGTCCAGGAGGGCCAATTACATAACGTCTAACATCATCCCCTGAAGAAAAACACAACATCAGTTATTTAGCAAAGACTGAAATGCTGGACTAATCAGCACCTCATGTACTGACATGGTGTGACGACAGTGTTTTTGATGAATAATACTTACTCTGTAATAACGCAATGATGTCACTGACAGAAATTCCACTTGTTCCACCACTTAATCCAGAGCTTGATCCACCACTTAATCCAGAGCTTCCTCCACCACTTAATCCAGAGCTTCCTCCACCACTTAATCCAGAGCTTCCTCCACCACTTAATCCAGAGCTTCCTCCACCACTTAATCCAGAGCTTGATCCACCACTTAGTCCAGAGCTTGCTCCACTACTTAGTCCACCAGCTAGTCCACTGCGTGCTCCACCACTTGCTCCACCACTTGCTCCAACGATAATTCCAGCACCTAGAACGAATATTCAAATATTACTGAATACTCTGAATATTACTGAAAAAACCCTTGAGGCCTAGTGAATATTTTTACAATGACCTCAATCTCATAATTACCACAACTATCATATAATAAATATTTTATCTATTAGCAGCCATGGGTTTACATGGGTGTACATACCAAATAGTATTATTACTAATGCATCGCATATATTTTAAATTTGGCTTCTGTCCTGTAATAGCTGTGAAAAAAGTTGGAACATTCTGTACAATGCCATAAACACAAAAATCTATGATTTGTTCATTCATCTGAAGCTTTATTTAACTGACCATAGCACAAAGAAAAGATTTCCAATGCTTTCAGTTAAGCATTAATAGCTATATATCTATAAAAAAGTAATATAAAAACTTGTGAAATATGTGCTACTCTTTCTCTATTAAAAAAAGTAATGTCCAAACTTCGCTGGAAATTGGGTTTATACACTAAGCATTAGGCTTCTGAAATCATTAGAGTATAAGACTTAAGAGACTTACGTTGAAGATAGGCAATGACCCGAGATGCCACATCCTCAATGGACACTGAAGGCCCTGGAGGACCTGGAGGTCCCCGAAGACTGGACATCTGCTGCCTCATACTGTCACCTGATAACAGAACCACAGATAAACAAAACCACATTGGATGTACAATATATTCACACATATACAGAGCACACAGAGCAGTTTAACTTACTCTGCATGTACTCAATGAAATAACGGCGATAGTCAGCAGCAGATCCAGAGTGTCCAGTGGGGCCGGGTGGTCCAGCCGGTCCAGGGGGCCCAGGCAGTCCTGGGAAGTGAAAAAACATTTTCTGAAGGACCAGGATGAATGAAGAGAATGTAGATTTTATGAACTAATTCTCAAGCCGCTGCCATTAACAGATCATTGTGTGATGGTGCGAAATCCTTCTGCAGGAATATAGAACATTGTTGTGATGAGGTCTGTGAATCTGCCCCATCACCAAACAGCATTATTTGACCTCATTTCCCTGCTCAAAGTGAATTGTACATCCTTCAAACTGTTCAAGACCAATACTGATCAATACTGGTGTTGTTGACACTAGTTCTGCAAATTGCAGTGAATACAATATTTGCTGAGCGGACATGAATCTCCTTACTGAGGGACACAGCAAGTTTGTTGCATACATAATTTGAGACACTCATACATCTGTTATCAACAGATGGATAGCAATCATTTTACCTCTTGATGTTCCTGGGATTCCTGGAGAACCTGGAACTCCACTTTCACCTATGAGACACGAGTAGATCAGTTTATTTTTTCATACAGTTATGTTTATACAAATATATTAATCTGATTGATTTAGATTTCATTTACCCTTTTGACCCTGTTGCCCTGGAGGTCCAGGAGGCCCTGGTGGACCCTGAGCTCCTCCATAACCAGAGACTGCAAAGAATAACAACAACAGGGTCTACTTAATAGTACTCTAATCTAAATAATTATCTAATTTTCAACTTGCAGTATTAAATGAAATATGATAAAAGTATAAAGCTAGTCATCATAACCACTAACAGCTCATATTATTTTACTCAACATATCCTTAACTCACATCTGACAGTTTCACTGGATCCTCCTGGTCTTCCAGGCAGGCCTGGCTGACCAGACTCACCTGCAGAATAATGCAACAAACAGAGCATTAATGAAGTATCTAAAAGGCTCATTTTCATTTCTGTATTTTCTGTTGCTTATCTCTAATCTGTGTTGGTTGGTTCTCATACCTTGGAATCCCCTAAGTCCTTGAGGTCCTAAAAGAATTACACAATGATGATGATGATACTCATGATATGCACAACAAATAAAAACAATCTAAATTTACAAGCATCAAAACTTAAAGATTTACCTCTTTCTCCTTTAGGTCCTGCAGGCCCAGGTGGCCCTGGTGGTCCAGCAAAGAATGTCCCTGTTTATTTAAATTATGCTTTTAGTTGGTGGGAGGAATATAAATATGAAGAATAGCTACTAAATTTACTGTTGATGTCCAATTAAAAACATGTATCTCCATTTTTGTTGATTTATAGTTTGCTACATAATTTGAACACAGAAGCTGTCCTTCACATCTTGTGAAAATTACATTATGAATGGACCAATAGAAATGTTCCAAAACTACTTGGAATTAAATCTTTTTACATTCATGTCAATTGAAAGTTAAGGTTTTCTTCCTTCTCCTGTAAATTAACTCTTTGGGAGATACATGTTTTTAACTGGAGAGATATGAACAAATATAAATTACTCTATAAAAATAAGTACAGTATTGTCATTTTGACCAATTATAAAGCTGACCTGAGTTAGGCACAAAACTCCCTGGCTCTCCTTTGTCTCCTTTCTCTCCCTTGGCTCCAGGTCTGCTATATCCTATATAACAGCATTGAAGGTTAGAGGCAGGTTTTCGGTCTAGTTTTAATTAACATCTCAGACTTTATTAGATTTACCTGGTTGGCCTGGTGCTCCAGGTGGTCCAGGGGGTCCAGGTCTAGAATCCCCTAAAGAAGAATGATAAAAAGTGCCACAGAAAGATTACTCATTAAGTTTAAACATTAAATCTTGTATTAAACAGTCTCTACAACAACCTGTCATGACTTTACATTCTCTAAATTCCCACTGATGTTCTCACTATATCACAATTTCAGTGCCATGGTGCCCAAGCTAATGGAGGATGTGTAAAGTTATATAACACGAATACAGATGAACAGTGACCGTAAACCATGAAGATCTAAGTGTGATTTATCACATTAAATTAACTAGTGATATTCCAGTACCTGGGCGTCCAGGAAGTCCAGGGGGTCCAGGTGGACCAGGTGGACCCTGAATAACTTGGGTAGTACTTGAGGAACCAAACTGTCCTGAAGAACCAGACTGTACTGAAGAACCAGACTGTCCTGATGAAGCAAACTCTCTTGATATACCAAACTGTCCTGAAAGAGACATAAGGAATGTTAGAATGTGCCTTTGATCAATACTTTATCATATTGTTTATGCTATTGTTTACATATTAGGAGAATTTTACTCTCGGATCTGATAGTCTCTCTGGTTTCCATTGCAATTCCTGCTTCTCCCTGATCCCCTTTATCGCCTTTAGGGCCTGCACAGTCAAAAGGATGGGTTTTGTGAATTAGTTGGACATAGTGATAGAACATTGAAAAAATGATCTATCAGAATGAATCTAGAACCATAAACTATTGCATAAATTTTAGAGTGTTGCTAAAAAATTGAATCTGGATATTACCTGGTTGCCCAGGAAGACCAGCAGGACCAACAGGACCTACAATGATAAAAACAAATATGGTTAAAACAGCATACATCTAACTACAAATCAGTAATTTCAGGAAAAAGACTCAGTTCTACCTGATAATCCTGGGGCACCAGGGGATCCAGGTGGTCCAGGTGGTCCAGGTGGGCCAGGGATTGCCACAGAACTAGCTCCTACAGCTAAGAAAAAAATATGTAAGATACGCTATTCCTCGTATACAAGAAAGAAGATGTTCATTTCACACATAAAAACATTAGTTACATATATTTCACACCCTGGATTTACCTGCATTAATAACTCTGCCAGATTCACCAGTTTCACCTGTAAAACATGTTAAGTTTATTTAACATAATAGTTGCTCATACCAAAACAATAAATAGTTATCACATATAGGTACATGTGCAAAGTACGTGCACACTTTAATAAACTATAGTTTATAAATAGTTTAAAAATATAAAGCATCCATGAAAACCTTTAACACCAGGTTGTCCAGGAATTCCTGCAATTCCTATAAGAAAAGAGGACACCAGAACTCAATCTATGAATTTTAAAGTGCAAATTTTAAAGAGTAAATAATTCCAATAAAAATTAGTCAGTGGTTTGAGTTACCTGGTGGTCCTTGAAGCCCTGGAACGCCTAATTGAATAAAAAACCAATATGTTTGAAATCAAAAATACATGTCAGCATAATGTTTCTTAAAATTACATTTAGTTCTTAAATTATTAAACTACTGTAATTAATTTCATTTGCACTGCTACTGAAGAGTCATTATTTTTTAACCTGAAATAGATTTAAAATATTACAGACTTCATGCAATTACACATTTCCAACAGTGAGGTCTCCAAATCCTCAAAACTTACACAGTACAGCTTTACATTTCACACATTCTAGAATAATTTTAAATCCATAATCTGAGTTTAATAAATATTAGAGCAATGCTTGAATTTAATACCTGGAGGTCCAGCATCACCAGGTGGCCCAGGTGGCCCTCTGATTCCTGGCACCCCGATGGATCCTTGATCCCCTAAAAATATTTAATATCCAAGAATTATATTTTCATAAACACTGTAATGCAGGCAGCTACAGTGTCCAGGGAGTCCCTTCTGTTCCTAAACTAATACTAATAATTTGTCATGGTAGTGCTGGGTGATATGAGTGCAAATCAATATCAGGATTAATTGTACATATTACCACAATCACGTTTAATGAACAATTATTTAGTTTTTGCATTTTTGACCCTCATAGTTCAGTGACACCTGTATGCTCCAGTATTAAAGCTGGGATATTTTTTTTAATGTTGCTGGGGGCTCGTTCTTCTCTTGTTTTTTGAGCACTGTTTATATTTTGTGTGTGATTGTGTTTTGATTGCTGAAATGTTTTTTTTTTCAGTGTTTACATTTGACTTCTTTTTGTTCAGTGTTGTCTAAATTATAGTCAAAACACAACATGTCCAAATCACAGGTGCTGATTTTTTCTTTGGTACAAGCTGCTCGAGATGCTCGGCCGGCCTCAGTGTTTAGGTTCTCCTCCATGTTGCTTCCATATGGCACACAGGGGCAGAATCATGTGACTGATTGATGAGTGGTAGTGTAGTTTTAAAGGGACAGTACATGAACAGAATAAAAAATAAAACATTTAAAAAATGTATATAATAGATATAGATAAGATTATGTCGATTAGAATTTCTGAATGTCAATTTCGATTAATTTTTGGTTAATTGCCCAGCCCTATGTCATGGTATAACTCACCTCTTTGTCCTTTTTCACCATCAGTGCCAGGAGTTCCTAAAAATGTAAAGATATAATAATTATGTCATTTGACAATGATTATGTCTGAGGATAATAAATTCGCTGCACATAGCTTTTATATTCAACTTCCAGTGTGACTAGGTTTAAATAAATAAATATACCACCAAAAACTAACAAAAAATCATAATTATTATTATTATGATTATATATATATATATATAATAAATATTAATTAACATATTAATTAACATATTAATATAATATTATTAACATTTTTATTGCACCTTTATGTTCAGTACCCATACTTAAAATAAATATTTGCAAAATATATTGCAAAATTATATAAAACTTATTTTGCTGAACACTCTTACATTTTGGAACACTGAAATGTTTCTCATATAGAAATACATGCCATTATTAACCTGGGGTAAACACACTGCTTTCTAATGTATAACTTGTAGAGGTCAAATAATGTATGAAATATACAGTGTTCTTCAATAAAGCTTTTCATTGATGCTACATCTCCTATTCACCTGCTGCCCCTTTGTCTCCCTTCTCTCCTGAATGGCCAGGTCTTCCTGGAGGCCCTGAAAAACCTGATGGAATAGTAAAATCACAGAAGATTAAGCAGTGCTATTGTATTAATAAACTGATTTGTGGAATGTGTACAACACTCACCAGGTATTCCCGGATCTCCCTTTTCACCAAGATCACCTGCATAAATACATTCTATTTAATTACAAAAATAAACACAAAGCCTGCATTTTTATACTGTAAAATAATAATAGTAGAGCTGTGAAATATTACTTAATACAGACCCTTAATTCCTTGTGGTCCAACAGGTCCTCTGTCCCCTAAAGGTCAAAGTAAAATGACTATTATTACAGTAACTCTAACTATTAAATCATTGTTTTATTTATTTTTAATTTTTATTAAGCTAAGAATATTTATAAATAAATACTAATATTAAATAACAAGAATACAGTCGCTGTAGTTTAGCAAAAGAATATAAATGAAAAATATGTTTTATTTGTACATTTTTAAACCCAACTAAACAAAAGCATTATATTGCATTATATTCCCTGAATGAACCAGTTGACGCTCCTCCATACAGTGGACAACACATGGTGGGGTGGCCATGCTTAAAACAGGTTTAATACAGAATCAGTGACATATCCAGGCTGCTAGGTGTGTGTATAATTAACGTGTTTCCTAAAATGTGGAAAAATCATTGAAGAAAATGGTTGACAGTTTATTGTTAACATACAATACAGCAACACACTTCTATAAATATCTATATTTATAGCTTGCCTTTGGGTCCAGCGGGGCCTGTGTCACCTCTAAAACCTTGTGGTCCAGGTGGACCTGCATAGGACACATCACAGGTCATCATTTTAAACCTTATAAAGCCTGCTGCGATGAATAAAATTGCTGGTCACAACAGTAAAAATGTGGGTACCTGGTAAACCTGGTAGGCCATTAACACCTACACCAACTGAAAAGACATGATCACACACACACACACACACACACACACACATATTGTTTATATATATATATATATATATATATATATATATATATATATATATATATATATATATATATACACTTTTACTTTAACATTATAAATGCCTATTAAGCATTACGTAAAGAAACAACTATACATCCTAACACTAAAGTAACTAAATGAACCATGGACGAACCTTTTGATCCTGGTGGACCAGGAGGACCACGAGGTCCCATATCTCCTGGAGACCCTACAAGAAATAAAACACTTAAATAAAAAAACACTTAAATATTTGTATTTGTTTTTATATTTAATTAAATTATATGAACAACAGCAGGGTTTCTCAACCACTGGGCCCTCTAGTGGTCCAGACCAATATTTAGGAGAGCCAGTGAGTCAATGATGTGATGCTGTTACAATAATAATCTTTTCACATTATAAACAATAACAACACAAGCCTTGTAACAATCACTGATATACATCAAGTGTACTGTAACCTTACAAGCTGATATTTTATGTATAAAGCTACATATATCATATAACATTTTGTTTTCCTATGGACTATCATTTTTTCTAGTGATAACGTTATGCGTCCTGAGGTGGAAAATACTGAGACACCCTGTTCTACAGCATGATGATTTAAAACCTAAAGCACAGATGTACTCTTGCTGTTCTTAGCATTCTATTTTCATGTTTTCCAATTTATATTTCTCATGACATCTAAGACACACTGAAATTCATTGAAGTTATACATCAGCAAAGTTCACGTTCTTTTATATAATACTGAAAACTAGGGCATTTAAAATTTGGTTAGACATTTTTATTCATATCATTTAACAGATGCTGTTTTCCAAGGTAATTTTTCTAAACCTGTAACAGATATTAAATGTAGTGTTAGGAGTCATGCCCAAGGTCTCTTATTAGTGTAGCTTAATGTTTAGATACATAACCCTAGTGTGTATGTAGCAATAATATTTTACACTAAGCAACACCAACCATTACTGTGTAGTTCATAAATCACTGAACAGCGAATCCCACTGCCCAATAACCTTTAAACATTGCTATTTGTATTAAAGCTAGAATAGCTTTGTATTCACAAAGTTAGCAATTTAGCACAGTTCATTTACAGTTGTGAATGGAATCTGACCTCTGTCACCCTTCTCTCCAAAGCCTGCTGGTCCTGGCTCTCCCCTGGGTCCTGGAGGTCCTTCTCGGCCCCTGATTCCTGGCGGTCCCTCTGTGCCATGATCACCTGCAAAATACAGAGACAATGATATTAAGGTGAGAGTGGGCCATTAACTGGCTTTTTGAACCCTGAGCTTATGCTTCAAATATGTACTGAAAAGGTGCAGGGACAATACAACAAATTAATGACTGATATAAATAAATGGTCATTAAGAATACAATTTATGCCTTTTTAACAATATTTTTATTTTTTATACACAAAACTGAATTAACCTATGCTTCCTTTTTGTCCTTTGGGTCCTTCAGGGCCTGGGTCTCCTCTTGTTCCATGAAGACCTACAGATTTACAGTATACAGTATAAGCAACGTAAACAAGTATCTAATCAGAGCAAAAATATTTTTAGCACATTATTTACCTGGTGCCCCTGGAAAACCATCAAGCCCTGGAAAGCATTTAAATTGTGTTAGCCATATTTGATCATGATAATGTGCAATTATTTGTCATTGTACAACTTACAACAAAATGTGTCTTCCGCATTTAACCCATCTGTGGCAGTGAACACACACATACTTGTGCACTAGGGGCTGTGGACCCCCAGTGGTGGACAGTTGCAAAGTAAATGTAATTCATTACTGTACTTAAGCAGTTTTTTCTTGTATGTGTACTTTACTCAAGAATTTGGCTGACATTTTACTATAACTCCACTACATTTCAAACTCATTTATTTTACTACTACTGTTCCTATTGGTTTATGTGTGTAAAATTGTAACATTTGAAAAAATCTGTTGGCTCCGCACAGTTCTCTGCGTGGTACCGTTGCCAGGAGACAGATGGATACAGTCGGAGCGCTAAAACAAGCAAAAAAAGATTCTACTCCTAAAACCGAGTCTTAAGAAAGGCAGGCTCTTTATTTTAACTGTTGTTCATATTTGATCCTGTAAGTTATCACTTGTTTCAGTTCTTATGAATTAATCATATGATTTGTACTGTTTAGTTGGAGTCTGCAGTGACTACTGTTCATTCATATATTACATGGTTTATGGATCTGTAGATGTCATTAATCACTCCAAACTGAGGGTGAGAATCATTTGCAGGTTTATTTAACACTGTTTAACTATTTACAGTGTAAATTAACACAATGCTTGAAGTGAGGTCCAAACCAGAAAAATTCCAAAACCTGAAAATCAGTACAGCGAGATAAACTGGTCCAAAAAACAAAACCAGGTATCTGGCAAAAAGCCAGAAAAACTAAAAATGTAAGAAACGGATGGGTGAGAATTGCAGAAATAACTCAAACAATAAAAAACCTAAGTTTGCAAATATGAAGACAAAACAGAGAGCTTAAAGGAAAACTATGTCATATTTTTACCCTAAAATTACAGCTTCAAAATTATTGTGATGCTTCACTGAGCTGTAATAGGGAGAATAGTGTCTCTGCCAATGCTAATCCTGGCTCAGCACTGCAGAAACTATACTTTTGGAGGAGGGTAGGCACATTTTCCCCATGTACTCCTGCTCCTCGTTGCAAGTTTTTGCTTTTTTCCTAAAAAAACCAATCACTGTCATTGCGGTTTGTGTCAATACAGCATGTAGTTAGTTATATTCCTGGAGAAGTGGGAGTCTGCATCAACCCTTCGCCGTAGGGAACATATTGAATCAAACCCTCTGCCGTGGGTTTGATTCAGAATCATAAATTGGGCTTAATACTCAGATAGTAATCTCTTATGGAGATAGTAATCTCAATTGGTTTGGAGGGGAAACACCTTGTGTGTACGTGACAGCTGATATACATTCATTGTAATTCATCTTTGGTTGTTTCTTTTGTGTTCTTTAGTTTCAGATTAATAAATGACATTTTGTTAAAAGACTGGAGAACCAAGAGTGACACTAGAGTCTTTTCACCTATTGTGTGTTGACTAAGCATGAGGCTTGTTACAAAAAATATTAAAAGACATTAAAACCTTAATAATCATGGTACTTTTACTTTTGATATTTATGTACATTTAAAGGTAAATACTTTTGTACTTTTGTGTAGAGTAGAGTGGAGATCTAAATTGAGGACATCTACTTTTACTGGAGTAACATTGGTAACTCAAGTACATAGTTTGTGTACTTTGTCCACCACTGGTGAAGTGTGAGAAAAGGATTAAATCACAAGCTTATTTTTCTTATTTATCTTATATGTCTTACTTTTTGCTTGTTATTTTATAGCTACTGTGAATTATCAATATATATATGTATATATATATATATATATATATATATATATAAATTGGTTAGTTATACAATTCTAAGAGGGATCTGGTTGTTGCTCTAAATATCTAAAATACCATTGAAATACCCACTTTTCATGCATGTGTTCATGTTTACAGGTTTGTATGTGTCTGTGTGTGTCTGAGTGTGATAGAACACTTGGTGTACTTTACTGTGAAAGCTGATGTGTGACCACAAATATCTTGTATATACAAGGGCCAATAATTCTGATTCCAATTCTGACTATGAGAGAGAAGCTGAACTGCTGTCTTATGCACAAGCTTCATGGTTAAAATGTTTAACAAATGTCTATTTAAGAATTATTTTGTTGTATAATAAAGTTTCAGAGATTGTGAGATTGTCTTATGACAGCTAAGATAAAAAGCTAAAAAAGTAGCACAATAAACAATAAGACAATTTGTACAAACCTTTGGGCCCTGGAGCGCCAGTGTCACCTGAAAATACAATTAGTCTCAGATATGAAGAATTTACTCAAGAATAAATTATTTATAAAAGGAAAATATATATTGTGACTCTTTTCTGGGTCTGACCTTTGGGCCCTGGTGCTCCTCTCTCTCCCCTTTGTAAGGAAGCAAGGCTGGCTGCAGTAAACAAAGAGAAACAGATTATTGTAAGAACCACACCATCCACACATATACATATTTATCCCAGGTTACTTAAGGTGAACCTAAAATAATGCCTGCAAATTCTTCCTTGTAATTATTAAGTGTATCTACTTTAATGTGCAACCCTGTACATACACAGCTTCAACAACCTGCACAAAATGCACTGACAATAACTTTGGGATTCTCTGAAACAGCTGCACATCATTTTTAATGCAAGAATAAACTAGACAATTATAAAGCCCCCAGAGCTGGGCTGTGAACCAGTAAAGCTCTATCCAATAACTTTGGGATAGTCAGAGAATCAGAGTAGACTCTCACTATTTGGTCTCACTAATGCTCTTGTGGCTAAATGCCATTAAATTCTTGTTTAAAAACTTCATCACCTCATATAACTTTTATTTCTGAAGAAATTTTAAAATAATAGTGTCTATGAACATCCAGCCTTATGTCCTTTATATCTATGTACATTTTAGACTTTATACGTTAAATATATAATCTTTTTTATATGTTCAGGTTTTAATGGACCTGTGTGTGTGTGTTTGTGTGTTGCAGTACCTCTGAATGTTTCAGACTGCATTTCAGCTTGTATTAGTTTCTGTATCCTCTGAGTAGCAGCAGAGTCTGAGGCAGTTTCTGCTCCCAAACCTAGGGTGTTATCAGAACTGACCACTCCAACGCCCATGCCCCTGCCATACTGTAGGCTGTTTATGTCACTGCTGCCAGTCAGTCGACTTGTGCGGGCATGGCCACTAGGAGACAGCCCCTCAAGAGCGTCCACGCGGGCTTTAAGCACACTCACCTCCTTGGCTGTTAAAGAAAAATATGCGCTAGGTATTTATCAATTAATACTACACACACACACACACACACACACACACACACACACACACACACACACACATACACACACCTTGTTTATTCAGGGCTTGGCTGAGGGCTATGAGTCCAAACAGAAGTCCAAGAAGCAGCAGTAGTCCAAGCAGCAGCCCAAGCAGCCACTTCCACCAGGAGCAGCAGCTAGGACCACAGCCAAAACAGCCTCCTCCTCCTTTATCACTATAGATGTCTGTAAGACCCAGAGAAGCAGAAACAAACATCATTCAATTCTCAGGTTCAGATTATATCACTCTGAAGGTTTTATAGGAGCCACACATTAGAAACACGCAGACCTTACCTGCATAGGTAGCCTTATCTTTTGTTGGAACCACAGATGCTCCATCTATAACAATAAGAAAAGTTGTGGAGACACATAAGAATTGTTGTATTGGTATTTGTGATACAGTTTGCATATTCAAAAATTGCAGTAATGATTATTTATCATTTGTTTTTGTTTTTCCCTCATTGTTAATTCTTCCAAACATAAACTCCCAAGATGCAGCTTGATATGTCTTTTACACGGATGCTTTCAGAATAACACAGATCCTTACAGTAGGAGCCTGCTGCAGATTTGACGGGAGCAGCTTCAGCATAACTGGTTGTGAAAGTCTCCTTCTTCAGAGAAACATCTGAAACTGACCCTTTAAAATACAGAGGACAGTAATTTCTGTCAGAGTACGACTGCTTAACTTTACCCTTTTCTTTTCATTTACAAAGCTACCAAAGTCACAAACAGTGACGTATTAAAGATAAATTTCTACGTTTCTTTACCTCCTTTTTCACTGGGGAAGCTGTTGGTGAAGAGTTTTCCGCTGTCCTTGGACAGAACAAGCACCTCCGTGTCTCTCTTTGATGGAATATTTTCTTTCTCAAGAATAATGTATTTACGCGGTACGTCATCTTTCACAGACTGCGTAGTAGTGCCTAAAAAGGGGCAAAGTGTTGATTTACCAAGTGTATACAAGCATACGAAGTACCGTTTAAAAGACAGAGACCACTCTGATCAAATTTATAGTCAACATTGCCATTAAGTTCATGTTATGCATATTTCTGAGAAGTTTAGATACAAGAATGATCCTGAGAAATAGACCTGTGCAAGACCTGCTATTGCAGATATAGAAATACACTTTGTTATCCTTCTACAGTGAGAAAAACTAGTATGGGACTGGTAGAAGCCTGAGGTGACTAACTGAAACAGACAAAAGTAACTAAAAAGAGAACACTAAAGTTGATCAAAATATAAAACGTATTGAACAAAGGTAAAGATTAAATTTACAACAACTGAACTACAGTGAACCAGGACAGGAGACTACACTGACAGAGTTTATGCAGTGAGACATGATGTGATGTTACTCCTGGGAGCAGGGCATGGCTAAGGGAGACCAGAGGGAACACGAAAATGTGGACAACCCAAATTAAACCCATAGCAAAAAATCTTCTGACTAAGTTGAAAGGATGCATTTATACAATGAAACACAATGGAATGGAATGGAAATTTAATAGAATAGAAACTGTAATAAAGACAGTTAAAAATGTGTCAAATATTAAAAAAGTAATATTATAAATTGAGTTTTTAGATTTTCTGAATAATGTGTATTATTTATATTCAACTAAAAACTTTTAATGCTTTAGTGCTTAATGACTTTCTTAAAAGGAAATAATAATAAACAATAGCTAGTATCTGACTTGTGTATGATAAGTAACGATATTTGTAAAATATATGACAAAATCATTATTTTGAATGAATGAGTGTAGAGTTACCTGTTGAGGTTGAGACTCCAGTACTAACCACACCAGAGCTACTTACACTCTGAGATAGGTTTTTCTGGACGCCATATCCTACACAACACAACACACACACACACACACACACACACACACACACACACACACACACACACAATTAACAACCAACTGACTGAACTGAGTTCAGATGTTGCTATACTTGATGAAATCAGATATTACTGAATATATGTCCTACCTGAGTGTGAGTTAACAACGTTAAATGAGTTAACTCCACTAGATGTGTTTGCTCCACTGGATGTTTTCACTCCACTAGATGTGTTTGCTCCACTGGAAATTTTCAATCCACTAGATGTGTTTGCTCCACTGGAAATTTTCAATCCACCAGATGTGTGCACTCCACTTGATGTATTCATTCCACCAGATGTGTGCACTCCACTGGATGTATTCATTCCACCAGATGTGTGCACTCCACTGGATGTATTCATTCCACCAGATGTGTGCACTCCACTGGATGTATTCATTCCACCAGATGTGTGCACTCCACTAAATGTGTGCACTCCACTGGATGTTTTCACTCCACTAGATGTGTGCAATCCATTAGATATGTTAACTCCATGAGATGTGAGAACTGTACTAGATGGTGAGGCAAGATTATTCTGGAATCCATACACTGCAAAACCAAAGAGATTTTATTAATGTTACTGAAGGCGGGTTCTAATAATCCATACTAGGATCAAATTAGCAAAGATATATATAAAAAAGGCTACTAGTAAAAATGCTTTATTTTGTAAACATCATGTGAATCTTTCAGGTAGTGTCTGCTTGCGGCAAACAGTAAGACGTTTAGTGAAGCTGATGCTTACCGGACAGTGAGGATGGCGACGTGCTGTTGCCGAGAGAGGAGACAGTAGACATGTTGTTGGTGCTGCTCTGATAGGCAAAGCCTGAGCCAGTGGACATATTAGACACATTAGAGATGTTAGAAGGCAGTGTTGAACAGGTGTAGGACGGGAGCACAGATTCCAGAATACTGCTGTCATACTGCCCTGAAACTAAAAATAACATTTCAGACATAGTACAGTACACAATAAATAAAAGCAAGAAAACACAAAAACCTCAAAGACCAGTATGAGCCCTGATAGTTTATGCTGGTTAATGCGGCATGTGTGCTAGTAAAATCTGTCACACAGCAGGGTCAGTACCATATATATTAGTTTCATTTGTAATCAGTTACTCAGCATCCAAACATATTTAATAAACCAATAAGTGCTTGTTATCTGAAGTTTCATTAGTGAAGATGAATTCAATATTTATGTGCACAGGGTATAATACAAAAAGCAGTAGTGTTCATCTTGTAACTTGAATTTTTGTCTGTGATTCTTCTTATTGCTGGAGTATTCATTCAGTGTCATGAAACACACAAGATTACATTAATATTAATATTAATATATTAATTAAATTAATATATATCAAGATAGAATACCCAGGATTATTTTTGCTCTGGGTATTATTGCTTATAATTTGGGGATGTACATGTATTTCTAATCTCAATTGTTTTCTGATCATTCCTCAAATTCATGAGTCATATCTGTACCAGTCTGAGAGCCTTGTTTGATGATCTTGGTCTCCACTGTAGCTTTGCGGGGGACAGGGAGGGTGGAGGAGGTGGAGGAGCGGGTGGGGCTCACACTAGACGAGCGACTGCCTTTTAACAGCTTCTTCACATCATCCAGCTCCGTCCCTGCAATCAGACAGAGGTAATGAATCATTATACACATTCCTCTACAGTCCTGAGAAAACATTGATATCTACAAAGATGATCCAGTCACTCAGTTACAATAAGCATGAAGAAGAGAATGGGGTACGCAATTACGCAATAAACTAAATTAACAATAAGATCATAACCAATTGATTAATAAAAATCTTTTTGATTATAAAACTCTGTGGTGCTTTGCAGTTTGAGTGCTTATTAATGATTACATTTTTGTCTTTGTTTTTCTAGAAAAACATGTTTTTTATAATTGTATATAATATAACATGTCCTTTTTTTTTTTGGGACAGCTGCGAACACAGTGCCATGAGACACGCTTGGAGGAAAACACTAAAAATATGCTGCACTACGGCACTGAAGACCACTGTGCTCTCTTGGACTCCCAGGCCCTGAAACTCAAACATCACAGGGGGATGGAGATAGTAATCTCCCAATGAAAGGAGCAAGTGCTGTATGTATTTTTAATCATTAACACACAGAGGAAAAGCAGAAGGTTTTATATAAAAAAAAAAAAAAACTTTGGAAAATTACGGAAAGTTTGTTTCATTATTTCCGTAGGACGTCTGAGAAACATGGAGATGATCATTGTGTATTTTGAAGGGAAATGTGTGGTTTGAGGGTAAACTTACATCTGGTTGAGGGAGATGCGCTCTGTAATCGAGCCCTGATTTCACTCTCTGTAATAAACAAAGATTATTTTATTCATTTACTTTCTTTATGTGCTTTTTTGACCATTTTTGTTTCATATTCCATAATACATCTAAACACATCCATAATAAGCCTTACAGTGTGATATGATGAACGTTGTAATATTTACTTACCTCTGCTCTGAGATCTTCCTCTGGACGCACCTGGAGAAAACACACAGCATTAATTTTTCACAATTTTTTGTATCTATTTATTCATTTCCCTGGGTATTAAGTGTGGTTTTAACACCTGAATATTTAGAATATTTATCACTGGCCTTACACACAATGTTATAAAAGTAGTTAAAGCCTGACTCAGTTGTGTAGTACTCTTCTTTACATTGATTGGGTGTGTCCTCACTAATGATTCATTAATGATTGTAACACACATCACTCAAAAAAAGCTGAATTTCTGACCATAATCTTTCCTTATGAGCTCCGGTGAGGAGTTGGCACTTGAACTTCCTAAAAACAACAAAAACAAGACTTGATTTACACAAAGGGCAGTTATTCTGTATTTGTTTGTTTTTCTTTTTTTACTGAAATATGACTCCCAACTAATCCCCAGTGTTCCCATTTTTTGTTTTATTTCATGTATGTTCTGGTAAGCTGGACTCACCATCGTAACCTCCAGAGTGACTGGTCATAGTCTTCCTCTCCATAAAAACAGGTGAGTGACTGACTGAGGAAGAGGACATTTGTGTCCTTCTCCCTCCACCTGAGGAGCTGGATCTGACCTTTAATCCAGACCCAGAGCCTGATCCAGATATAATTTCAACTCCTCCTCCTCCACTTCCTCCAATCCTCCACTCGTTCCCACTGAATTCATCCCCCAGGAACAGTCCCTCGAACCCTGTACTGCCAGCATTCCCCCCTGCAGAGGCTGGAGGTCACAGGGGTTAATTCCGTCAAAACATTTCTTTATTACATTGTAAATACTATTATTTAGATACTAAATACACTGCAGTACAAACTGAATGAATTATGGGTATTTAAATTTTACAGTCAATCAAAATTAAATGTTCATTTTACCAAATATATTTTATTGCTGCAGTATCTTATCTGCTGCATTTTATCACTCAGTACAATCTACTGCTGCTGTTCATTGCTTCTGTGGCTGATAGAAACAGGTGAGAAGAAAGGTACTCAAGTTTCCAGGCACAAATTTCCAAACTAATGAACTGTAATTTACTGACATATTTGAATATATTTTTTACAGTGCGTGAAAGGAATGTTTTACCCCATGTTTACTGAGCTGACCTGAACAAAAAACTAAAAAATAATTCATATCAGTCTATCGATTCAATTAATCTTATGTGCAAAACATTACCCCATTTGTGAATTCATTTATGTGCAGAGTATTGTCTTGTAGTATTATAACTTCACTCTGCCCTGTAATACTATATACACTTATGATAATACACCTCTTGAAGTATAGAATTTCATACTTCAAAATTCTATCAGAAAATGAAATATGCTCATTATCATAATTTCATCACTTTACGCCAGTATCAGTATATTAGATTTTTCCTTGTATTTACAGTTGGTAATGTGCAGGAACTGAATAATAATACTGACAGGATTGCTGCCTGCTGTAAACACTTACAGGAGGAGAAGTAAGAGGCGCTGCTGTTCTGACTCAGAAAATTCTTCTCAAAGCCATTTCCCCAAGAACTGCTGGACATGCTTTTACTGCCTGATCCACTGAAGCCCTCTGAAGGAAAGAAAAATCTTCTCATTACATTCTGTACTGAATAATGTAAAACTCCCTCATTCAAATCAGATCTTTACTAATATCATGCACAGTAACATTACTGCTATTACTACTACTACTACTATTACTACTACTACTACTACTACTACTACTACTACTACTACTGCTACTACTACTACTACTACTAATATTACTACTACTATTACTACTAATACTATTACTACTATTACTATTACTACTACTACTACTACTACTGCTACTACTACTACTACTAATACTAATATTACTACTACTATTACTACTAATACTATTACTACTATTACTATTACTACTACTATTACTACTACTACTACTACTACTACTACTACTACTACTACTACTACTACTGCTACTACTAATACTAATATTACTACTACTATTACTACTAATACTATTACTACTATTACTATTACTACTAATACTATTACTACTACTATTACTACTAATACTACTATTACTACTATTGACACCACTACTACTACTACTATTACCACTATTACTACTAATTCTACTACTACTATTATTACTGCTAATACTACTACTGCTACTACTATTACTGTTACTACTAATAATAATAATAATAATATTAATAATACATTATAATGTTATAAACACAAACTTTACACCAAATACAAAACCATAAATATGTATTTGTTATTCATAAATAAAGAAGCAATAGAATATGGTTGATACTATTAAAAAAAATAAAACAATTTGAGAGTAAAACCAAAAAGAAAGATGTGTCTTACTTGGTGGTAAAGATGTGAGTCTGCTTGATGTAACAGTAGTTTCTGTTATAACTGCAGAGAGAACATATGGTGAATCAGTATTTTACTTTTACTGTTTTTTAAATGGGGTTTCTGTATTATATGATCAGAAGCGACTGTGCTGTAATACTTTTATTCATCCACAGGATGGCACTGTTTAACAGGCGGCTTAGGCAGAATCAACACACAAATCCTAAGACACTTTTTGTGTAAACATATTTTCCATTTAAACTAATGACCCCGGCTTTAAAATGCACTTAAGTGTAACCCTGTGGTACAACCACACGGTGGTAACTGTCGTATAAATCAGGCTAAAGTTGTAAAACTCTTTATTGAGGGAAGAGTATCTTGGAAACGACCGTTACGCCTCACTACCGTGTAATAATAAAACATGACCACCCGGTGGCGCCATGTATCTATCGAATTAGTGAGACTAGAGCTGTTTTTAATATTTTTTAAACACGAAACTTGTGAAGTGACGAAGTAATGATTAGAAGATGATAAATAACCTCATGGTTTTGCTCTGGTTAAGAAAAGGTAAAGAGTTCCTCACCTCTTTCTCCTGAACTCCCTCCTGAGTCGTTGGTTTGTCTTGTTAAAGAATCCATTCCATGCTAACTGTAATACACATAGAAAATATATACACATACATGTAAATACATATAAATGTAAAGACATACACATACGGAGTAAACATATTACATAAATACATTCATGTTTATCACTTGCACATTTCCAATGCAAAGGCACTACGCTTGTGTGTGTGATAAGCAAACTCAAACTGCAGTACAGTATACGACACAGTGAATCCTTTTCACTATTTTAACACCATTTAACCTTGGAAGCAAATATGTTAAAATGACCAGAGCAATGAGAAACACTTCCTCATAATTTTCTCAGGTTTTCTCATAATGTATAATCTGAATCTGTAATGTGTACAGATTACTTTTCTGTCTGTGCCCAAAATCCCCCACCCAGCCCCAGCCCCCTTTTCACCCTGATCTCAATTGGCCTTGACTACCAGTCGACCACAACAGACCAGGTATTATTTGAGTTCAGTCTTGTGTCCACTGGTGAAGGATAAAAAGACAACCAACACACACTGCAACAAATGAGCTACTATCTCTAAATTCTACATTTAAAGTGGACTAAATGTGTGTGTTTTACAGAGTGGACAGTGGGTAGAAATAGCATCACTGCTGTGTGTGATTCACACGTACCAGGGCAAAACACTAACACACCACAACTATGTCACTGCTGCGGTGAGAATGATCAAACACTGCAGTCATACCTGCTCTGTTGCGGTCCTGTGGAGCTCCTAACTATTGAAGAACAAGGTAAAAAAGAGCTAGCAAAGTATCCAAAGCAACAGATGGTCTAATTGTATAACCACAATGTGCATCTGCATTATAAGTGAAGATGGTTAAATGGACACTAAATATAGTAACAAGGCAGTCATTGTAAAGTTTTGGCTGACTGATGTATATCACTATGTTCTCTTGGTTGAAGTCTTGCTCTGCTTTACCATAGTATCACATCACTGTTTGGTTCGGTGCTGAGAGATGTTGGATTTTACAGTAGTTCTATAGGATATCTTTTTTGTTAGTGATTTATTAGTGTTATAATAACAATACTCATATCTGATGGGACTGTGACCCTGAACTTGATAAGCAGTTACAGACAGCGCATGAATAGCCGATGGTATACGTCGTCTTCTTCTCCTTGTCTATTACCTTGTCCTACCTTTTTGAGATGTCAGCACATTTCAGTTCTAAAATGTTTGGTCAGATCAGGAATGGTGAGCATGTACGCAACTGTATGATTGAGCGTACGGTATAACATCAGTAATGTGTGGGGAAGTGTAATATTTTGTGTGGTTTAATTTGAAGGTGCTGTAAACTGTGTTTTTGATGTGAAGTTATAATTTTCTTGGGTGTGTTCATGTGCGAGAGTGTTTGTGTGCATTTGTGTTTGTGTCTGTGGTCTGTTTCGGTGTGTGTAATGGAGCTGATAGCACGTGAGATAAATTGCATGGAAACCTGAATTTTTGACAGATAGGATTCTGTCAAATCCTATCCTATAGCAACAATTTAACAACACCTTAACAACAACTAAGCAACTACATAGCAACCACCTGGGATACCATAGTAGCCACCCAGCAACCACCTAGCAATATCCCACTTGTGATACCATAGGAACCACCTAGCAACACCTTAGCAACCAATTCTAAATGTTTTAGAGCCACCTGGGAATTGCTTTGCATTGTACATTCACTGACAATTCTACAGGAAATGCACTTTACAGACATTTTTTTCATTCTATTATTGGGCTTTGTGAGTATATTTATATCGCTATTGATGTTGTTTATACTTATGTATCTCCGATATAGTAACTTTAGAGGAGAAAATATAACACCTTCTTAACTTTTAAAGGAATCATGAAATGTTCACAGTATATAAGGGACAGCTGCTGTGTTCATATGAAATTTTAAGCTAAAAATTAACAATGGATGTATATATTTTTCTTTGGACAGCAATGATATGTTATGATGTCCACAGTTTTGTGCAGTTTCCCAGCTGTTTTTATTCCCTCAGCATCTGAATAGTCTTTTTAACCTGGTGCTCTTTTTTCTTTTTTCTTTAATTTGTTATTGCAATGAAGCAATTCAATTATTTCATCAGTATGCATTTAGTGTAGTATACAGTAATGATAAAATAATATTCAAATATTACAGATTTTATTATTAATAAAATATTTACTTTTGCCTAACGAAAACAAAGTAGGCTGAAGGTTGACATTTAAAATTGTACCATTATCATGGCCTGTAAAATAGTGGTGTAGTTTAAGGTATGATCTGTTTCTAACTTTAAATTAAAGTTCTTGCTGTCCACCACCTGTCTGAGTGACTTTTTCCTATAGTTCAGGGTTTTTCCTGGACTCAGACACCATCATATCATTGCTCCAAAATAGTAACTAAATAGGAGAAGGAGAAAATCTTGTTAAGTTTTAATGAAAGAGATTTCCATCCATCCTTTATCTGTAAGCGCTTATCCAGTTCAGGGTCACGGTGGGTCCAGAGCCTACCTGGAATCATTGGGCGCAAGGCGGGAATACACCTGGGAAGGCAACACACACACAGTCACTCACACCTACGGACACTTTTGAGTTACCAATCCACCTACCAACGTGTGTTTTTGGACTGTGGGAGGAAACCGGAGCACCCGGAGGAAACCCACGCAGACACAAGGAGAACATACCATCTCCTCACAGACAGTCACCCAAAGTGGGAATCGAACCCACAACCTCCAGGCCTATGGAGCTGTGTGACTGCGACACTACCTACGTGCTGCGCCACTGTGCCACCCTGTAACAGATTTCATTCTAAGTAATTTTGGAGAATTTTAGTCCAATAGATTTTAGATTTAATTTTAAATTTTAATTTTGGACTAATTTTAGAATAGTAGTCCAAACATCATGAACTTTTCACCCAATGTGAAGGACAGCTACTGTGTTTAAATGATGTAGCAAAGAAAAATCCACAAATATAGAGATACATGTTTTTCTCTGGACAGCAACAATATGCTGTTAGAGAATATATTACATATAATTAATATTAATGAAACCTCAAGATCCTCAAGATATTGCATAGTCCTTATCATGGTCTAGTTGTGTAGGTTAAAAGGGTTTTGTTGATGCACTACATTTATTTGAAATTTGGTTCCATACAGATAAATCCTGGGGTCAGGACCAATACTATTGAGTAAATGAAGTATAAAATAAATTAAATGCAGCAGATTAGGGCACAGTCAAATTCCTTAACCTGGTGCTGCTTTTGGTTGGTTTGACAGGACACCTGGTACAGATTTCTATTCTCAAAACCAGGAGCTGCAAAGTAAGCAGTGTCAACAAATAAATAACAGGATTGCACAACTTTAATTAATCCTTCACCACAAGAACATATTTGGCAAAAACAATATAAAGCTGCAGCAGAAAAAATTATGAGGATACATGTCCTGAGGGCACATTAGTTCAACAGCTACTGTGACAACAAAGGAAAGCCCACAATAGCATTTAAAAACACCCAAGCCAACCCCGTCCAGCACAAAATGTGCCATCGATTTTATTATACACTCCATTTTTTCTAAATTTGCTACTGTGGAAGAAGTAACTCAGAGAGTTTGGAGTTTGAAATTAACCCTGACAGACCCAGATGTGGATGTTTCATTTGCCCAACTGTTTCTATTTGGGTGGGACACAGTTTCTCACTGAAACCAAGGTCTGTCATTTACACCAGTTGAATTAGAGATTGTCTTGTGGGTTGGCATCAGTTTAAAATGTTAACTATGCATCCATCCAGAGCATAGCAAGTATACTCCTTCATAACAGCTCAAAAATATTTAAAAAAAATACAACCACAGACGACAGATACAGCCCTCAGCTATGTACACAGTGAAGTCATGCAACCAGAGGAATCACGATCAGCAATCAAAACAATACATAGCCTGACCTTGCAGTGTTGAAACAGTCCAAGCATAAACACTGCACTTATAGAAAAGTCCTGCACAGGTATTCTTGCTCTGCAAATGTTCAGTGTAAACATTCACATGTTTGACAACTGGGCACTTTAAATGGTACATTGCATTCTCTTTTCCAGAGGGACAGATGCATATTTGCACTGAAGACGCACCCTTGAAGGACCCACCCGTGTGACACAATTTCTAAAAAGTGTCAGATTTATACATTTGATTGTTTACCATGTTCTCAAGGCTAATCTATTAATGTTTGTGAAGCTGTATTTACTCAAACTGATGCAGGCTTTAAATAGGAAACACATGCAAGTCATAAAAAACATTGTCCATAAAGAAGCAATGTGTTATAAACAATCCAGCTTCATGTCTCAGTTGAGAGGATTTCTCTCCTAATGTAAGAGAAAGTGAGTAAAAAAGTGTCTTGTACTTTACCTGAAGTGCAGGTGAAAGTCAGGAGAAAGTTTCCTTGAGAAGTAAACGTTCCTTGAAAAGAGCCAGTAAAAGTGAGTGCCTGTCCGTGATGTTCACTTGCACCACATAGATGTAAAGTAATTATCTTTGTTCCGCCTCCTTCTTCTTTATTTTCTTTCCACTTTCACAGACAAGTCTCCGCAGAAATTCTGGACTGGATCCTGAGCCACTCCCAAGTGTTTGGCACACACACTCACACACACACACACACACTGACACACACACCCCACACACCAGTGAGTTTTTGAAAGAGACAATACCCTAGGGAATCACAATCTCAGTCATTTAATGATCTCCAAACACCGCTGTAAGGCATGTCCAGATGAAAGAAGGGTGGGGCTGGATATATTATATCCCTCAGCGCCTTCTTTTGCTTACATCCACATATTTAACTGTATACAGAATTTAAATCCTAACTGACAGAGAACTGTTTTTTTAATTAAAATTTCTGGAATCTGTCGTGAGGATATTTTTCATCACTTTGCCATTTCCAAGTTAAAATTTGATCATCTGTTTCTTTGTTTACGTAAATATGTACAATAAGTGTAATATTAATCAAAGTCAGTAATCAGAGAAGAGAGACTGTTCAAAACTAAAATGTTTGTGGTGTGTGTTCTTTTGATGTTTGAAGATTTATCTTTGCATATGCAAACCTTTATTTAGGTTAGCACAAAAAATATAAATGTCTTATAGTTTATTAACTCACTATTTAAATATACACATATATATTCAATATAGAAAATAGCATTTTTAAAATGAAAAAAAAAATTACAGCATGAACCGAGCCAAATACAATAGAAAGATTTCTGGAAAAATACTGAGGTCAAAAAGAGAATTCCAGAAGTTCTTAAATCTTCTGCATAATATTATGAAGTTACTGCAAGAACAAAGCTATGATGGCACAGTGGGTGGCATTACTGCCGAACAGCCCCAGACATGGGGGCCTGGGATCGAGCTTCACCTCTCTGTGGAGTTTGGGGTGATCTCTCTGTTTGCTCCACAGTCAGTAGTCCTAGGCCAGGCTGAAATAAACATTTTTTTCATAATTCCTGGCAGGGGTGGGCAAGGCATTGTGAGGCAGTTTGTGAGGCAAGAAAAGCACGTTTTCTCAGATTTACCACCATTTTAAAATGATCAGCATTATACATAAACACTCAGAAGCCACATTTAGGACGTTCAGTAAATAAAATTTCTCTGGTTCTTATCACCAGCACAAACAAAGGAATCTGAGTCATTAAGTCTCTCCCTTTTTTCACTCCTTGTTCACTCCTTTTATTTGGAGATGCAGGCATTGGAGTGTGAATCACAAAGGAATTAAAAGACATTTGGACTGGCTTGCCCAGACAGTGATACATATTTGAGAGAAAATTATCCAGACCAAAACCCCAGTGAATCATCTTCTCTCTCCCTAAAAAAAGAAAAAAAAAAAAGAAAAAAAAAGAGCCCACAAAGGATTGGTTATGGCTGGCTGTGACGCTGGCACTGGTATCCATGAAAACAAAAGTCTTTACTGAGGTACACAGCTATTGTTGACCTCTGCAGACCTACCCTTCCCCTCCGTGCTTTGCCTCTTTCCCTGTACCACCACACCTTCCCAACACACACAGCACATGACTCACATCACAGAGCTGGACTCCACCTCTGCCCACAGCACAATCACTACAGCAGCCCACTGGTCATGTGGAAAAAGCACAGAGAAGCCAAGAATCCCGTTAGTTGGTTGCTATATGAAGTTGTTGATGTCAAACAAAAGCCTTCACCAAATGGTGCATGATTCACATTGTACAGCTAACAGCAAAAGAATCTCCTGAGCACTTTAACTGCACATGTGCAGAAGGCAAATGTAACTTGGGTGAGAAGCAGGCATAATGTACCAGAAAACCTCCTAACCACAATTGCTTCTTCAACCAAACTGTTCATGCTTGAGATTAAACATGACATGATTAACACACACAGTTTACTATTGAAAGACTTCTTTGGAACAGCTTTTATGATACAGATTAAACAAGATATAGACCACAGAGGCCAAATTTGAACACTGACACTACATTTTATATTGATACATTCAGTAAGAACGTTCTTCCTGAGTGCTTCTGCTGTGTGCTACGTCTTGAAGCAAATCCTTTTCTGCTTGAGGAAAACAAATTACGTACAAATTCCATTTCCAGAGAGGGGATTTCATAATCTACAGTACATAATATAATTTAAAGATCTGGAGAATTACAAAAAGCCCTTTATGCAAGGGACAAGACCCAAATCCTGTACTGGTTGGCTATGGCACTGAATTCAAAACAGATATGATTTTGCAGAGGAAATCACTGGGGTGTCTTAGAAACACTTCCACAAACCATTGTATGTGAACACAGTTCATCACTGCATTCACAAATGCAGGTTAAAACTCACAAATTCAAACAAACAGAATAATAATAATAATAATAATAATAATAATAATAATAATAATAATAAGCCATATATAAGCATGATCCAGAAATCTTGCCACCTTTTCTGGGCCTGACGTAATTTAAGATGAACTGAGGCAAAGTGGAAAAGTGACCAATCAAAATATGAAATTCTTTTCAGACATTTTGAATGCTACGTTCTCTGGGCTAAAGAGAAGAGGAGTACAGTGGAGATCATATAGTATATCAGCCAGTGACGTTTATTGAAAGCTTTTTCAACATTAAGAATTTAGTATATTGTTGCTTTCCAAAGAATAATATGTATCTGCATTTTTGATGTGTTTTAGTTTACTACATCATTTAGACACAGCAAATGTCCTTTACATAGTGTGACATTTTTATGATGAATGAACAAGTAGAAATACTTGAGAATAAAACCCTTTTACATTCATGTTCTTTAAAAATAAAGAAGGTTTTTTCTTTCTCCTATAAATTTTCTATTTTGGAGATTATTTGGATTAAAATATAACCAACACACAAGGTCACAAATTGCCATTGATGTAAAACACAATAGCACTCTCTTGTGGAGCAGTTCCTCAATGTGAATGAGTATGTTAGCGATTAACCCCATGACCTATGAATAGTTAACAAAATGCCTCTCGTCTAAAACAAAAAGGTTATGAGCAGAAGGTTAAAAGGCAACATTACGTTCTACAGGCAAGAAGTTCTGGTGTGCACACTAAACTTTCTAATGTGAACAAATGTTCCAATTTCAAAAGGGGTTCAGTAAAACACAGAACAGTTATACACGTATAGATATGAAAGAAAACATGCTTTCACTTCAGAACATCTGTTGCAATCCTGAATAAATCCTTTTTAACCACATCAAAGACAAGCCGATACCAAAGACACACCCTACATCCTTTATGTAAGGAGCTGTATGGCTGACACTTTATCTAGACTATTGTGTACATATGTATGCCTGTCCATTGTGATTGTTCAGAGCTATTCTCTTGTGGTACAGGGGGAAAAAAGAGTCACAGCATGGAGATACTATTCACAACTGAGTAGAAGGGATAATGCTTAGCTAACATGATTTGATATTAGGTGGTTAAGCAAACAGGGTCTCTATACAAGTTTGCATCTGGTATATCATTATATTATTAGTGTGAAAGTCTCCATACCAAGCAGAAGTGATTAAGCTGTTTTGAGAATGTCTCTAATACTGGCTTTGGAGGAAACCATAAGCAGTTTAAAAACACCAGGCATTCAACATCTAGAAAACAAGTCAAGACATGCTACAAATTTAGTCCCCACTTAAATATGCATCTGAACTCAAAATATAAAGAGAGGTATTATATTAAGGGACAAACATGTCTGTTATAGATGAATAAAGGTTAGAGAAGCCCAGACTTTAAAGACGAGGAAGTGTGGTGAAGGACTGTTTGCTGAAGAACACAGCAAACATACATACAATTTATGACTTGAAACTATTATTTCTATAATCCATTTACTATATCATTATCAAGTATGAGAGGAACAACCACTGTTGTAGCCTTGTTTTAATGTATAAAAACCGGAGTTGTAATGATTCCACAAGGCAAATATATATAAAAAATATATGTCTATTCAAAGTTATAGACATTGGTTGGATGTGAAATTGATTCACTGAATAAAAACTGAAGTAAAATACAATACAACTGATGTAATTCTTGACATTGATAGTGATAGGATTTATTTAAAGTGAATAAGAAAAAATGCACTTTATACCCAGAAATAACTTTTATTTTTGGCCAATTAATTATTTTATTGATTGTATATTATCATTTTAAATAATACAATTAATCCTATATAAACAGGACATGGTCTGCTATCTTGATAAATTACCGATAGTTATGCTGCGTTCGAGTAATGACGTAAACTGGGAAATACCATTTTTCCGCTAGTAAATTTCACCCGAACGGCGGACAATTCGTATTTACCGCTGGTAAACTCGGGATTCGCGAGTTTACGAGATTTGACATTTCATCTGTTCCCTAGGAGAAAATGGCAAATATGCATTCGAATAGTTTTATTATGCATGTTTACTGTAATTAAAAGACAAATATTTTGATCAGATTTGTTATTACTCAAAAAACGTTTAGTTGTTATTAAACGATAAATCACTTTTTGGGGACATGTTGTGTATAATGGGTGGATTCAGCCAAGCTCCCGAACGGTGTGAAGTCGGTATCATACAACCATCCGATGAGCTCCCGAACGTAGCATTAAAACGCAGCAATACAGTGTAAACTACATTTCCCATACACCCTGTGTGCTTTGCGGAAATGACGTTTCCGGTGGTACGCTAGAAATGCTCTGCTTAAAAACAATGCTGTTTCTCGTTACTTATATCGATTTGTAGTTCGTTATTTAACTGAACTGTGTTGGTTAATTGCTTGTGAGACCAATTTTTGTGAGCAGCATAGATGCCTCTTCTGTTCCGTACTGCAGCTTTAGCTTTAGCCGTAAAAATCCTTCCACAGAAAGCCTATGGATAAAACACCAGAGAGAGTCTCACTAACGTTAGAGCAGCAGCCTCCTGCTCCTCATGGATCCAGTGCGAGAAAGGTAGTTGTAGTTAAGATTACATTTCGAATCTACTTTTCATTAAATCGCACCCGCTGACTTTACTGGCTTTAAATGCTAGAGTGTTTGTAAATACTGGGCTGAGACAGGTAACTATGTCTAAATATATCCAATTATGCTGCCCTTAATTGTATTTACTCAGAAAGACCATTAAACATTGTATCCTATCACCAGTCTGGAATTTTACAGTCACGGATTGTTTGTATAAAGTTATATAACCGATCTAACTCATCAGCTAACTCATGAAGCTTGTTCTGAGTTGGCTCAGATGTGTTAGGACAGGGCAAAACATCTGATTCATTTCAGAAAAGCTCTGCATCCCTGTGCTATTAATAAAATACATGAATCAGAAATTAAAGTATACAGAGTTAGAAGTTTGATTTAATATCCAGACCTCAATATAGGACAGAAATGCTCTCCCTAGTCCAGAAGAGCTAAGGGGGGGCTTTTGAATTAGACTTCTTTCATGGTTTGATTTTGTTTCCATATGTTTCTAGGCAATGAGTGCCACCCTGAAGGCCAGGTTAAAAAGAGCACATCCTTCCTTTACATCTCCTCTTGGTGTGGTTAAACGACTTAAAATAGATGAGGATGAGTTACCAGAGACCTTAAATCAAGAGAAAGACCAGACTGGACCAGCAGACAAAGAGGCTGAGATTGATGTGAATAGAAATGAGACCAAGAGGGACCTTACAAACTGTATGAAGAATTTTGAATCTCAAAGCTCTCTTCAGCTCTCTCGAAGTGAGTTACTTCAGCTTCGAGAAAAACTGAAGAAGGGTGTTAAGGAAAAATCTGAGACTCTGCGAAGGCTCAAGATGGTCAAAATGTACAGAAAGAAGGTAAATATCTTCAGTTTTGACCCAATGTTTGTTAAAACATTAAGAAATAATCAAGCTGATTTAATCACTAACTAAATATTCTTTTTTTCTTCTCTGTGTTGTCATTAATTCTGACATTAGAATGACCTGGCGAAGCTGCAAGATCTGATAAATAAATGGAGGCACTGTTCTCAAGCAGTTCTTTATGAACTTCAAACTGAACTGCCCACAGATGGCCGGAAAGCCAGTCTTTCTCAGCTCATTGACCATTTTGGGCTTGAAGACAGTATGCTGCACTTTGATAGGATAGAGGAGGACTTCACAGACTGCTGATAAACACAGTGTATTTTTTTTTGTAATAGTTCACTTTCAGGTAATTGCATTTTGTTTGTTCACGACTATTAAAACCACAATCAGGGGTTTGAAATTACAGCATTAGTAAGCATGGGCCTTAATTTAACAAAGGAAAGGTGACAAGAACTTTTTTGACACAACTAACTATGGCTTTACCAACCCTTGATTGTGGTTTTATCATACTTTAATACTCTTGTGTTTTTCTAGTTACATGTGGAACGTATTTGACAACAAGATGTGACTAAACATTTCTTTGTAATTTATTATACTTGAATTTTGCACGTTTTTATTCATTTGACACTTGTTGCCTTTATAATTGCCTGTTAAATTAGATGGATTTGTGAATAAAAACATTCCTATTTATTCTCTTGTATCAGTCATATTTCAGTTGAGCAAGAGCAGGGAATGTCTTCATTCTCATACGTTCCACCTCAGCTCTCAGTATGGAAATTTCCTTTGCCTGTGCTTTGGCCTGTTCCACAAGCTCCTTCCTCTCCAGGATATCTTGATAATGCTCCACTGCTTTATCCTGTTGGTTCTCCTCCTTTGCTGAAGAGAAAATAAAACATTTATGGCTGCAATTCCCACTAACTGAAAGTAAAGAACTAGTGAGCAACATTTTACACTATTGTTTAAGTATATCTTGTCATTAAGACAAAAAAAAAAATAAAGAATATTCAGCGTTACTATGTCAGGTACATAAACAAAACCCTTACAAAAGATACTACTCTCTGTTTCAGTTTCAACATTCACAAAAGTGTAATATCAGCTTATACTTGTGCTTTTCAGAACACTGTCCACCTTACAAAGGCTTGGGCATGTACCTGTTAACATTTACTCCATAGTTTTAATGTAATTAAAAGATTAATTCCACTTATTGTATTTTACATCATTCTATCAGGTAGCTTGTAGAAACAAACAGGTCTTTAGTCATTTCATTTAACTCCTAAATACTACAAATAAACTGTAAAATATGAAGAACATGAGTAAAAACCTGTTAGCTGCATTCTTTCTGTGCCTGAGAGAACCTGTTTGGAAAATGGTATTCTACATTGCACCGTTTGTGTTTACACTGAATCCCTATCACTTATTTTAAAAGACCCTCCCTAATGCTCGTAATTTCACCACCATGTTTGTGTTTAGCTTAAACAATATGGCAGATACTTTACAGATACAGGTTTAGAAAATGTACATTTACTGATGGTCATTATGTGTACTAATGCATTTTTATTTATGATACAGAGAGAAAATTAAGATTGTAATTGTTAATAAACAGCCCTGCATCAACAAGGCCTTAGTACTAGCAAACTAGGTGAACACCACTGGTCATCATAGATTAGATAGCATTGTGTTCTTGGAAGGGATCATTTATAATGAATCTTGATTGAAGCATTATTAAGATTTTACGTTCCTACTTCCACGTGAACTATCCTGACTTGGTAAGTTTCTTATAAACTGAGAATTTCACATTTGCATGAATGACTTGGTTCTATTATTAATTATAATCATACACAGGATAAGATGTAATATATATATATATATATATATATATATATATATATATATATATATATATCCTATGCCAATCCATTAGAGCCTCACATAGGGCCACCACATTCTCTTCTTAATTGCATTCAT
Organism: Hoplias malabaricus; assembly: GCF_029633855.1. Taxonomy (NCBI): domain Eukaryota; kingdom Metazoa; phylum Chordata; class Actinopteri; order Characiformes; family Erythrinidae; genus Hoplias; species Hoplias malabaricus. Next base: position 10,228,208 of record NC_089807.1, on the reverse strand, counting down.
AAAATTTCTATTTGAATCCTACACCTCCATGCCCATCACATGCGTACCCAAACCACCCACTGCATCACCAGTTCTTCGTGGAGGTCATCAGGTAGACCACCCCTTATCAGTGTTTCGCTGAATTAAGTCCATGACACCTCCAGACGGTTCAACAGTGAAGTCTGGCATCCCAGACCTACCCTCCTCCAAGCCAGCTTTACAGTTCTACCGTACCTTTTACCATCAACAACCATTCTAATAGTTAAATAATGCAGAATTGTCAAAAATCTGTGGAATTCTTTTTATAATTTAAATGTTGCTTTCTTTAAATAATTAAATCTTTCATGAATAGAAATACCTATTCCCTCATAGATTTTTGCTCTTTCTGCAACCATAATTTCCATGCTTGCAAGTTGCAGATCTAGAGCTGCATTCTTCTCCTTCTTCAGTGTGGCCTGTCTGTTCAGCTGCTTTATCAGCTTCTTACAGTTTTCGTCGTTCTTCATCTGAGTCTAGACAAAGGATTGAAGTCAAAAAGTGTGTTTTTTTTTTTTTGGTTTTCTTTAAAACTAATTTCTCTTTATTTTAAAGAAGAGCCATGCTTACCTTCTCTTGTAATGTTATGGTCTTCTCTAGAGTTGATAACTGCTTTGACATTCTGTTGTCATGGTCTGTCTCACTCAGGTACTTAAGGAAGAAAAGTCTGATAGTCATCTAGAAGAAGTCATCTGATATCACAACAAATCTATTTTCACAAATTTGACCTTCTTTAGTCTTGTTGGCTAAACTGGATCAGAGCTGTTTAATTGTACAGAGAAGAAATCAGACCTAAGTTTACCCATATTTAAGTAGGTAAGCATCTCTGCTATTCCTGTGACCTTTATAACAGATATGAGCTCTTTTGTAATCCACACTATTCAGTCTTAGGCATCTGTACATAATTTGTGGTGAATGGCTGGCACTGCACTTACTTAATGAATTTCCCAATCCTGCTTGAAAGACGGGTGTGAACTCCTTACTTGTACCTTATACCAAAGGTTTTTTTCTAATGCTTTAGTCAATTTTTCAGTTGAATTATATAGCAGGGTTCTGTAGGACATAGTAATAATTTGTTCATTTATTCTTTACCTCTTGGAGTTCCTGAGACACATGCAGTCTCTGGATTTCTCTGGCTTTGTTGTTGAGGTCTTCCATCAACATCCTCATTCTCTTATGCTCCCATTCCTGCTGAATGATTCCTTTACGGAAGTCTTTGCATTCTATCATGCTGGCTATCTTCTGCTCTCCTAAAGTCTGACAGAAAGACGTGTGTGCAGACACTTCACATTCCCTTATTATAGTCTTATTAGTGTAGTCAAAATTATTTCACTTAAAATGTATACTGTATAGATCCTGAGGTGATTATAATAGGCATTGTCAGAAAGTAAAGCAAAAAGTGAGATTTTTGAAGTACCCTGATGGTGTTGTTCAAGTCCTCCACAACACTACGGTGAAGCAGCTGAGAGTCTGAATAATCTGCAACAAAATCTCCACTCTCCACCTCGACCTGACCCTGTTTTATCAGAATCTGAACCATAATGTCTGAGCAGAACCTCATCTTCTGTTCTCGCAGACTGATGAAAAACACAAAATGTAAATAGTGCTGTGTCTGTTGTTCGAACATATTAAAGGCACTAGGACATGCTGAAAGTTAATATCGTTTTTTACATGATAATCAGCACAATTACACAAAAAGTGAATGGAAGAAAAACAATCTATATTCTTACACAATACTGATATTTTGCCCTTTTACAGAAAATATTTTACAGAAAAAGATGCTGTTCCATTTTATTCACAAAGAAAATGTTATGTTATTGTGTTATTAAATTTTACAACCATTTTTACAATTCTTACACTCTTGTATCAATTTGTTTCTCACCCAGTAAGCTCATCAGTCAGATTCTTTATTTCCATTTTGGCATTTTCATCCTCATTTATTCTCCTTTGTAGAAATGCATGCATGTCTGCTAGAATCAGTGCCTTCATTTTCACCTGTCACCAAAAATAAAAAACAAAAACAGATTTATTAGCAATGTATTTAAAAGATTTATCTGAAAGGACATGTTCATATTAGCCATTTTCTTAGCTGACATTTGTCAGTTAATCAAATCCATATCTTTGGCTGAGTAACTGAATTAGGGAGAAGCAGATTTAAGGGCAGACTGCTCTAACAATATATCATAATAAATGTGCTTTTATTGTCATTGTACAATGTACAATAAAATTCTTCCACTGCATTTAACGCATCTGGGCAGTGAACACACTCACACATACTAGGGGCAATGAGCAACAGTTGAGGGTTAGGTGCCTTGCTCAAGGGCACTTCAGCCATGGATTTCGTTCACTCCCCCCTGCCACCAGTCGTAGGGATCAAAACAGGGACCTTTCAGTCCCAAACCTGCTTTTCTAACCATTACTCCACGAGAGCCCCATTTAATTGACTAAAATTAAATGATCTACATTTTACTGCACAAAACCTTCTATCACTAGAGATTCCTAAAACTCATAGGCACATCTTAGGTAATGTCTCACCCGTTGTTCACTCTCCACCTTAGCCCTTCTGGCCAAGCAAAATCTCGCCCACACTGCCGGATCCAAACTCTCTGGCATGTTCTCTGGAGCGTCAAGCTCCTCCATGGCCTTCATCATCTGCGTCAGCTCTTCTGTGGCTGTTCGGCCGGAAAGAGGACGCTCCTTAAAAGGACTTTTGCTGCTGTCTGTCTGAGTCTTTATCTTCTGCACTCTGAGAAACAGCACCCACATCTCTCACTTCACCTCAGTAGGCAAACTGAAGATTAGCTGTTTTAGTGATAGCTAAATTACAGTATATGATTCCTCCATCACAGATAAATAGTTAGAACATCAGTTTTTCAAATATGTTTGTACTTTTTGCTGGAATATTAATTCATAGATACCCATAGCAAACATATTTATCTGTGGTAAATTTTGGAATTTAATAAGCATCTATAGAAAGCTACAGCAATGCTGCATTTTTTAAATATTTTTTTAACAAAAAGACATGCTTAATAAAGTAGAAAAATATATATAATATATGCATATATTTGTTTTACTCTTTGAATTTCAGAATCAGAATTCTCAGTAGTTGAACCCATTGATACTCTGGTGTGGATTAAACGTAGTGTGGAATAAAGTGAAGTGAAAATGGTAACTCACTTTTAGAAAATCTTTTTAGTCTATTGTTAGGTATAATCTGGGTCTGGAAACTGTCTTTAGACTATTCTTAAATGACAGTCCTTGACAAGACTCACCAGTCCAAATGAATCAGTTAAGCACTGTCACATTAATTCAATTCTACATCTGAATGGAGCACTTATCCCTATTTTTTAATGTAATCACATATTAAGTAACTACAGTGTAACACGTACAGGACAAATGCATCCAACTGAATAAAAAAGTTATTGCTTTATTTAACCCAATGAAAGTACCTGGGTCTGCGTTTGTAAAGTTTACAGAGCTGGTCAACAATGTGGGCAGGAACATCTGAGAAATCTTTGCGAAATCCTTTGTCAAGAAGCTTTGAAAAGAACACAACATTTTAGAGGGTATCTGACAAATTACTGGGCTTGGACATAGCTTTGCATTAAGTGTATGGACAATAATGTTCCTACTTTATCCTCAGCTACTGCATTGTCGTGTGTCTCTCGAAATTCTTCCACATCGTCTTGGTATTTTTTCAAAGCTTTCCCAAATTCATTCTGGCAACAGAAAGCTGTGACTCATACACAGAACTATTTTATATAAAGTAGAAAACAGTCTGACATTCACACAAGTTTGTTCATGCACTACCTGTCTGTCTCATCAGCAGCATGGTAATTATCTTTAGAAAAGTGCATCACTCGTGTTTCTTCTGGAACACTACACGTAAGGACATTGTAAAACAAGAAACCCAACAACAGTATCCGAACAAACTGTACCTTAAGAGCTCTCGCTTTCTCCAGTTTGTGGTTTAGATCTTTTTCTCTGTTTAGCATCTGTTCTTCAATCAGTAAGGAATAAGCCAGATTGGCAATCTTTAGCTCCTCCTGGGGTAAAAGCCATTTAAAACCCATCATGTACTTTTTGAATATACCAGCAGTAACAAATGTTAAAATTCACGAACAACGAGGGATCCATTTGGAACAGGCTACAACGTCCTTCTCTTACCATTTTACTAAGTGATAATCAGTGATTGAAGCAAACTGTAGCTGTGTTTGTACAGAAAAATCCTTTGGACATTACCTCTCATCTATTTGATTATGGTAATGCAGTTTACAGATACAATTTACCTCTCTGCAGTCTGTCTTACTACAAATGTTTCATTGAGCTGGCCCTCTTTGACACATGTCACAGTATTCACTAATTTCCAGAAATCTCCATGACTCTCCGCCACCCTATTTACAAATCCTCCATCAAGTAATATCTGCTCAGTAGATTACCTAGTCCTCCTTCAAAATCTAATTTCAAACAAAGAATTATTTGTGTTCTGCTGCTACAAATGACTGCAAAACATTGCAAAGTAAAAAAGTACACTTCTAATTCTGATTTTAAGCATTAAAGGATTTAGTGGTGTGTTAGATTCTCTTTTCATTATTTTATAGACTCAGTATTATGAAGTTATGAGTTTTTTATTTTCCTTTATTTATTTTAGCCTGCCACCTAGTAGCCTTTTCTACTTGCCATGTCCTTAGTGTAACTAAGAACACTGTCACTAGTGGAACAAAAACTCCAAATATTTGTATATACACAACTACTTTGTAATTGGCAGGTGGTGTTTTATTTTGATGTAAAAAAAAATCCTAATTAATAAAAATGAAACATTTTATTTTTAAATCCATTGTGTTTGAAGAGATGATGAGCAGATGTGCACTCTATCAGCTTACCTGATATATCACCATCTCAGATTTCAACTTCTTTTCAAACAGCTTTCTCAGTGTTTCATCAAAGGCCTTTGTGGCATCTTTAATGGATGTCTGCAGTTTTTTCATCTCTGCCTCCAAGGTCTGTAAAGCAAAAAAACTTTATAGGTTCTATATACACACGATATACAGTCTGAAGCTTTGAAAAGAGAAACCCAAATATTAAGTAACTTGGTGCCTCGTGTAAAGTGTATTTTTTGGCATGAAAAATAATTCCTTCTGATGGAAAATCTACTAAGTTCAAATGCACAAGTGACTTATAAAGATCTATTTTAACCCCAGTTTACAAATATATATATAACGTTATCATGCAGCATAATTTATATTTCTTAGAACAGTTTGAAACAGCATTAAAGACTGTTAAGATATATTGATGTGTAAACTATTTTCGTTCCTTAATTAACTAATTACCAAGTACATATCCTGTTAATAACCGCGACCCTGAAATGGAGAAGCGGAGAAGAAAATGATGATGATGATGATAACCTGTTAATAGTGTATAGAGAAAAGAATGTGTGGTTTTCACAAGGGCCTGTGAAGTTTCAGGACTTAAATGGCTGCCTGTGTTTTAATGGAAAACACAAGTCAGAACTTATTAATAGATTAAATCAATGGGCATGATATCAAACTTTTCTGTATTTCTCCCGTTCTTCACTGAGCTCCTTTATTTTTTTCTCATATTCTTTGAAGATTTTTTTCTCCTCTTCTGTCCACTGAAGCTCTGGCTTATCCATGAATTCAGGTTGTGGCACTTCCTTTAGTTAAAAAAATTAAAAAAACAAAAACTTAAATCATTTAAAATCACTGCATTCTGAATGTTGGACAGTAAAATGTTGGCCATAATACCGTTCTCAGGATGTCTTCTTTTTTGACCTCTAGCACCCCACCCATCATATCACCCAGAGCTCTGTCTCTGATATTGTCACCCTACACAGAAAATGGAAAGCAATAAGAGATCAAAGGACAGTCTTGACACTTCTCTTAAGCCTAAAGATGCAGAGAACGGGGGTTGCTTATTTCACAACAATAAGGGATTTTACAATCATCTTCTGTAAGTGCTTCATCCTGTTCAGAGTAGCTTTGGGTCTGGAGACTACATGCAATCATGAGGTGCAAGGCAGGAAAACACCCTGTACAGTGTGCACCATTCCATTACAGCGCATCACACACTCACTCACTCACACACATACAAAAGCAATTTCACACAGTCACTTATTCAGAAGACAGTGACCCTTGGCAGTGACTGAATAATACCCTGAAATTCTGGAGCTTTGTAACAGTGACACCACCTGCAGCAACACCAAACCACCATGGAATTGATTTGTGTATGTTATATTATACATTGGGGCAGCACATGGTGCAAAAGGTAGTACCACTATCACACAGCTTCAGCGTCATGGGGTTGTGGGTTCGAGCCCTGCTCCAGGTGACTGCCTGTGAGGAGTTTGGTGTGTTCTCCCTGTGTCTGTGTGGGTCCAAAAAAAAACACATTGGTAGGTGAATTGGCTACTCAAAAGTGTCCATAGATGCAGGACGGACTCAGACTGTTTGAAGGGCAGGGGCTAAAACATAATAAGGGCACTTAGTCACAACACGGGGCCCCACTAGCACCATGTATGATAAAAGTTTTCATCCTTTATTTACTTAAATTTAACATCACATTTTTAGAAAATGTGATTACACATATAATAACATTGCAAATATAAATGATCATGGCACCAACTTTGGGAAAGCCTGTCCCAGAAGGGGTGTTTCAAAGGCACTGCATCATGTTTTCTCACTTGGAAGGGCATCTGAGGTTGCACGTCACATGTTTTTTTTTAATAACAAAGGAGATGTTGAACTCATTGTGGGGGCACATATAGGGCACTATATAGCAGTTTCTCTACTGACGAGGCTTCCATTAGGAAACGTACCTATATACTCTCAGTTGTAGATATGCCCTTTGTATTCCATTTTCTCTACTAGAAGGGGCACAACAGAGGACACTTAATAATGCACCCTCATCTATTGAAAGGCAGCCATATAAGGGCACTTCTTAAGACACATTATCAAATGTTCTTGCTCTAGGACACATCATCACAATTTATTGCAGGAAATGGCACCCAAGGGAGCAGTTATTTATTTGCCATATGAAGGGCAGAAATGGCACTCCCTCCAGAGTGTGTTCCATATAGCGCCCAGTGATTCTGGGTAGGCTCCGGACCCACCACGACCCTGAACTGGATAAGTGGTTACAGACACAGAATAAATTAATACAAATTATACATTCATTTTTTTTAATAAAGTAAATTATTTTGACAGTTTTGTTATTCCTTTTATATCAAGTAAATCAATAAAAGATTTTAATCAATGCTGAAAATGAACAGAAAATGACTCGAAAAGTATTTGCCTACAGTAGTTCTTCTGTGCCTTTTTGCAGTAACTCTATACCTTGGCTGCAAACTGCCTTTGCTCCTCTTCCTTTCTCTGGTCCTCCTCTCTCTGCCTCTGCTCCGGTGTAAGGTATTTCTCGACCTTGATCTTGAAAACACATAGAAACCTTTTGTCCTCAATAACACAAATCAAACTTAAAATGGGGGATGGTCTTATGATCAGAAATATCTTTAGAACAATAATAATTACTTCAAAAGTTCATTTTTGTGGAAGATTTACCAGCAAAGCTTCACATTCTCAAACCTTGGCCAGATGTTTTAGGTGCTTGCCCTGACCTGTTGCCTGAAATCTAGAAGCCTCTACTATTAAATTTTTTTAAATGTTCCTCTGTTCAAACTTAGAGCAATAAAATTATGTGGAATGAGTTTTGGCATGAATTTCTCTTTGGAGCTCTGCTGCCCACACTTTTTTGGTTTGAGATCAGTCTGATGATTGCAGTGTCCTTCTACAACTTGCAAAATACACCCCTGGGCACAGCATAAAGTAAGATGTTATAGATGCTTCTTCAATCCTATTGTTTAACAGCTCATTTGTATGTAAAATGTAAAAGTTGCTCATCTTCCCTTACACTGCAGGTTCCTAGATTTTTGGAGACAATTTTCTCCAAACTCAAGCCCCTTGTTCTATCTTCACTGACAAAAAAGTGAATGTTGTTTATTTGTATGTTTCCTGTAAAGTTTTTTTCTTTGTCTTTATTATTCACCTTCACCTTTGTAAATCCCAATTCAATAAATGGTTTGTTTTGTCTGTTTTCTGTTCTCTCCAGTTTGCTTGGCATAAGATCTACTCAATACTTTTAAGAGATTTATCAACACAAAATCAAATCAAAAACAAATCAACACATACATTATATTACTTAACTTTACTAGTATGATGATGTGTCAACCGACTAAACAAAAAAACTGCTACAAGTTTTCAACACGACTCCATGTTACATTGAAATAGAGCTTTATCTGTTATGTGTAATTATTTAAATAAATAAATAAATAAAACAAAAGTGACACTTCTGAGATTCTCCTAGTTTGATAACAAATGTACTAAATGGAAACATTACTTAAACATAATGTTGGGGTCAAATGACATTCTAATATGTTGACAACACAGACTGGTTTTCTGTCAACACAATTTTAGAAGTTCAGTTAAATCAATTTTTAAGGCACTTGAGTAACCTGCTACTGAAGATGGCAAATTATCTTTACAGTGTGGGATATGTGTAGAAATTATTATTTTCTTGCATATCTTTGACCAGAAAATGGAGGCTAAAATCAATCTAAGTCCCGCAGTTACCTCAGAGTCGTTGACTGTGAATGCTCTTTCCGGCCTCTCATTGTCTGTCAGAGTTGGCTGCCACAAGCTCTCCTGCAGCCCCAGCTCAGTCATAATCTCCATGATTCGGCTGTTCTTGTCTCTCACACGGCTGATCTCCTGCTCCTTCTGCTTATACACGGCCTCAAATTCCGTATTGAAAGTAGTTTTCACGTTGTAGATAACATCCTAAAATAAAAATAAAATTAATTATATATCAGCATCCTGCAAAATGTTTTAAAAATAGAGTTTTACTATGGAGATTGAGATTTTAACTTTCATTTGCAATTTCAAATTATTCAGCAGTGATATATTTATAAATTGAGCCATGACACCTGGAGCAGGGTGATTTGGTTGAGCTTCTGTTCCCTGGTGTGCAGGTGGAATTGGCTGTATAGATAAGGGTTCGAGCCTCCATACTGAGAGCTCAGACTGCCAGACAATGCTGAGCTCTGTGCCTCATGCCCTTCCTCCTCCTCCTCTTCCTTCTGTACCGGAGTTTTATTCATCTCCAGAATTTCTTGCTGGGGTTTGTGCATAACAGGTCCAATAAGATAATTTACAATAACATATTTTTATGATATAAATTGTAATACTAATAGACATATACATATATACATTAGAGTTGGCGTGTTCGGTTTTGCGGATGGTCTCCACCCTGTTGAGCTCTTCCAGTTCCTTTGCTGTGCGTTCCTTCATGGGGTAGTTTTTCACTTCATTCTCAGAATGGAAGGCCTAGTTGAGAGACAAACCTCATTATACTAATAACTATAAAACAAATACACAAAAAGACATTCTTAATTCCTTTGTAAAAATGTGTTTATGAGACATAAATCTTCACAATCTGAATCTGTGTTTATTTACCTTTATAGCTTTCCCTTTGACTGTCATGGAATCCCAATATTCTTTTTTGAGGACCTCACGCAGGTAGCATTTGGCCTGATTGTCCAGCTCAATCTCATTTCGGACCTTATGTAATTAATTCACAGCAGATGACAAATGACAAGGAGATTTCAATCTCAGTAAACTAGGCTGCTTACAAATTTTTTGGTTATGTTTACAGATGTCTGATTATCTTTCTCAAAATAAGACATTAATGGTATATGGCTAATAGATCAATCCTGTTCAGAGTAATAACATCATACTTTACTGTAAAGTGTAAACACTTGTTACCCTGGAGACCTCCTGCTCTCCCTCTGCCTGAAGTCTCTTCTGCTCCTCCACATCCAGGTTAAACTCCAGCTGCTCCAGCTTCTCCATGTCTGGCAGGCTCTCATTCTCACACATCATAACCTGGATCTGCCCAGAAGAAGAGCCCAGGTTTAGTGAATTCTAGCCATCTGTTTTCACTCTTTCCAGTGTTTTTCAATTTCTTTTTGTTTAACGCTTTTTTTTTTTGTGTGGATCTGAGACCCCTCATAGAAGCAATATTAGCATGTTTCAGAACATGAGAAGGCACTGTGAGATGAACCAAGACTGAGATAGGAAAGCCATCTCCCTCAAGTTGGCACTGGGTACCAAAACATAAAACAGAAAAGCTTAAGCACTTAATTCAATTAAATTTTATGGTTCTTTTTTTTTTGTTTCTAAGAAGAGTTTGCATAAGAGACACTTTTAGACTTGGAAATCATACATGGTTTTTCATTAACTAGCAGCCAGAGCACAATCTTTGGTAATTAAAAATGGAACCACAAAAAAATTAATTAAACATGTTCTTTGTACTGTTTCTCGAAGTTCCTTCATGTTCATCTTAAGACTCTTCTTAATGTCTGCAAACTGCTGGCTCTCCTCCTTCAGAACCTGTGGAGATAGCAATCTTTATTCAGACTCAGCCACGGGTGGAAGTAAGTAGATGATAATCATGATTATAAACACATGCAGTATACTGGAGATCTCTCAAGATTCATGATTGATAACCCAATTGCAGTACACATTCCAGGGCAATCCATAAATTAAACCCCACGATTATGATCTTGCTCCACAGCAATGCCTCACAGCTTCACAATGCTGAACAGATGTGAGATGTGATAAACTGGGTTAAAACTGTACGGCAGTTGGGATGCATGAAGCACATTGAGTAATACCATATAAATATAAGACAAGATCTATTATTGTGAAACTCAACACTGCACTGTTGTGTGCCCGCAGTAGTCCTACAAAGCATTTAACCTCTATAATATCATACATCTTCATTCCATTACAAAGTTTAAACAAGGCCCAAAACCACAATACAAACAGTAGTACAGTTTTTACATGCTTCTTCTCTGATATAACATACATTTGTTTGAAGAATGAGGAAATATATTATTAATATATGTCAACTTTCTAAATTTTTCTTCTTTTAATTGTTTTCCCTGTGGTCTATTTATCACATATGTACAGTTATATATAACATAATCAGTAACAACTTACCCATGTTTATTGATCTATTGATAAAATAAAAAAAACAACAGACTGTTTTTGTTACATTGTATTTAAATGAATGGACAAATGTGTTGGTTTTTATGACACCAGATAATGAAAATGAATTTAAGCAGGCTGTTTTTGCAGCTTAGTCTCAATATATGAATGGAACAGCGTTTATGTAATACATCAAACTCAAGTAAGATCATCAGTCAAACAATGTTACTTAAAATACTTGTTATTAAATGTCACACTTTGAGAACCCTTACCATATCTAGTTTTTCATCCAGCCACGTGCCATTGCAGGGAGTTGTAGAGGGCAGACTAGTGTTGCTCTCATCCTGGCCAGTGATACCAGTTTTCATCTGGCTCCTCTCACTGACCTGCATAAGACAAAAAATTCATAACCTTGTTTCCAAACAACATAAAAGCTGAGAAAAATGAAATGTAGCAGGCTCTGTTCCAGTGGCTTGGAATTTTGGATCCACTTCAGTTCTACCTCAGAACTGGAATTTGACCGGTTTTGACCTGCACTTGTATGAAAATATGCTTGACTGGCAGCAGTTACCCTTCTGCACCTCACGTTTATTACCACGGCTTATTTGTTTTCAGAAATCAAATGTCAGTAACTGTAAAATGACTAAATTACTTTCATATCTTTTTATTTAGATTTCTGAGGGAGCTTTTATCTCATTTTAAATATTAGTAACATCTTCTATAATAGCACTGGTTAAAAGTCTGTGTTCTGACAATAATTACAGTAATTAAATCACAGATATATGAAACAGAAAAAATAATGTAAAAAATATCAAATTTTGATTTTAAAACTTGGTAAATTGTTCTATAAAGAGTTGCAATTTATATTTGAATACCCCTCAAACTTCACTAGGCTGAATTCTGATACATACTGATACAGATCCACTTAATAATAAAGTGTTATAGTGACTTCAGCATCACATAATATATCAGTGTGAGTGAAAAGCATCAGAGTTAACCTTTTCTTTTGGTTGAAGTCAGTTTTTGGAGGAATTCTAAACAGTGGATGGTTATATGTTTCTCTACCTCTCCTGTGTGAGACTGTACTGATGCTAGTTGGTACTGAGCCTGTGGTTCCCAGTCAGCCATGCTGCCAAGGATGTGGTTCTCAGAGGACACCACTGCCATAAAGGATGCCATCATGGACAGGTCATTTTGGGTGGTGGTGTTTGCTTTTCCAGGTTCAGCCTTCTTTATCCTGTTTGGTTTAAAAACATTTTGTATTCACACATTCTAAATCATGTAAAATTATAATCTTATTTTTTTGTCCAAATATCATACTGTCAATATCACTGAATATTTTTAACATAAAAGTTAAAACAATTCCAATTTATGCGTGATATTACAAATTCCCAAAAGCATCTTAGAACAAAGAACTAACTCACTATCACACTGAACACTCTCTCTACCTTTTAAGATGATCTTAAGACTAAGATGTTTTTGGGAAACATAAAATCTACAGGTGAATCACAATCAATTATAATATCATCGAAAAGTTTATTTATTTCTTTAACTCAATTAAAAAAGTGAAACTCATATTGTATAGATGCATTACAAACAGAGTGATCTATTTCAAGGCTTTATTTTTTGTAATGTTGATGATTATAGCTCACAGCCAATGAAAACCCAAAAGTCATTATCTCAAAAAATTTGAATAATCATCACAAAACACCTGCAAAGTTTTCCAAAGCCTTTAAAATGGTCCTTTAGTCTGGTTCAGTAGGCTGCACAATCATGGGGAAGACTGCTCACTTGACAGATGTCCAGAAGGCAGTCATTGACACCCTCCTGCTGTATCCAAGCATATTAATGGTAAGTTGATTGGAAGGAAAAAGTTTGGTAGAAAAAGGTGCACAAGCAACATGGATAATCGCAGGTTTGAAAGGATTGTCAAGAAAAGGCCATTCAGAAATTTGGGGGAGATTCACAAGGAGTGGAGAGCTGCTGGAGTCAGTGCTTCAAGAGTCACCACACACGAACGTATCCAGGACATGGGCTACAACTGTCGCATTCCTTGTGTCAAGCAACTCATGACACAGAGACAACACCAGAAGCGTTGGGCCAAGGAGAAAAAGGACTGGACTGGTGCTCAGTGGTCCAGAGTCTTGTTTTCAGATGAAAGTAAATTTCATCATTTGGAAATCAAGGTCCCAGAGTATGGAGGAAGAGTGGAGAGGTACTGTGTGAAGGTTCCAGTGATGGTTAGGGGAGCCATCTCATCTGCTGGTGTTGGCCCACTGTTATATCAAGTCCAAAGTCAGTGCAGCCATCCACCAGGAAATTTTAGAGCACTTTATGCTTCCCTCTGCTGACAAGATTTATGGAGATGTGGATTTCATTTTCCAGCACACACACTGCCAAAAGTACCAATAACTGTTTTAATAACCACAGTATCACTGCGCTTGAGTGGCCAGCAAACTCACTTGACCTAAACACCATAGAGGATAAATAGGGTATTGTCAAGAGGGAGATGAGAGACACCAGACCCAACAATGCAGATGAGCTGAAGCCACTATCAGTGCAACCTGGGCTTCCATAAGAATTCAGCAGTGCCACAAGCAGATTGCCTCTATGCCATGTTGATGCAGTAAAAAAAGGAGTCCCAACCAAGTATTGAGTCCATATACTGTGCATTCTTTTCAGTAGGCCAACATTTCTGTGTGAAAAATAATTTTTTTATTGGTCTTTTATAATATTTTTATTTTCTGAGCTAAAGAATTTTGGGTTTTCTTTGGCTGCAAGCCATAATCTAAAGAAATAAATGCTTGAAATAGATCACCCTGTTTGTAATGAATCTATATAACATATGAGTTTCACATTTTTAATTGAAATACTGAAATAAATTAACTTTTTTGATGATATTCTAATTTATTGAGATTCACCCATAGCTCTATTTCAAACACTGAGCATTTTGACTCACATTGTTACATGGCTGGCACACACAAGACTTTTTTTTTTTTTTTTACCTCAGACTACTACAGACCATAGAGCCATCTTTGAGACCAGTGGTGATTAGTGTCTGACTGTCAGCCGTAAATGACACAGAACATATACCTCCCAGCCAGCAGGAATGGCACTGCATCTGCACATAGCTTTCCTGTGTGTGATAGATTAGGTAAAAACAAATGGCTTCAAATACAATGATATTTTAAGTCAGTTGTGTATAAGCTAATATCAAACAAAAGATGTTACCACAGCGGAGATGTCATGAATTCGAAGTAGTCCACCTCTGCTGACAGAGGCCAGCCAGTTCTGATGGGGTGAGAGATAGACTGATGCAGGACCCAGAGGATGACCCTCTACCTCTTTCTCTGGACACAATGGAACCGCTTCCTTTGTGCTGGGAAATGTACCTAAAATCTATCAAGCACATAAAACATGTCTGTCAAGCATAATACTTAACACAATCACTGGGACAATATAATATAAATGCTACTTATATAAAGAGTCATAGACCACTTTTTTCCATTCAGAATGGCCACTAAATGTGCTGCTTGCAATTTCAATCAAATGCACTTTCTGTAAAATTCTAACTTTTTTCCCCCCTCACGGTTTCCTTGTTCTTCAGTCTGTTTACAGACTGTACTCAGCCCTGGGTCTGCAAATGAGAAACAAATGTGTCTGGGACTCAGAAACACAACGAACACTAAATTGAGGGGAGTTCAAACATGAGTCATTCAACATAATCATATACAGTGCTATATTTAAACCAGTGTGTTATTGATTTCCTTAATCCATATCTAGTCCCAAATGTGTCAGTAACATTTTGTCCTCTTCAAAGGCACACTAACATTCCAACAAGCAAGTGGCTTTCTGATTTATTACTCAGGCTTTCTGATTTATTACTCTTGTACATTTAAAATGGCTACAAGAGATATTTCCGAGGAGACTGGATACAAGATAATCCAGAAAAAGTTGCAAACAATGTCAAAAAACTGCACAATGCACTATACCCAAATAAAAAAAAGCAATGTAATTACAGATGTCGCAATCTGATCTCAGAGAGGGGTATATGACCAGATCAAGGCATTTTCATCAGTATAACTCACCAGTATCGTCTTTACTGAGCACGAGCCTAAATCCTTTGTTTTACGTTAGTGGTCACATGGGTGTCATAAAAAGAGAAGACAATTTGTGGGAGGGCAAGGCTAAAATGTTTGCAATGTGGAAAAAATTTAAATTTGAGAACAAAACCAGCCAAACAATAAAGACATATTATATGACTCATTTTGAGTGTTGAATGAGTGAGTGTGTGTCGCCCTGTGAAGGACTGGCGCCCCCTCCAGGGTGTGTTCCTGCCTTGCGCTCAGAGATTCTGGGTAGGCTCAGGCAATGAATGAATGAATTTTGAGTGTTCAAGGTTTACAACTGCAAAGATGTACTAAGTGGAATTCATACAAGCTATTCATAAATACAGATTATATTCATGTAGTTATTTTGTAAAAATTATAAATAAATAAAAACATGAACCTACAGCTTGGGTGTAGGCATTTTTTGTTAAGGCACCGCAGATCAGTTCAGTTCTCAAGAAAATAAATATATTGGATTGACTTTAATAACTTGGAGTGTGTACTGGGCAACAGTATTATTTAAGAAACTACAAGTACTGGATCAAGACTCAATATCAGAATATACTCAGTATTTAATGAATCAGACTGGGATTGGAGGCAAAGAAAATTGCTTGGGACATCCTTAATTATAACATATTTTAAGTTAGCTAAACACAACAAAACACAGAGAACATATCATACCTCTGGAAGTTGGAAGCTCTGCAGGACTTTCTTCTGTGGGCAATAGGCAAAAATAGTTTTTGTACCCAGAACACATGAGGAAAGAGAGTGCGGAGATTCATATACGCAGCTGTGAAGAACGTCTTGGCGCAGATAACCCTGTAGGTTCACACAACCCTCTGCACCTACAAGCAGGACCTCACTCAGTACCACTGGCAGAGTTAATATAACATATACATGTGTAGAAGGCTTTTACAGTTAAACATTACTTTGGCAAGCTAATACAAAGGTCAATGTTTTTTCCCTATTTTCATGTCTACCTGTGATCCTCTGAACAGAAACTGAAAAGAGCAGCAGGATGTTCCCCTCTTTCTGTTCCATCTTCTTCTGCTGCTGTTTTTTACCATCACAGAGCACCAGTACTTTGAGCTGCATGCTCTCTTTCTGATACTGGGTGGACAGGCTCACAGTGGCACCCATTCCCTCTGAAAAGAATGATAAACCATGTTAGTCACAGATAATCTTATACTTACAAAATAGCTTTAAATATAGCTGTAATTTACCTGTGCATCCAATAACCTCAAATTTTTTGGATGGCCGTGCATCCAGGATAAATATGTGAGGATCTGATGCTCCCGTGATCAGGAAATTACCCCCTTGATCAAAACTGTTGGAGACAGTTTTATTTTATAAATAAGTTAATATTAATAAATGAATATTAACACTAACACTCCAAAAGCAAAGGCATATACATGGACCAAATTTTCAGTTTATCACTCATAACTACTACAATATTAGTAAGTAAAACAGGGGTAAGAAATCAATGAAATCACTAGGCACTCACACTAAATGATCTACAGCCATGTGGTAGAGATGGACTCTATGAATCAGTCGAGGCCGCTCCTTCAATGTGAGGTCCACAAATAAAACATGCCCAGTGACTGTACCCACAGCAATATACTGAGCTATTGGACAGCATGCCATGCTGGTCACCTGCACTCAAGCACATCAAACAAACAAATAAATGAGTACACATACTGGACACCTGTCACTTGATTTGCCACATAGTCCACAGCATTTGGCAAGTAACGTAATCTAATTACAATTCTAATCATATAACAGAGAAAAGGACCTGTAGTGTACCACGATTTGCTTATAGAGTGGGGAACTGAACCCTGGTTTGCCAACTAAATCCATAATAGGTGGCTGGTGCAAATTGTATTTTTTTCCCCAACTAACATTTGTCTGCAGAGGGATGGAAGCAACACACACTCCTGCATCCAGTGACCACAGCTGCAGTTCTCCATGCTCTCTGACTGACTAGAATGCAAACATCCAAACACACACACAAAGCATATAAATTTAAGTCAAGGAATAGCAAATATCTGTATAAAAAATAAAAGTAAGGCTTAGATTATGTTAAAAAAGCCATCTAAAACAATAAACATTTGTAGAAGGTCCAAATAGATCTCACAGAATATATAACTATCAATCATTTTCATTCATCTTCAAGTCATTTGTGCCAATCAAAAACATGTTGTCTTTATTTTACCACACAGATGTTATTTTCAGTGTGCAATGGAGCAGCAGCCACAAAGTTTCCACACAGAACATCCAGGACTTTGACGACCTGGTCTGTGAGCCCTCTTCTGTATCTGTAAATGCATCCCTGAAAAATGCAGATAATCAGTACAGGCACTGAACATTCATTGGTAGTTTCAATAATCTCCATATGTTTGTGGAAATAATCCATGAAAATATGACTTTGCTAAATGGACTTTGGAGATGTACTAAGTATTTCATGATGTAGCACATGCAGTTTGTAAATCCACAGCTTTGACTTCAACATCATATATTTACACAGGACAAATTCATTAGGTTTCTATGAAGTGTAACATTCCGAGTATACCAGTCAGAACCTGTAGACAGAATCTGGCATAAGATAGAATTCACCATAAGACAAGCATTTTTACAGATGTAACACCTACAGTGGTGGTAGAAAGCAGCAGTGTTTCATAGTCAGGAGAACAGCAAACGTTTAAGGCAGGTTCATCCAATTCCCAGCTCTCCACCACCTCCACATGATTCTTTTTAATCTGAATGTTTCGTAAAACACAATCCTGCAACAAAAATAATGATATAGGATAAGAAGCTAATCTCATCCAACATTAGAGAATGCAAAGGTGAACAGTTTATAGCCACAAGCTTGAAAAAGACATTCAATGCCTGTTTTAGTAAGGTATTGTATAGCAGTGTAATAGCCCATTTTGCCAATAGCACAATGTGGCTTCTGCAGTATGACTTTTAGAGAAAGGGAAAAGAGATACGCATACAGTTCCTGTAGCAAATATTCCATTGGTGTGTGGTTTCAGGCTACGAAAACTGCCTTCCTGTATGGCAAGACGTCCTCTGTCATCTGTATAAAAAGATTGAATAAAGTTTTTCTAAGCTACAGTCAAAAAAGATAAACAATGTTTAATTTTCAAGTGGACAGCAACATGTTCTTTTTACTCAACTGCAGTTATACTTTTGCCAGCGTTGGTCAAATGATATAATTTGATTTAATTTGATTGTTGGGGAAAAATATAACACAATATATGAAGCATATGTTTGTTTCTTTTTTTCAGTAAAAAAAAAAAAACGTTAATTTAAAGACTTAATTTACCTTAGAAACACACCCACAATCCTAATTTGATTTGCATGTCTGACTATGTACTCATATACAATACTGACTGGATTTGTACACTCAGATATTCTCTTGTATAGATCTAAATATGTTTTTGAAGTTATTACTGTATTTTTTACTCATATATATTTAACTTACTAACAGTAAGGATTCACATTAATGTACAGATCTCAGACTAAATAAAATGTGCACTTTACATGATTTACCAGTGTTTGGCTTGTAGAGGACAGACACAAGCAGAGTTTCCGGGTTTACTAACAGCAGAAATCCTTCCCTGCTCCCCACATACAGCTGTGAAGAAACTGACCAGCAGATGGCACTTGGGCACAGCCTCTGCTTCACTTCCTTCTGTGGCTGTTAAAGCAAAAAATAAATATATAAATATATGAATAATGTAAACAAGTCAGAGCAGCTCAATGTGAAAAATTGTATGACTTCTAAACTTCATTTATATCAGCCTGACTGTAATTGTGATTGTTTTTAAATAGATTGAACTCAGAGAAATCTTTCATCCCTTTGTGAAAGAACTAAACACACCGAAGTCTAATTTTGTATTAAATTTCATTTTTAATACATGGACTTTAAACAACTTTGAGAATATAACATTGTACACTGTATGGACAAAATTATGGAGGCAAACTTCTTAATCAATGAATTCTTGTGTTTAGTTCAGTTCATTTCAGTTCATCAAATCAAGCATTTAGCAAGGGATCTGCTTTTACAAGCATTTCTGAAATAATGGGTCATTCTAAAGGGCTCACTGTAATAAGGCGTCATTGGTGCAGTCAGTTCCTGAAATGTTTTCACTCCTTGATATTCCATGACAAACAATTACTGGTTCACGAGTGCTGAGCTGCAAAGCGCATAGAAACACCAACAATCTGCTGACTCTATAACTGTAATTAGTTCCAATCCTCCTCTGGCCTTAACATCAGCACAAAAATTATGTGCCAGAAGCTGCATGGCAAGGGTTTTAAAGGTTGAGTAGCTACATACAAGCTTTACGTAATGAAACACAATACCAAGTGTCGAATGCAGTAGTTTAAAGCAAGCTGCCCCTGTACTCTGGAGCAGTGAATGTGTGTTCTGTGGAGTGAAGAATCACACTTCTCATGCAGGATAATGGACTTGTCTGAGTCTGGAGAATGCCCACCTAACAGCACTGTGCCAACTGTTAACGTTGGTGGTGGATGGACAATGCTATAGGGTAGTTTTTCAGGATTTGGCCTATGCCCCTTAGTTCCAGTGAAGGGACATCTTTATGCTTCAACAAAACAAGACATATTGAACAATTGTATACTTTGTGAGATCAGTTTGGGGAAGGTCACAAATCAAAGTCCAAAAAGGCATGACTGAGTGAGTTTGGTGTGGAAGAACTTGACTGGCTCACACAGAGCTCTAGTGGTAACCCCATCTAAGACCTTTCAGATGACCTACAAGGGAGAATTTTAAACTGGGCCTCTCATCTATTAGAGAAAACCTTTTCTTTTGTCATCTGTCTGTTAAACAAAAATTCAAGTGAACTGTCAAATTACAATCATAAAAACCTCTGTAGGTATAATGTGACATTTTGTCCATAGAGTGTACCAGAGGTGTAAACCTAAAAGAGACTAATTCTGTTAAAAAAAAGTAACCACTCCCAGAGATTGCTAAATTCATGTGGACATGTGTGCAAATAAAGTAACTGGTAAGTAATAGATATTAACCCATAAGAGCTTGTGGTGACATGTGTGTTACAAACTCTTTATAAGGTTTGGAAAGTTACCTACACAACTTTATATTTCACTTATATCATGATGTCTTTAAGTGACATTTACTGAAAGTCCTGGATACAGTGTGATTGATGAGGACATAGAGAACAGAGAAATGCTTGCTTTAAAAGTATGTTTCTTTCTAAAGTGTGTTCCAACATTTTTATCAATTCAAATACTTTCGTAACCTGTCCTATGTCACATAATCTAATCTCATTTAAAGAACGCAATGTTGAAATACAGCTTACAAAACGGGTGATGTTTACGTTGGGGCTATAACCCCCAAAAAATACACTGAAAAAAATATACAGCAAGAAAATGTGTTTCATGTTTCGTTGGTCTGCTTTATTTTTCTCATAATTTAGCTTTAAACTGAACAATCTGGGCTCTTATGGGTTAATAAAAATAGCACAGTAAGTCAGTGTATAGGAGTACCACAAATGTATCTGATCTGTCACCAATCAGCCCTGCAATAGCTGAAGTTGGCATCTGAGGACCATAGTATGTCAGCTTCCCACTGGACACATGAGAAGGGATGACTTTTCGCTCAACAACAGAGCCATCGGCAGCAGGAAGATCAATAGCACTATCACATACAGATAAATAAATTATTCTTCATGAATAGATGAACAGAACAATGATGTCTACCACTTCGTCAACGTTAAATCTAATAAGAGTGACATCTGCTGGTGAGAGACTATACTAACCTGGGCTTCATTATATGAAAGTTGTTATTTCTCTCAATACTCCAAACTGTGAGAGACTTAGAGTTTACAGCACAGATTTGCTGCCAGTTCATTGGATTGAAAGCCAGTGATGTAATGTCCTCTTCAGCCTGTGGATGGCTACAAAGTGGAACTCCACTTTCCCAGTTCCTAAGAAAATGCAAATTCTATCAACTATAAAAAGAAACACCAGCTGCCTTTGAGCCTCACCTACGTTCTTTGCACTTATTCAAGATTCAAGGTTAATTCTGCAGGTTGTTTAGACATAATCAGGAGTACAGCAGTTATGGATACATCCAAATATATTAAAAAGGGGAAGGTAATATATAAAAAGTATTTTTAGAGCTTAGGTCCCACTGATATCACTGCATGTGATTTAAATCAAATGCTACCTGAAGACAAATTTCAAAGAATCCTCAAAAAGTTAATTAGATCGTATTTTGCTACATATTTTAAATTGCACTTGTGCTGTTCTTTTATCAAATAAAAATTTGTACTGCATAACATTTATAAAACAAATATCTCCAGCATATTACATTTTCAGTAATTCTAATTAAATGCAACATTGTGTTACAGATGCAAACAATGTTGTATATATTACAACTACCTGCTTAAACCTGTAAATATTTATTTCTATTATATATATTAAATTAAATAATTAGTGTCATTCACTGTCATTCAAAAAGACAGGCAATCGTGTTAAAAACTAAAGCCAAAAGAAAAGCTTTAAATTGTTTTAATTTTAATTATGAACATAAAAAATACACACTCTTCATACATTAATCACCCCTAACATCTAAACAAATAATGTGCTAAAATTAAAATGCTTGAGACCTACGGTACGTATCAAGTAACTATATGTTTTCATATATGCAAAAGACAAATGGATGGGGCAGAGACAAAAACAAATCACCTTACCATAGTGTGATAGTGTAATCGGGCAAAGATGAGCTGCAGGCTAAATATGGACCAGCATCACTCAGAGCCAGTGCTGTGTAGGCCAGTATAGCAGTGCCTGCAAAACAAAGGACAAACCATATGTAGAATTTGGAAAATATGTCACCATGTTTCACATTAGTGTCTATGGGTAGATTGACTGTGACTGTGGAAATCTGAAAAGCATATCATCCAGAAGTCATTAGATCTGAACAAATTCACACACCTTTAAGTTCACACTTTAAGGAAAGCTCAGGGTAACTGTACACAAATAAGGATGGATTAAGTTTCTGTTCAGAAAATGCCAGAATCCTGCAGAGTCCATTTGCTGTGAAGACCCCAAGGCCACGGCCAGGACACTGGAGCACACTTCTCTTTTTTGTCTCCACGTTGAGGAAAACGATGTAATTTCCACAGGAGAAGCAGGCAGTATTCTTATCCACAAACTCAACATTGCTGCTGGTAAACCCCTGCACCCACCTTGAGGAAGCACAGAAGAAGGAGATAATTTATTATTGGGTTAAAATGGCTGTTTATTACAAGAGCAAACTGCAACTTGCAACTTAGACGCTGCCCAGTGAAATAGTGAAGTTGCTGTGTTCTTGTTTAAAACTCTGACAACTCCACAAAACTCCCCAAAGTCTTTGTTACTGACCTCACTTCTAAACTCCCAAAACCATCCATTACTCTGCGGCTCTGCTCAGTGCGAGCTACACAACTGAGTTTGTATCTGTCTGTTTACCTGGCAACCAGAAGCCCGCCTCTGAAAACACGTGGGCTGGCCTCTCGATTTCTATTGGCCGCTAAACAAACAAATAGGTACAAAAGGGGAAATTAATTTTCAGTAGTCTATAATAACAACAATAATAGTAACAACAACATGTTGACATGTATTAGTAACAATCTATGAAAATCAGGAAGGCCAATCGTGTCCTTAGCTGTTGTTTGTTAATCTTGGCGGACCTTTTTTGGTCATTTTGCTTGTTTTTTTTTTTCCAACAATTATAGAATTAGCAATGTTAAACAGTATTATATCATCAATTTGATCATTCCTTTTGGCCAAATATCATTTTCACACGTGTAATTTTGACCAGTATTTATTTTATTTTAATTTATACGGAAACAAACCTAAAATCTATTGCTTTATCCAAAAACAACAACAAAAAAGGCCATTAAGACAGTGAATATTTGCCCTTTATTTAAAGTCTTTGTATGACTTTAAATTCCAAGCAACTATTTTTTCTACAATACATAGACTATAAGAAAGTTTATTAATGTGATTATATTTAATTTATTTATCTTTATTTTCCAGCTTTACATCTCCATAATAAATAAATAAATACAAGTTTTCTATTCATCAGAACCTGTCTGCAAAAAGTAAAAGTATACAACAACAACAAAAAATCTAGCTTTATCTTGCTCAAGGGAACTCGTTTACACACCCCATTCTATTAATTCTCATATTGTAAAATCCATAAAAGCTATTTTCAGTACTTATTCTATGAAAATATTAAAAATAAAACATATATACATATATCATGGGTAAATGCTAATGTTAACCTATTAACCCAGTTTGAGGTCATGGTGGGTCTGAAGCCCGCTGGACACAAAGTGGGAGCACATCCTGGAGGGGTCGCCAGTTTTTGCAGGGCGATACACACTCAAACATACACACACACACACTCACACCTGTGGACACTTTTGAGTAGCCAATCCACTTACCAACCTGTGTTTTTGGACTGTGGGAGGAAACACACCAAACTCCTCCAAAACAGTCACCCAGAGCACCCTAGGAGCTGTGTGACAATGGCACTACCTTTTGTGCCACAGTACTGCCCTAAACATATCAAGTACAAATTACAATTTCTTGAAGGTTCCTTTGCTGACAGTGGCTTAAATGAACAGCCCCCCCCACCACCCTGCCCAGTCTGACCCAGAGTTCACACTAGTGATTTTGTGTACTTGTGACTGTCAAATTGTGCCCCATTCCTCAAAGAAAAAATAAATAAATAAAACATTACTAATGTACTCTACATCTACCCACACACAAAATGTGCACTTTCCCAAAGACTGTGTGAAATCCTTGTTGGGCTTTAGTATGCTTCAGACATTTAGTCATTAAACACCTAGGGGACAGCCATGACTTGGTGGTTCGGGAACTGTGCTTGTAACCAAAAGGTTGCTGGTTTGATCCCCAGCGCCAGCATTTCATGACTTAATTTCCTTTGAGCAAGGCATCTAACACCAACTGCTCTGCAGGTGCCATGGCTAGGGCTCCCCACCGCTCTGGGCATGTGGCTCACTGCCCCTGAGTGTTTGTTCACTAGTGTGTGTGTGTAAATGTGTGTTTCACTGCACGGATTGGGTTAAATGCAGAGAACAAATTCCCCTGTGTGCATGCACAGTGGCCAACAAAGTTAATAAATCTCACATCTAGTTTACAAAATTACATAAACCATACAGTCCCCTCCAGGGTGTATTCCCGCCTTGCGCCCGATGATTCCAGGTAGGCTCTGGACCCCCCGCGACCCTAAATTGGATAAGCGGCTACAGATAATGGATGGATGGATAAACCATACATAATTACATGTAAATAAATATAAATAATTGAACGCATTGTGGAATTGATGTAACTCTCCACATTTGTTTTCCTTCAGTATGTTTGAGTGTTTCTCACCACCTATCTCTACTTTGTCACCCACCCAACAATTAACAGGATAGGTTCATTTCTTTTATGACATAAGAAACCCTGGTTGTCTGAATTTACCCTGTTTGGGACAGTCTTTGGAAACCTGCAGTTTCTAAGAAGGAATGCTCCGTCATGAACTTGATTGCTTATTTCGCTCAAGATATGTCTTCAAAAAAAACCCACCACACCCACGTATTAATGTAGTAAAACGTTTGGAGGAGGTTAGTGTAGGGGGATTTTTAGCTTAGCTTAGGCATGGGGACTTTTAGCTTAGCTTAGGCATGGGGACTTTTAGCTTAGCTTAGGCATGGGGACTTTTAGCTTAGCTTAGGCATGGGGACTTTTATTGTATGTGTATGTGCTTGTGGCACCGTTGACGCAGCAGTGAGTGGGAGCGGTTGGGGCAGAGCTGTACGCGGGGGATGGTGGACGCGGTCGGTGCACGTCTCTATTTGAAAAGTGAAATGATAGCCTGCAGCGTCCTCTGATTGACGAATAACAGGTAGGTTTTTATGTGTTTTGCAGGCAGTTGTTGCTTTTCTGGACGCAGCTTCGTCTCGCTATTTAACCGTCCGCTTTCACGGATATCTCGGGTCGCTTCTGTCGACGGGCTACCATTCAACTCCGTGCAGTTTCAGCTGCTGGACGTTAGCTCAGTTAGCTCTATGTGTCGAGCGGTAGCTAATGCGGCACCCTCTAGTTTGTAATGATTAAGCGAGCTCGGGAACTTGCTGTTTTATGGTATGATAAGACTGTGACTGGATTTGCCAGCATACAGCAGAGGTTACGTTAACCCGTGACACTCCCACAGTAAAAACACATCGCGCCTGATAGTGCAGGCTAATGTGCAACTCGATTTGAATGTTCATACAACGAGGAAGTGACTTTAGGTTAGTAGATAACCGTCCTCATAAGCGCCAGCAGATTTTTTTTATTCGCCAGCTTACTATTGGAGCTTTCTGTTCCACGTTAATTGGCACAGGACTTCCAGTCAGTGCCGCATTGTTTAAAGTGAAACGGGAAATTTGAAGACTATGAAGAAGTGTAACGGGGAATATGAAGACTAGAATAAGACGCTCGCGAATAAAAAACCCCACACGGTCATATTCCGATTTCAAGCCTTTAGCTGGGCGAGTGTCAGGCTTTTAAATCTGGCTTTGGTGTTTTACTGCATTTGAAACTGTAAAAATGGCCAGCTGTCCAGTAAGTAGTATGATATTCACTGACCAATAATAGCTTTGCTTATGTGTGCGCAGTGTTAAGTGTCCCGACATGAAATCATCTCTCACTGGACCAAACATACCAGAATGCAAGGCTGTGTTCAAGTTGAACTTTCGAGGTGGACTTTGAGAGGAGGAGCATAGGGCTTTAAAATCAGCCTTTTCATTCAGTTTAAATTTCACCAAAATATAGAGAATTTCAACCAGAATTTAGGAAATTGACTTGTAGGGCTAATAAAGCATATCCTCACTTTTCACTCAAAGCCTGTATAACTAAACTTAAGCTTCCTACATTTTGAAGATTCAAATGAACTGATTTTTCTTGTAAAAGACAGTAATGCTCAGAACAGTTGGTGGTAGAAGGGAGAAAATGAGCAAGGCCCACAAGAAGATAGATGTAGGCAGAGGAATTGTGAACAAGCCATTAGCAAACAAATGGATATTCTGCAGACTAATGAGACTTCTTATTACTACTGGTAATAATAATTTGAAGATGTAAGTTCCCATGTTTTTTCTGTTTGGTGTTTTAAAAGCTATTATGGATTTCTTATACCAATTTTCATCTGCAGAGATTTTTCTTGCAGCAAGTAAGTTGCTGGGCAAAGGATGAAGATGGCGCATGTTGGGGCAGTGGTTACTGCAATTGCTGGTATTATGGCCATTATGCTTCACTCCTCTATACACAAGATTGAAGAAGGTCATTTAGCAGTTTATTACAGGTGAGTAATAACAGACTTTGGTTCTGTTTTTGTATTAGAATTATCCCCACTGTATAACGTTCTCAAATAATGAGACCTCTGTATACATTTAGTCTGTAACTTTACATCATGTCAAAGAGATAAAACATAACACCTTTTCTAGAGGAGGAGCTTTGCTGACCTCTCCAAATGGCCCAGGCTATCACATCATGCTGCCTTTTATCACTACCTATAGATCAGTGCAGGTAAGTCATATTTGCTTTGAATGCATTTCACTGAATGCAGTGCCCATTCAGACAGTACATGATTTGTTTTTTAAAAACGTATTTAATTTGTTCAGTTTCACAAAACCTGTTTCTGATTATGTTCTCTCTGTTATAGACAACACTGCAAACAGATGAAATAAAAAATGTGCCTTGTGGAACAAGGTAAAATGTTCATAAGAATTTACTTTGAGTGTTAAAGATGTATTAAAACTTGCAATTAAAGAAATATGTGCTAATGTGTTATGAAAATCTTTCATTTTTATTTCTGCAGTGGGGGTGTCATGATCTATTTTGATAGAATAGAGGTCGTCAACATGTTGGTCCCATCAGCAGGTAAGGGCAAGGTTTACATTTTATTTTGTTTTAATTTTGGATTTCTGTAAAACTGCTTTGTGATATCATCAGGTTGTAAAAGCACAATACAGATAGGTCTGACTGAAATGAAATGGTGCCATCAATTTAATGAAATTATGCTTTTCTTTACTGCGATTTAAATTTTTTTTTCTTTCCAGTGGTGGACATTGTGAGAAACTACACTGCAGACTATGACAAGACACTAATTTTCAACAAAATCCACCATGAGCTGAACCAGTTCTGCAGCGTTCACACACTACAAGAGGTCTATATTGAGTTGTTTGGTAAGTAGCAGTTTTGTCAAACAGTTTACCCTGCCCCCAGCTGAATGTTTACATGGAACAACAGCGCAAGCCATGTTCTGTAGGTCTCGGGCCAAGAATGTGCCTTAAGTTCATTGCACTTTTGTAGCAGCAAAACTTCAAATGAATTACAACCTCATGTTTGTAATCCGTTGTCACAGATATAATTGATGAAAACCTCAAGACTGCTTTGCAGAAAGATCTGAATTCTATGGCTCCTGGTCTTACAATTCAGGTAAGATTTCAGGACATTTTCTTGTTGCCTTTGTAGCTTATGTTGCTTTTACTGTACATTACACAGTCCTAGATCTTTTTCCCTGTTTTATTGTGCATTGTCTCTCAGCCCCTGTTGGTGGGGACTGGATGAGAGGTACTGATAAGTTCAAGCATGTTGTCCTTTAATGAAAAACTTGGGAGCATAACAGTATGAAGATTAAATGATTAGTGGGTGTCCGAAAGTAGGGTTCAAACCTCTCAAGAAAAACGTCAGTGTCATAACCAATTTTTCCACAGAAACCTTGCTGAGGTAGAGAGAGCTTGGACAAACACCAATATTTATTGATTTGTACCTGAACTTTAGCTCGCTTGGCTTAGTGACTATTGGAGTTAAAGTGCAGTTTTAATTAGTGTTTCAAAAACTATGGCAAACTATCAAGAGATTACAATGTGTCTTTTGTAGAACAATTTCAGATGGTTTATGAAAACCCTTACCCATAACTCGAGGCACTGTAATTCTTTAAAAAACTGTTACTCTAGTCAGTTTGCCAGACAGAGTGCATCTGTGAATGCCTAGATTGATTGTGCACCCAAATGTGTCAGTGTCCAAATGTACTCTTTGTTTGGTCTTTGCAGGCTGTCCGTGTCACCAAGCCTAAAATTCCAGAGGCTATTAGGAGAAACTTTGAAATGATGTGAGTACTTTATATATGTGTGTGTCTTATATCTCCAAAATGACACCTTAGCATTAACTACAAATAAATAAATAACCATAAACTTTGAGAGTTATTAAAACAAGATTTATTTTGAACAGTTTCCATGCATTTCATATGGACCGTAGGTCTTTAAAATGAACAGTTGAACAGCAAACAATGTTAGGTGTTGCTTATAAACTGTAAAATGGAGTTTCACAAAATATTAAGTATGAGATTGTGGTCAATTTACATACATCCTTTCATCAACATATGAACAAATGTTCTTCTAATTTCCAGTAATTTGAACCATGCAGTTTTACAGGCTGTGTTTACTCTCATATGTGCAGCTAAATTGACTTTATTGAAAACATTGGTAACAAAATGTTGAACATATGCTTGGTGTAAAACAAATTCCTTTTTCCTTGTGCAGGGAAGCAGAAAAGACAAGACTACTTATCACAGCTCAGACCCAGAAAGTTGTGGAAAAAGAGGCAGAGACTGAAAGAAAGAAAGCAATCATTGGTGGGGAAACACACGACATTTATAGCAAATATTGATTTTGATTTTAAGAAATTGGAGAGTTCAATTTCTCGTGTGTTTTTACTTCAGAGGCGGAAAAGATTGCTCAGGTTGCTCAGATCCACTTTAAGCAGAGAGTAATGGAAAAGGAGACGGAAAAGAAGATATCTGAAATAGAAGGTGTGATTACCAAACCGCAAACATGTAAAACAAATTGAATAAGACCTATTTGATTAAGTGATAACGTGCTTAATTATACATAACAGATGCTGCTTTCATGGCCAGAGAAAAAGCCAGAGCAGATGCTGAGTTCTACACAGCAGCAAAGTCTGCCGAAGCCAACAGGGTAAAGTATTTTTAACCATGATTTCATATTTTAGACAGCGATGATGAATACATGCATGTGTCAAATAGACATGCCTCTTGTTTTCAATATTTAGTAAAATATAACATGTTTCCATACATGTCATAAAACGTATTTACTGAAGTAATAATAATAATAACAGACTCTTATCATCTTTTTGTTTTTTAGATGAAACTGACCCCGGAGTATCTGGAGCTCATGAAATATCAGGCAATCGCAGCCAACAGCAAGATCTACTTTGGCCAGGATATTCCCAACATGTTTGTGGACAACAGTGCCTCTCTCTCAACAAAGGGGGCTGACTCATCTGAGCAGCTGGATTTCTTAACCAAGCATGACAAGTCCAAGAAAGTAGTTGCATCAAGAACAGACACAGAGGGCCACTAAAGCGCCCAGGTCTTCTTGCTGTCTCTTTGGGGCTTGGAACGCTTGTATGGCATGCTGGCATAGATACTTTTCTGTCGGGCTGGAGATGGTGCTTTAGAATTGTGCGGTGAGTCGTCCAATAGAGGACAATGGACGTAAGAGGCTGAATTTTTTTTGTTCTACCAGCTGCCTGTGTTTGGAGGAAAAGGCACAGTTGTCTTACTTAGGGCTTGACTGAAATTTACAAAACTTGCTAGTGAATTAATA
Source organism: Hoplias malabaricus (assembly GCF_029633855.1). Taxonomy (NCBI): domain Eukaryota; kingdom Metazoa; phylum Chordata; class Actinopteri; order Characiformes; family Erythrinidae; genus Hoplias; species Hoplias malabaricus. The sequence continues at coordinate 10,198,310 of NC_089807.1, read as the reverse complement.
ATACTGCTGTGATTTTTTTTTTTTTTTTTTTTTTTTTCTTTTTCAAGACAACTCCTCATTTGTATCCTCAAATCACCCATGACTCACAAAGCATGCATTTCCATCTTCCATGTTTGCTTGCTTGTTCGCTTTCTAATTTGTGTCATTTGCATACTGATATGTATGGGAAACTTTAAATTGTGTTTTTTTTAAACTGGAATTTTGGGGCTTCAAACTAATTGAGACAGGGCCATGGATTATGCAGCTGTGTAAGATTTTTGTTGCCAAAGTTAGCTACTCTCCATTTCATATAACTGTTATCACCAAGGTCTTAAAGCTAAGGCCTAGTTTGTCCACAGTACTAGTCTTAAAATAGGGGAAGCTTTCGGGTGAAGGTTCTGTTGAATACAGGCCAAAGCAAAACACACTTTGAACGAGTTGGTGTTCTTCCTCAGTGATGTGTTTTGAAAACACATGCTGTTCACTTTTTTGTTTGATCCTTGAGAATGATACTTTGATTTTATATTCTTGTTTTCAGTTGTATGTGTAAACTAAGAATCCACAAATGTGTAGTGGTTAATATTGCGGTGGCTGGTTTTGTTCATGTAGAAGTTGAGTTGTGGATAGTAGCTGAGTTGTGTGTGACGTTTATGGCTGGCTTGGTTATAGGGCTTGTGTTTTGTTTTCATTTAATTTGATGGTTACAACAGGGCTTGAACACACAATGTCATTTCCTGTTGTGAGATAAACTTGATATGCACTGACTAATTTAATTTTAGGATGGAAAAGTACAGGATGATTTTATAGCATATCCAGGCTCAGATATGATGAGAGGAACATACAAAGGGAATTTAGTCTGAACAAGGACTGACTTATATACAACATGAAGGGCTATGGCATTAATTATGAGGCAAGAGTAGACGGCAACTACAGGGATATAATATATACTGGAAACTATAAATTCTATTACATTTACATCAGTTTATGGAATTTTTAGGGCTGTTTATACTGTATGGGATGGAAAAGAGCATCTCTACTGATGGTATTGTTGTATTGATTTTACTTGGTTGTCACCACTAGGGGGGGTTGTTTACTTATTTATAGACAATGGAGAAGAAACGCTGATTGAGCCTCAATGACAAACACTGGGTAATGGATAGGCCTGCTTTCACCAGATTAGATGTAGTCTTGGTTTAATTAGTTGATAACTCCAGTGAATTTAATTAAGCAGTGTAAGCACTTTAAGTGCATAAGTTGGGTTTGTCTTCAGGTGCTAACTCATTAAGGGGGTACAGGGTGAGTTTCCAAAGCACAGAAGCCTCCATCTTAACTGATGGATTTAAACATACCCTCTGTTAGATTAACTCAGTGCTTTTGGGAATCTCCACCCCCTGTTTTAAGTTGAAAGAATCTGCTCTTGTTTTTCATCAAGCTTCTGACCACATATGTTGTCTTCTTTTTTTGTTGCACATTTCTGATTAATTAACTATATTGTCTTTTCCTTGTCAGTGTGCTCTACATTGAAGGCATGAGTGTTCGTCCAGTCATTGTAAGCAAATTTACCATAAAGTGTGTGTATGTGACTGCCATATGGCCTCCTCCTCTAATCTGCTTTAAATATTTGTCTCCTGATTTTAAAAAGGTAAATTCTATAAAATGTTTTGAGGAAAGTATGGGGCGATTGTAGATATTTTAAAAGGGCAGAAACAGAATTGCATTAAGTGATTAAATGGGTTATTTAATGTATAGAAAATGTCTGAAACTCACTAATTAAACAAGCTTTTCAATCTTGTACGTTTTTGGTGGCAGTTATGATTCTGGGTGCATGGGTGTTTATATCAGAATGGGTGGAATTAAGCTACTCTATGAATGTTACTTTTATACATATGCATAATTTGAACACTTCCCAACATTTATATGCAAAATTTGTAACATTTTGACAAAGTTTAATTCTGTAAAATAAAACTTATTTTGATACCACTAATAAAAGATGTGTTTATTTGGAAGGTATTGATAATTGTATGAAAGGTAGTTACGCATTGTATTTGGGGTTCTTCAGATTGTGTTGTGTGTATGTTTAAAAAAAAAAAAAAATCTATATATATATATAAAATTATTTATAATATACAATTATAGATTATAAAATGAGCAAATTAGAATGCTTGCTAATGTAATGTTTTTCTCCTTTGTTCAAGCCAATATGAAAAGTTTACATGCTCAAATAACTCAAGAGAAAGAAGGGAACTCGATCATTCTTGAAATCGCGGCAATAAGTAATGCTTGTTTTTATGACCCACATATCCATGTTTGCTTTGGAAGAGGATTTGAAATGCTTTAGCCAAGTTATTTGTCTAAAGGCAGGAAATGTCATGGATTTTTATCCCACTGTAATGAATGAAGCTTTGACTTTTCAGGGTGGTACTTAACCAATGGCCTATGGGGTTAAAAAGGACAAAGGAAGGAAATGGTCGCTCAAGGCAGTAGACAAAAAGGACTAGTTTTCTTGGTGTTTGTGTGTGTGTCTGTGCAGTCCCTTGAACATCCACGTTTATTAAAAAGGTAGCCACACATCTTACCAGAGTTAACAAAATCTATTACATACTATATTTAAAAGGCACGTCTTGCCTTTTCGTTTCCTTTATCTCTGCATTATTCTTTGATATCAAATATTAGTTGTGAAGCATACCAGCTCAGAGATAAGAAACAGAAGTTACTGCCTTACTGCTCCCTGCATGTTGCCCTTACAATGAAGAGGAAATGTTTTAGACCAAAGCCTTATCACAGTATCTCATATCAGGTAAAACACATGTTTGTGCTGTACTAAATTTATGTAGCTCAGCTTTTAGGAGCATTGGAGACTTTCTCCACGATGCACAAACTAATAACTAAACTTTATATCTCACTATAGGCAAAATATCTGAACTGGGTCGGAATGGTACGTAGGGTTGATGTCACAGCTCCAGGGTCCTGGGATTGTGGCCCAACTAAACCCTGAACAGGCAGCAGTTACAGAACATGAATAAATTAATGAAAAATCGGAACTGATACCAAACTTGTCTGGGTAAGAGGAGTCATACCGTAAATAGTGTGTGATTTAAGGAAGAGTCATAAAGCAATGTCTGTGATTATATAGTATCATATGTCCAGTATGTTTACACATCTGAGCACTGGAAGTGATGTGGTCAATAATGAATCAGCAGAAAGCTCCTTCCCAGGTCACGTGGGCTGCTGACTCCACTGACCTGCTGTTTCCTGGATGTGCCACCACTTTTCCTTCCCTTTTACCACTCATAGGAAACCTGCAGGAGTCCCACCCAAACGAGTAGGATATTTATCTGTTAATAACTATCAGTACGTATCTTATATACTAACGTTAGTTCCATTTGTACAAGTCCCTCTTCCATAAAAGTTGGGAAAGTGCAATGAAAAAAGGAATCTGTGACTTGATTTTTTTATTTTTAATGTTTTCACCAAGTCAACTGTGTAAATATAGACATAGCACAAAACAAGTCCAACAAAGGCTCAGACTTTGCAAGTAAATGTAGGTGGTTGCTCATTACTATATACCAAACATCATGAAAGAATGGTCAAATAGTTCAAACAGAACATATTTTATAATCTAATATACCATATTTTGAGAGAGAAAGACTAGGACACCAGTGTTGAATGAGCGAGACGTTTAATACTGTAGAAGTAACTATTATGCTTCAGTTATAAACAGACATTCATTGTAACTACTTATCCAGTTACAAAAGCCTACCCAGAATCACTGGGCACAAGGCAGGAACACACCCTGGAGGGGGCACCAGTCCTTCACAGGGTGACACACACTCACACATTCACATCTATGGACACTTTTGAGCTGCCAATCTGCCTACCAACGTGTGTTTTTGGACAGTGGGAGGAAAGCGGAAAAGGCGAAGGAAGCACACACGGACCGGAGCAGGGCTCGAACCCACGAGCCTGGAGCATGGTGACAGCAACACTACCTGTGCTGCCCACCACATGTATTAACAAATCTAAAATGTTGTTTTTGTTTAATTATCCATAGTGTCCCAACATTTCAAGAAATGTCAGAAATTCAGTTTGTTCTCTTATATACAGCGTGACATTTTATCCAGTTACTATTATGTGGATATGTAGAATTAGATGTTTTGCCCAAGGACTCTTATTTGTGCAGCGTGGTGCTCTTACCAAGCAGAAAATCAAACCCCTGTGTTCTGCCTAAAAAGGAGCAGTGTAACCCACTACTCTGGTCAAACACTAACATTAACACAGAATATTACTCATCAGATTCTAGGTCTTGGGATATAACAACAAACTTCATATTTGCCCGAGAATACCACAGGAATGACTCCCCAGTGAAATTACAGGATGCATTGCTCAGTAACTTTTACTGAGTTCTGGGCTAATTTTCTCTTTCCATTATTCAGTGATGGTCTAGACCAACTACACTGAATTGACCTAGTTCATTACGTTTTCAAATTTCCGTTTCACTGTATTATTGATGAATTATGTAAAGAGGTAATGAGCAACATCAACAAACATTTATCACAGCCCTCGGCTCCAGCGCGAACTCCAAGTGTCAAAATGTGATGAACGATGCTGAAAAGAAACAAAAAAACACCCCCTTGAGGACACAGTCCCAGTGAGAAGGGTGGAGTCTCAGACGTTTGCTCACAAGGTATTTATTATGTCCAATTTGTCAACAATACTGGAGGACACTGGAAAGAATTTTCCTACATATATATTACAACTAAGATATTTACTTAAATATTACAACCAAGACTACCTTTAGAAAACCTCTGTTTAAGCAGTTATCTGCCAATCTTTAAACTGCAAAATCATCAGGACTATGGCAGCCAAAGAGCAAAACCAACATCAGATATAAATGGGTTTTAACCAACAATATGTGTGCTTCTGATAGAGCGGGCAGTAAGAGAACACTGTATTTAAAAGTAAAAGTACAGCAGCACTGCTGTGTCTTTTGCACTCATGCATCCGTGACCCTAACCCTTGCTTTGCTGCATACTGCACCCGGTGTGTATGAGTGTGTGTGTGTGTGTTCCCTGCAACAGACTGGTTACATGCAGAGTTTTTATTTCATCATAGGTTGTGTAAGTGTGTCACGAAATGTTCTCATATTGAAAAGAGAACAGCTTTAAGTACTGCTTTTCTAATTGGGGGCGGGGATGGGGATTTTGGTTGTCTCTCAGATCATTTCCCATTTCCTTTGGTTTTTTTGGAGGACATGGATTATTTTGTCTAACTTCCACAGTAATATCACCCGATGTATAACTTTAAACTGCATTAAAAGCATGTTTTTCTAAGGTCATATATATAAACTGGGTTTGCCTCGCCCCTATAGAAGCAGGCCTGAAGCCACAACTGATAAGCATTTCTTTCTTTCTTCCTGAGTGTTCACCAGACTGTGGCAGCACTGTGTCCGGCCCTGCTGCCACGTCAGTGTGGTTCATGTCCAGCTTGTGCGCTGCTTACTGGGAAACATCCATTCTCATGATCAAATTTAAGAATGGCTGGTGAAGGACAGAACAATCACATCCTGTGTTCAGCAGAGCCCATCAGCTCTCTCGCCCTTCCCCCCCAGAGCAGCATGCTCTCACTGTCCAGCAACAAGTCATGGGTTACATTTACTGTGTGTGAGGGGAGAGAGAGAGAGAGGATGCAAACTACACCCCCCAACCCCCTCAGCCTAGACAGTTATTCCGGTCCATGGGGATTTCTCAACCTCATACCCCCATGGCAAGGGGAAAAAAAGAAAACATGACACTGGTTTATTTTCTAACATTTCTAACCCTGACCAGAGAAGGACCAGGGACAGATCATAGTCTGAAACGCCCAGACTTCGGCATATTTAAAAAGCTCCATTAACCCATTCTGACAATGAATAATTATTATTAAAAAAAAAATAGACAACAACATTACAAAATAAAGCTAGAGCAGATGCAAAAAATAGCTTTATTTTTATTATATCTTTGTTTGAGCTAATAGTAAAACTGCAAATTTGATTAGTCTGTGTAGCATTCCTTTACCTTAATAATTCTGCACTGGTTTGTGTGCATTTTGAATAACACAGATTAAAGAATGTGAACAAATTCATTCCCCATTTAGTGTGTCATTCATACATTCATTATATATAACCGCTTATCCAATTCAGGGTCGCTAGGGGTCCAGAGCCATTGGGCGCAAGGCGGGAATACACCCTGGAGGGGGCGCCAGTCCTTCACAGGGCAACACACACACACTTTTGAGTCACCAATACACCTACCAACGTGTGTTTTTGGACTGTGGGAGGAAACCAGAGCACGGGGACACGGGGAGAACACACCAACTCCTCACAGACGGGAATCGAACCCACAACCTCCAGGTCCCTGGAGCTGTGTGACTGCGACACTACCTGCTGCGCCACCGTGCCACCCGCCATTTAAAATATGGTGCTAACGTCAGGGGTCTTTATTTTTGTGTATTTGCATATTCAGGAGCAATACATTTATCTTCTAATTCTATCGTTACACTTATATAGTGCCTTTCTAGATACCCACGGACGCTTTATAATCCACACACTGGATTGTATTTAATCATTGTTAAATGATTTTTGTATTTAATTCATTGTTAAATGAATTAATTGTATTAAATAATTGTATCTGCTGTGGATTTACCCTAGCTTTTGAGCCTATTCTGAACATCCAGAGGTAATCCAGAGTCAGACGACCACACAGGTCCAGCCAGTGATCAATCTCTGCATTCGCTTACTGTTTGAATATATACCAATGTCCACAATTGTCTTGCAAATATTGAAAGCACTACATAAAACAATGTAAATAGAGTGAAATATGAAGCTGTTCATTTGGGGAGGTAGTTTAAACAAGGCTGGCTTGGACTCATTGAATACAGTTTATATTGAAAATACAAAGCCATTGTTAGTTCTGAGCTTTAATATATGACTTTACTTTGAGTCAGCTTGCAGTGAGTGTGTCATCCCTACAGTACAAAGAAGCTTTGCAAAAAGCTTGTCTTCACATTCCATCAGCTCCAGATTGTCTAGGTAAAGGAGGGAGAGTTGGCATTTTATAGCTTATCACTCACACACTGCCTTAAAGCAGGAAGAAGGGGTGTGTGAACTCCTCGTGGTTTTATCTGCACCTCAGGTCCTTTTTCTGATAACACTGCTCTGATAGCACCTCTGGAGGTCTGTTATTTGGGCTAAGAGCTCTGAAGTAATCCCTTACTCTTTGTGATCTGTACATTTTTCCTTTAGATGTCATCATTTTAAATGCCATCCAAGTGACTACTCATGACTCAGAAGCCCTAAATGTAAACGTTCATTGTATTTTATTTGTTTTTCCCTTGAGGTCCATTTTTTTGAGATCTTGTAAGTGTATGTTTACAACAAAATGTAGATAGAGTTTTAGGAATTTGGGGGGTTTTGGGGGTGGGGTGGGGGGTTTGGGGGGGATAGATATGTAAACTCTCTCTGTTGGCTTCACTGTGTTTTGCATGACTGAAAGGTGTATTGTTTTGTACGACTTTTGCAGCAAGTGGAATCCCACCCATCCCTGCATAATGAATGATAATGATATGAAGAATATTATTGGTTCTAATGCAAACTTCAAAGTTGGCATCATTCAAAATGGTGAACCAGATGTCTGAGCCATTTATTACCTCCAAGGTCTACCAGAAATACATGCCTGTAATTCATTCATTCCTCTTCTGCCACTGCCTAATCACGATCAGGGTCCTGGTGTGTCTGGAGCCCACCCAGAATCATCATAATCACAAAGTAAGGCAGGAACACACTCTGAACAGGGCGCCAGTCCACTGCAATCACACACTTGTCTGGGATTGTGTTTTGAAAATATATTATGGCCTGAAATTTATTTTTACTAGTTTATCCCCAGTTTGCCAAATTTTCTCCCCAGTTATTAGTCACCTATAGTCCACCATTACACACAGTGCCACATGCCTCAGTGGGGTGGAGGGGAACATGTGCTTCCTCCAACACAGATGCAAGGACACTAACAGATTAGCATGTTGCAGGAAAATTCTCTCACATCTGCAGACTGAATTGTGCTCCCTGCCTTGAATGGCTGAGGCATTACCTGAATTCAAGTGAAAAACAGCACACAAACTGTTTCAGTGGTGCAGCAGGTAGTGTCGCAGTCACACAGCTCCAGGGGCCTGGAGGTTGTGGGTTCGATTCCCGCTCCGGGTGACTGTCTGTGAGGAGTTGGTGTGTTCTCCCCGTGTCTGCGTGGGTTTCCTCCGGGTGCTCGGGTTTCCTCCCACAGTCCAAAAAAAAAAACACATGTTGGTAGGTGGATTGGCGACTCAAAAGTGAATGTGTCTGTGTTGCCCTGTGAAGGACTGGCGCCCCCTCCAGGGTGTATTCCCGCCTTGCGCCCATTGATTTCAGGTAGGCTCTGGACCCACCACGCCCCTGAATTGGATAAGGGTTACAGATAATGAATGAATGAATAAAAAAAACATCCTAAAGGAGACTCACTGGTTATTTTGAAAAATCAATTTGACCCCTGGTTCCTATCAACTTCATTATAAAGAAAGTAAACACCATGTTGCTCAGTAAGCAGTAAACAAATCTTATTTTGCGGGTATCTTGCCAATAGATATTTAGAGATTGGCGGGTGCATGAACATTAGAATTCCCCTTTAATTTCTGCATAAGGACTGTAAGGGTTGGGGTGTGAACAACACATTTTAAAACTTTAAGATGTGGTTTATGAGGGAGTTGTTCGTCAGATGTTTGTCTGGACTAGAATAGTTTATTTCTCCCAGGGGAAAGGACAAGACATGTGTTTTAGAGTGATGGAAAGGGCGTCTTTGCCATGGACAGACAGCTACTCTGCAGATTACATTAGAGCAAAGACCTCACTGCCGAGATGTCTCCGCCCGTGACATGAATTAGCACCTGGAAATTCAAGCGTAATGTAAACATATACCATGTAAAGCACATTGGCAGCTATTTATCAGCAAATGTGTTTATACTATTCTCAGTCACTCCTTAAGCACTTATTTTGGGTCCTGAATAGTGGCCAGGCCCTCTGCCCCAAGCAGTAGAACAGGGCTAAAATAGGGTTAATGCTGACATGAGGAATGCTGGAACAGTGGTCAGAAAATTTATAGCCCACTGTCAGCACATACACAAACAAAAACATAAACATGTCCAGGGCCTTGTTTAAACCCCCTGCTGGGTTGTGGTTCCCTGCCTCCTGCGTCTCTGTGTCTCATTAGCAGAGGATTTTGTGAGAATTGAGGAAGAGAATTGTGGTGAAGTTTAACATCCAGGATTTTCATGTGTAGGATTGAATTGTGCAGAATATTAATGTGTAGGTTTTAACTTAACCTTACAGAGTTATTAGTTATCACATGGTTTGCATTATATCTAATGTCTCATAGTCATTAATCCTATGGGAGGTATTCACAGAGCATAAAACAAAGCAAAGCTTCAGACAGCATAGTCATACCTTAATCGGTCTTTGTCTTCAGCTTTGACAAGAACCAGATGGCTCCGGAGAGTGATCAAGGCTATCCCTTACTCGTGAACCCAGAGGCAAGACAACTAAATCAGACTTTTCTTTAACTCTTTCCTTAAAATGCTGTCAGCCATTTTCTTCAATTATTCTTCACATTATGAATCAGCCATTACACACATAGCACCACCTAGTGGCCTGGATGTGTCACAGAACCTATACTAAGCCTTTTTGTTTAAACATGGTCAACCCACAAATGACCCACTCTATGGAGCATAATACTTTACTAAATATTTACTCTGGGACAACAAAGCAATATGATTGATCCTCTCCAGTCAGCTGTACTCCAATGTACAAATAATAAATATGAATATAGTTTGCTATGTTTTGATGGGGGCGGCACGGTGGCGCAGTCAAACAGCTCCAGGGACCTGGAGGTTGTGGGTTCGATTCCCGCTCCGGGTGACTGTCTGTGAAGAGTTGGTGTGTTCTCCCCGTGTCCGCGTAGGTTTCCTCTGGGTGCTCCGGTTTCCTCCCACAGTCCAAAAACACACATTGGTAGGTGGATTGGTGACTGTGTGTGTTGCCCTGTGAAGGACAACTGGCGCCCCCTCCAGGGTGTATTCCCACCTTGCGCCCAATGATTCCAGGTAGGCTCTGGACCCACCGCAACCCTGAACTAGATAAGCGGTTACAGATAATGAATGAATGAATGAATGAATGAATGTTTTGATGGTAAAAATGCCTGAGGGTCTAGTCCTTTCAGGGAAACAGTGACTGTTTTTTGACAGGCAGGAGAGCATTGTCAAGTCACAATTTGATTATCATTCCAGTCCCTAAATGATGCTCTCACACTTCCCGCTTGGCATGATGTCCCCCTCAAGCTTCCAAATGTCAATAAACAAGTCTGAGTGAGTCTAAAGCCCTGTCCTAATAACACTGCTCTGAAGTCTGTTTGCTCTTCGGCTCATAATTATTTACGAGGAAGTGATAATAATTGTCGTGTGTAGCCTTTTGCACTGAGTCATTTACATATGTCCTTAGGCCCAGTTTTGTTTTGCTATCTTTCTTAGGATTTCTAACCACATCTTCAGTTCAAAAAATTTAGCTCCGATTAAGTACAGTGTTACGTCAAAGGATTCTTACAACGTAACAGGTAGTGTTGTTGTCACACAGCTCCAGGATCCTGGGGTTGTGGGTTCGAGTGCCGCTCCGGGTCACTGTCTGTGAGGAGTTTGGTGTTTCCTCCTGCCTTGCGGCCAGTGATTCAGTGACCCTGAATTGGATAAGCAGTTACAGACAATGAATGAATTAATATCCTTGTAAGTGACCATAAACAAGTCATATGTAATACATCTTACCAGCATTTAGAATTAGAATCAAATGACTGGCCACTGTGCTTGTACACAGAGGATTTTGGTCTCCGCATTTAACCCAATCCGTGCTGTGAAACACACATACACACTAATGAACAGTAGGGGGCAGTGAGCACACATGTGTTGGGTGGGCAGCCCTAGCCACGGCACCTAGGGAGCAGTTGGAGCTCATGGACCTGTTGGCTCTGGGGATCGAACCGGATATCTTCTGGTTACAAGCCCAGTTTCCTAACCACCAAGCCACGGCTGCCCCATGACACAGTTAGTGTGTCCCCTTTGCCTTTATTAAAACACCCATCATTTCCAAGGATTTGCTTTCAGTTTTTAAAAGAAATGTACAAAAATATTTCTTCAGGCTTCAATAGTGGTTGAATTCTCTGCTTCTTAAGATTCATCTAAGCCAAACCCATGGAAAAATACTGATGTCTGGGCTCTGGCATGGTCAGACTTGCTCTGAGAGCACCAGCATGTTTGGTTTTTGAAAACCTTTTTTATATCCACTTCCTTTTCTCAGCAATAGCTTTTTACAGCTACACAGTCATTGTTTTCAGTTGCCTTTCAAAAATGACTGATTATTATTATTATTAAAGATCATAAACTTTTTCCTGCTTTTCCTGCTTCTTCAAAGGGTTATAGTTTAGGTTCTGATGCTGACAATTTTGATCTTCTATCAGGTCTCGCAAGGTTTTAAAGCGTGCCTTTTTCATTGTATCTTTTATTCTTAGAAATGTATGTCCTGAAAATTAATGACGGTTTGAACTAATAATAAATGCTGACTGCTTATAAAGTTCGACTTCTGCATGATCAATGTCAAAACAGGAAAGTCACATACTTCCACATGTTCTCAGGTGTTAAATATAAGGTTAGTATGAGTAAACCACGTGTAATATCCTGCATGTAACGTAACTTTACTGACATCAGGGCCTTGTGTTTGCACAGTCCTCGGGGCTGGATGAAAACTGAAGAATGTTTGAGGCTGTGAGTCAGAGGCCTTTACCCAGATCAACCAAGGCTAAATACCCTAGCTGTCCTTGCTCTCCCCACCCAGTCTGCTGCTTTACCATCATCTCAAAGCTCAAAGAACTGAGCTGAAACCCATATTCTCTCTGAGGTTTCAGCAAAGAGCTGACATTTCTCTAAATAAATGCTATATGAAAAAAAAAAATACAAACGAAGCGATATGTCACAACTTCACAGATCATTTGCATTAACACAAGACACATTTCTAGAGAAACATGACACATGAGTTATAATGTGGGTGTGGTTTCAACAGTGTCATTCGCATGTTATAAAATACTTCCTAGAATGCTTCCAGCACTTACAGGCCCTTAGAATACATTTGTCCACTGACTTCTCTATTAACACAGTTAAAGCTGCATATGCAGACAACCTATTTTCATTGCAGATATTGGATGAACAAGTGTCCACAAACATTTGCCCTCTTATTGTAATAAGCAGTTGCATTGGATCTGATGTCTGCTACTATAAGGCCCAAGATCAGCAGAATAATATATGCATGGACAATAAATGTTTCATAAGAAATACCCAAATAAAGATAATGTTTGTGTAATAAATAACTCAATGAAAAACTATAGTTTGTACAGCACATCTGGCTGGGGAACAGAGGTACTGGTTGCATATGCAAGAAAAGCAGCTGATAATCACCATGCTGTGGGTCAGTAAGAAACTCACTTTGATTTCTTCAAGTCTTTGGCATTCACTGACATCTGCACTCAGTTAAGCTATGACCACAAGCATGGCAAAATGTCCAGTGCTTCAGTGTTCCAGTTTTCAAGTTCTTCTGCAGTAGGAGCAGAGTTAAAACACATTATTACTTTGAAAATAAATGGAAACTATTCATTAATTGTCTTTAATCTCTTATCCAGTTCAGGGTCGCGGTGGGTTTGGAGCCTGCCCGGAATCACTGGGCACAAGGCAGGAACACACCCTGGAGGGAGTGCCAGTCTTTCACAGGGACATATACACAACACACACATTGAGTCGCCACTCCACTTACCAACGTGTGTTGTTGAACCGTGGGAGTTAACCAGAGCACACTCACACGGGGAGAACACACCAAACTCCTCACAGACAGTCACCTGGAGCAGGATTTGAACCCACAACCTCTAGGTCCCTGGAGCTGTGTGACTGCGACACTACCTGCTGCACCACCATGCCACCTGAATGGAAATTATACTTATACGAGTTACTTAAATGATCTAAGTGATAGTGATTAGTTGCAGATATTTGTCTATGCTTTTTATTTTTAATTTTTTTCAGATTTATATCGGAACTTTATATTATATTAGAAACACATGAAAGGGTTAACATTAATTCAAAACACAATCAAAGTGAGCTGCAACAAATGGTGGTGTAACTGTAATTATCACAATCTGCTGCTAAACAAATATATATACAGACCACACAATACAAAGTACAGTAATGGTGACAAATTCATTTAAATTCATAAACAAAAATGCTCATAAAAAAGAAAACCATGCAATCATTTCAACACAAATGAGGCACGATGTGGGTCTGGTGGTCACTGTAGATCGATGAGGTCAAGTCATGATTCTATTGACAGCACTGCCCCATCACTGAATTCAGATTTAACAGTGTTAGAAATCGGTATATTTTGTGGATTTAACTGAATATTACTGAAAATATCTTTCTCCTGCCTGTGTGGGCCTTCATGCAGTTTTATGGCTGTGTCCCTGAGTAGTCCACAGTAGACTCATGGGATATTGTTGCGTGATTTGTATCGCTCCAGGTGTTTCGTCAGGTCCTCTATGCGCAGGTCCTTCAGATGAACCAGGTGCTCGAGTCTATTTACCTTTATCTGCAAAATCTGCAGAAAAACAGGACATTCACTGTTGTGTTTGTTCTCTACTACCATTATTAACAGTTTCCACTACTATCAACTACCATCTATTATCATTATCCCTAAACATTTTCTGACCCATGATCTGTCTCAAGATTAATCTAGCCCAATCTAGTTTCCTCTTGCCCAACCCATTTGTTTTAAAATTACCATCTATAAAATTGCGTAAGGTTAGAACATTGTGTTGCCATCAAGACACACAAATACATGTAGGTGAAATTCTGTATAATGATATGACACTGATTCATTGATACTGATTCTGAGTATCAATACTGGGTCATTTTGAGCAGAAACTGCTTGATCAGACAGAAGAATGACGAAATGAATCCAATCCAGTAATGTGAGTCAGGTCCGAGACCAACATGGTAGAAGCATGATGCCAACATGGTGTGAACTGGTCACGTGTGTTGCACTTAGTATAAATGTAACAGCAGAGCAGTGTTAGTGGGGTTTTAACATTTTAGATATGTAATTTTTACTGCTAGGTCCACAGACCAAAATGATTCTTTCAAAAGTAGCTGTCCACTGCAGAATGGCTAGAGGATGACTACAGACAACATAGTTTCTAATAAAGTGACTAGAAAATGTACATGCATCCATGACACTATTATGTGTACGCCACTACTAAATTTAGAATAGAACCTATCCAAATATGTTTGATGGTCCTATGATATTCCTTTTCCATTGGCAAAGGGTGAATAATACACTGTTCTTTTTAACAATTAAAATAATAATGTTGGGACTTAAGGCAACATTTTGTGCTACACAATTTGCCCCATAATTTCAATGAAATACATGCTCTCTGACTGCAAAGTCATACTGTTGGAACCAATGTAGAATGCGGCTTGGTGCTGTCCTGCTTAAATAAGCAAGAACACCTCATCTCCAAAAGGCAACATATGTTGTTCCAAAATGTGTGTATATTATCTGTTGCCTCACAAAGTGCAAGTTACCAACTGAGTCAGCAGCTTTTACAGAAGTTCCTGAAATGTAGCTTTTGTTGTGCAGAGTATAGTCTTAACTTCCTTTTATAAATGCAGTAACACACTGTGCACATGAGGAGTTTGTCTGTGTATTCCCAAATCTACGAGCGGAAAGCCACAATAATATCCGACATTTTTATGCATGGACATTCAGTTGTGTTCTTTGGCCTTCACTGCAGTCATTCATAGGAAAATTGTATTTAAACATTTGAGATTGAGATTGACATTTTTTTAAAGGATTGAGGATTGAGGATGTACACAGGTTTAATTGCATTATCTGTTTGGGATTGTTTGTAACATTTCACAAATTTGTAAATTTAAAATGTCTATGTTTCTAATTTTTGGAACACAAGAAAGTTTCATTTCAACATCTCTAAGCTAAAACGAATAGACATGCACATATTACAAAGAATTTACTTGGGGTTAGGTTAACACTCTCAGTATGGTTGTGCAGTACCTGATGTGTGCATTATTGCCTCATATTCCAATCATTTTGGCTTAGCAACATGTATTTGGGTCTTTTTGTTCCCTGTGCAATAGTCGTTGATGCAAGTGAAGTGAAAGCTCCTTGAAAATGGGGATGTCCAAAGCAAAGCATTTGTTATGAACATAGTGAGCCCCTCACAACTAAACTTAGCCCCATCTGATCATTTGGTGACAAAAACAAAACTTTGGATAAATGAATTGCTGCACTTGGTTGCATGTCTTCGCTGCCCAATGAAAATGTATCTCTCCAAAAATAGTAACTTTAGAACAAAGCTGCTGTGTTCAAATGATGCAGTAAACAAAAAATGACCAAATACATGGAAATACATGTTTTTCATTGGCCAGAGATGATGTAATATTATAATGATTTATAGTAAGACAAATAGTATATAATTATATATTGAATAGCTTTTGATTATTTTAATTGTAGTTTTCATGATTCTGAGGCTTAAATCACTTTAGGCTATGGCCACATCACTGGAACTGGACCACTGAGTATGTATCACAATCTTTCTTTTCTGTTTTAAGCCCACCTTTACATTTTAAGGCAATGGATTACACAGCTTTTCTGGAGTTATTTCAACTTAAGGACAACGAAACTCTATTTGTATTTAATCTGTATCTAATCTGTATTTGTGGTCAGTGCACGTTTTACAGAAATAAATATATAAGTAAATAAAAATAAAATTACTGTACCAAAAATAAAAATAGTACATCTGTTTTTGCAGAAGATGCAGTGACACTCAACTCAAAAGTTTAAAATTTACACTGATTCTGCTTACACCACTATATTTGCAACATCAAGAGGAAGTTGTTTTACAAAG
Source organism: Hoplias malabaricus (assembly GCF_029633855.1). NCBI lineage: Eukaryota > Metazoa > Chordata > Actinopteri > Characiformes > Erythrinidae > Hoplias > Hoplias malabaricus. The sequence continues at coordinate 10,182,273 of NC_089807.1, read as the reverse complement.
AAAAAGTGACTTAAAGATCAGGAAGGATGAGTTTCCTCTTGCACCATTGGAGCTTAACGTCATTTACCATCTGTTGATCTGTTCAGAACCAGGGTTGCTTAAGGACACTAAAACTTTTAAGTACATATTGAACTGTACTTAAAACATCTAGTTCTTTCAAAAACAAATCTTCATGTTTGAAGTACCACAGAAGAACAGAAGCTAATAGTAAGAAGCCTATAAGGTCACCGGTCTCTTTTTGCACTTAGGGCACAGTTATGGCCCTGGCAAGTGTTGTGTGGATCTGACAGGGAACAAATGTCTTGAGCTGGGCATGACTTGGGTTATATCACATGCTGATATGGCGAACATGGACCAGGTCTCAAGAGCAGATCTTGGCTTGGGTTATGGCACGTGTGTGCCCCACAGGTTTGTAGCCAGACTCATCATTTAAGGCCAAATGTGGACCATGAGGGAACAGCTGATGTGCCATATTTGGGCCAAATTAAGGCCAAACCTTCATTGCTATCTGGAATCAGCACAAATCCTTTACACACAAATCAATGGTGTTTGTACGTTTTTCAAGTATCTCACCTCTACAGTCTCCTGCAAAGCTAACAGAGCTTGATCCTTCTCCTCTAGAATCAAGCGGAAGGCTGGGTCCATATTTTCACCTGGCACTACTAGAGGACTGAGAAAAAAAATTAATTCATTCATTGTCTGTAACCACTTATCCAATTCAGGGTCACGGTGGGTCCGGAGCCTACCCGGAATCATTGGGTGCAAGGCAGGAAAACACCCTTGAGGTGTCGCCAGTCCTTTCATAATCTAATCCACCATTTCATAATCTAATGTAACATATTTTGAAATGAATCAGGAAATCTGGAAAAAACTAGTACACGTAATGTGAGGCTGGACACCAGTGTTGAATGAGCGAGACGTTCAATACTGTAGAAGTAACTATTATGTTCAGTTATAAACACAGCCACATATATTATTCAGTCATTCATTGTAACTGTTTATCCAGTTACAAAAGCCTACCCAGAATCAGTGGGTGCTAAGCAGGAACACACCCTGGAGAGGGCGCCAGTCCTTCACAGGGCGACACACACTCACATTCACTCACACACTCACACCTATGGACACTTTTTGTTATGGTTAATGTTCACTTATAATATAAATATTGCACTTTGCCTACATATGGCATAATACATTCTTTCTTAAAAGCACCTAAAATGTATCTGTGAATACCTTGATTTCTGTACTTTCTTCACATGTGCTGCCATCTTGTTAGACGCATCAAAAGAATCCTGGTGATTTTTTTCTGCAAATTCAAGAAGAATGTTGGAAAATGTGATTTAAAAAAAAGCACAATTTCTGATGACGTATTTATACTACAACGTAAGCATAAAAAACTGCTATGTATATGAACCACGCAATAAAAACCAGAACAGGAACTTCGTCACAGTTTAAGAAAAGGTAACTCCTCCAGATCCTGCCAGACATTTGATCACATCAGCTTCCTCTCTCGCTCCAGTTAAAAGGTTCTTGGGTCTAATAACTCATGGGAATCATTTAGCAGGCAAAGCTAATCTAATTAGTCTCAATGTGAACTTATTAAACACAATGAGGTCAAAAGGACAAAGGAAGTCAGTGGTGCAGTAGATTTGAGTCCATTGTACCAACCTGGAAACTTTTATTTGGCACTTAAGAGAGTTTTGAGTCATCAACACCCGCTGTGTGCGACCTTTACATGGCCCCATGAGGGATAGAAATGGCAAATAGAGACTGAGTAACAGCTAATAGTAACAAAGCAGACCTCAGCATTTTGTTCCAAGTTAACATATAATACGTTTAGGAGTTCTCAGTGAAAAAAACAATAATGCCAGCAAAGGCATGAAGCCGTGTGTGGAGTCTGTGGACAGTGATAAGGGCCATCTGGTGAAAAGGGCTGATATGAGGAGCTTTCTTCCACATGAAATGAGGGAGTTAGCCTGGGCTGACCTCACTGGGGAGATGAGGCTACAACTAAGTCCAGATGATGATGATGAGGTGTGGGAAACTGAAGGCCGACATGTCTGGCTCAGTACCAAGAAATAGAGAATCTGTAGACTAAATCCACTGTGGTGGGGGACTATTTCCACAACCTCCTAAGGTTTATTTTTCACTGTAAATTATATGATATATTTGTGAAGAAAACTACATATTGTGTCATCTTATTTTAAGACCACCTAGGATGAAGAGCCATAACTATGTCTGAAATGCATTAAATCAACTAATAAAGTGAAAAAAAGCCTTTGGCTTCAAGACAAAACACATGAAATGTAAACAAGACACAAACAAGTCCAAAATATTCAAAGCCTCATGGCTTTTTTTCAAAGGACTGTAATCTATTGTAACAGATTACAATAGTAATTAAATTAAATGAACAATAATATAAAATATATTTAGATGTGAAAAAATGTGAAAACAAATTTAAATGTATTATTAAGATATAACAGAAAAATGTGACTTGTATAAACAACACACAACTTCTAAAACTGAACTTTGGATGCTTTTAATGGTTAATGCCACTAACCCCAGTGTTTATTTCAGTCTGAAATAAAGCGTAAGCAGAGAATCAAATAAATGTGACGCTGAGATCATTATGACCACACACAGACCATCAGCGTTTTGCTTCCCTAAAACCAGTGCTGATCTGTTCACAGGTGATTCAGTTTGCTGTAGTTCAGTGAAACAGATGGGATGAGTAAGCAGAGAACTGCAAGATTCTGGATTTTTAGTGTTGCGCTGTGGTGAAGTAGAATGACTGTCAACGTGACCACATAACATCTTAACTAGGCTAAATCTGAAAGCAAGAATTGTGGCTTCAAGCAGTATCACATGCTTTCAAACACTTACCTGGTTGTGATCTTTCCTTTACAGTGGTGTAGTATTCTACATCCTATGATCAATTAAAACAAGATCAGTCAATGTTTTAGGCATTTAATAAAGCAAAAAAATAAAAATAAAAAATAGAAATAGAAATGCAGTAACTAGCCTGGGTGGCATCCACATTTCTTCCTGTTTTCATGTCCTCTAGTCTCTCTCTGAGTGCACAGAGCACCGGCTCAATGCTGCCTGCAGAACTCAGGGCTATCTTCCTCACTGTATCTTCTGGTACATGGAAATTCAGCTTGGAGAAAACTTTCCTGAAATCAAACCAAAATACAGGCTACTAATTGAATGAAATCATGTATAAATTTCAGCTCACAGTTGTTCCTCACAACAAATGGGAATATGAAACACTATGAACTGCCAAAAATAACATTTTATTTATTGCTAGAAATGTGGAAATGTGACTGTTTATAAAATATATGATAAAATATGATAATCTCGACATAGTTATTAATGCATTGTTCTCATTTAAATAAAAAAACATTTTATACGGGCGGTGCCAGCATGCTACAAGCCTTGAGCATGACATTTTGTTTTATAGCATTTTGCTTTTATATGTCATTATATGGCTAATGATGAAAATGTAAAGCAGATTTAAGCCTGAGTCTTAAGATCAAGTATAATATTTAATGGAAATAAATATAAAAGTTAGACCCTTTATGTCTAAGTGAAACCTCCTGGTTTCAAGATTTTAAAAACTCTACAAACTAAAACAAACTGTCAAGCTGTCACTTCAGATTATTATTTCTGAAAGCAGAGATATAACCGAATGTCACATTCTCCATCATTCCCTTGGGAATGTGTCAAGAGGCACCAGGGCAGGACTTGTGTTTTTTTATAATGTCTGCTTGGAAGACAAATAAATGTGCTTGCCTGTTCAGAGTATTCCAGTTACTCAGCTTCTGCTGAGTGGAGTGTGCGGGTGTGTAGTTGTGAAGTTCCACCAGTCTAGGATAAAAGTGCTTCACAACTTCAGCAGCCATAACTACAGACAAGAAAATGCAGATTTAGACTCATGGAAAATCATGGAAATAAAATATTGTTTATTTTGTTTGTATTCAGAGCAGCTTCACTCCGTTTAAAAGGAAGTTATACATCATTTGGAAATATGACTGTTCCTCAAAAACACACCCTTAACCAAAGTGGCCACCGGGAGCTAGCAATGTGGGCTGAAGTCTTCCTTGGGCTTTTTAAAAGAAAATCCCACACAGATGTTAAAAAAAAACATGAACTCAGATTTTATTCTAGTGCTCTGACACTTTGTGTTTGAGCCTGATTTTGCAGATCATGTTTATTTTAAATTTCTTTTTAACAGTCCTTACCAGATGTTTCCAAAGGGAGGATGTATTTACTTGTCTGCCTAGCCCTGACAGCAAATCTTATCTATCCACTACTGTCCTTTTTTAAAGTGGTGTTTCTCTTGGTTACACGTCTTCACCCTGTTAAACGTTTAGTCACTTAAAAATATATTTGTGAGGAAAATTATCTGTTTTATTTATTTACATTCAACCCCTTCTATAGACTAAAGCTGATTGACTTTCCCAACCTCTTAAAACTCGTTGTATTGCCTACAGGATACAATGAGGATAGAAATTGTTGTAGTTTTTCAAAGAGAATGTTTGCTCATTTTGTCATGATACAGATGTTTGCCCACTCTCAGTTTCTCTTCATCATGATGCACCATAGAGGACAGGTCTGGACTGCAGGCAGGCCAGTCAAGCAAACACATTGAACTAACTTATCACAACCTAGTCCACCATTTTTGGATCATTTAAATAAGCTTCGACTCAGCTTCTGCATGGAATGTATGTATGGCTTTCTCCTTGACAAACAGAACTTCAAATTGCATAGAGAACTTTGTTAAGTCCTCCGGGTGCTCCGGTTTCCTCCCACAGTCCAAAAACACATGTTGGTAGGTGGATTGGACACTCAAAAGTGTTTGTAGGTGTGAGTGTGTGTTGCCCTGTGAAGGACCAGCGCCCCCTCCAGGGTGTATTCCCGCCTTGCACCCAATGATTCCAGGTAGGCTCTGGACCCACCGCGACCCTGAACTGGATAAGCGCTTACAGATAATGAATGAATGAATGAATACGTATCAGTATGACAGTTTCTTATGTGGTGCCACCTTAGGGCTCAAAGGTCGTGCTCAAATAACCGTGACTTCCAGCCTTACCCTACACAGATTGAGATTTGTATAGTTTCCCAAAGCCTTTCACATTATAATTATAATCACATTTTTTTAGAAACTTGCATTGGGACATTTTTTGAGCTGTTTGAAAATACTGTTTGACACCAAATGGTGAGCTATCATCCATTTTTGCTGCAAAGTGTCTGTGGTGGATGCCCCTTCAAGACTTTTATAGTCACCCCCTGATAGTGGAATGTTGGAAAATGATGTGACCTGAATATTATATAAAATGGCTACCTGATAGCTTGTAATGTAGTGGGGCGTTAGAGAATGGGAATTAGTTGGACACTATGTTTAACACCAGTTGTCAGGTGAAGGATTTTACATTTCAGTTATATTTCACTTGACTTTGTCCCAGCTTTTGCTGGAGAGGAGTGTAAATACAATAAAGCTGTTCAATGAAAACAGTGGAAGGCTTTTCTTGTTTTTGTTTTTTTTTTGTTTAAACTAAACAAACTGCACTGCACACATCACTTCGGTTTGAAGAGCGATGAAACCGAGTAATAAGATCAGGACCACTCTGCTCTCAGCACCTCGCCTCCCGCAGCACTGTTACCTCCGTCACTGAAGTCCCGCGCTATGTTTCTTTTAGGTCTGGACAGCTGTATCTTGTCTATCCAGGCGTACAGGTCCTGCAGAGCTTCTTCGCTCAATTCTTTATTCATAGTGACAACTTTTTCAGGGATGAAACATTACAAATAAAACGTTCTCTACGTGTCGCCCAGTGCCCCCCTCTCACGCACAGCAGGTTGTTTGAACTGTCTCTAAGTAACCAAAGTACGGCAGGTCGCAGCGGCCAATATAAACCAAAAAGGCGATTGCAAGTGGTACATTATGACTCAATAGCATATTCCTTTACAGCAGCGTAATGTTTAAGTTACAGGTCTTCTGCGGTGCTCGCGTAGCTTGTGTCATTTCCACAGAAAATCGATGACCAACATAATGGCATGGTCTGGAGCAGTTATATCAGCTTAAAAGTCAAAGTACTTCATCTGGAATAATGAAGCACCTGATAATATCTTGGAATGAGCTCAGGATTTTAGTTATTTAAAAAAAAAAAACAACAACTGGAGAGTAGTGCCTTATCAATACCCTTGATCTTTGCCTATAGTGTATCTGACCTGCCAGCAGAAATGTTTCTGTAAACTGACAGCTGAACTTTAAAGTCTAAGCACCAGCTACATGGAAGTGTCAAACAAATAAATGCAATGGAATTTGAGTTCCTAACTTGTGTTTATTGATAGTCAGAAAACATGTTATTTCTTACTAATTGAAGGAATAAGGTTTAAAAGACCGTTGACCCCCCCTCCCCTCCCCAACGGTGTTCGGAAACTCTAATAGGCGTCTTGCCTGTGACGTAGATGGTGGACAACTCTAGAAGTTGCACTTAATTTAATGCAAAATGATGAAAAGGTGTGTTGTTTTTGGCTGCAATCATTCAATGTACAGTGGGACATCTGTGAACAAATGGCCCAAAGATCCCAAAATATCCAGAATATTGACTAAATTTGTCAACTTTAAATTGGCAATTTGGAAAGGACCATCCGCTCACTCCGTTATCTGTAGCTCATTTCACTGGCGCTTTTCCAACAATATGGGCATGTAAGGACACCAACGAAAGGTGTTCAAGAGCCTCTGTAACATGGAGGTAAACGGGGTAAGTACATTTACTTCGCCTGTTTTAGTTCGTGTTAGTTAACGTTAGCTTGACTTGCTAAATTTTGTGGCTCAGATTATACTCGGCTACGTAGCTGCATTACGGAGGTTTACAGTGTCGGATGAATTCGAGTTCGACTTCGATCACATTTACAAAAATAACAGTAACTCTAAATTTGAGTTTAGCTTATTGCTAGGTTGTTGTCATGAATAATGTTTGTTATTTATGCTAGCTAGCTAGAGACTGTCATAACAGTCAGTCATAACGGTGTTTTACCGCGGCGTTGTTCAGCTGTTGTCCACCAGTGACGTCACGGTTGCGTTCAATAATTTCCGTAGCGAGCTCGGGATTTTCCGTCAATTTAATAAAATTGTCCGTTTTAAAGCAATTTAAGCATGCTATTTTCATTTTAATTCATACTTATATATGTCAGTAACTAAAATAATATTCATGGAGGTCCATTAAGTGGTGCTTAGCCTTTAAGCGTTACAAAGACAGAGATTACAAAAACAACAATTTCTAAAAACAGCAACATTTATTTATTTCTTAAATCATAAATAACATTTTAATAAAATACATACTAGAAAGTATTAAAAACATCAGACCAGCTGAGAAAAATTGAGCAACATATAAAAACAAACAATTAGTAAACACATTAGCCAGCATTTGACTGCTTTTGTTCAAAAGCATGGAGGAAGAGAAGAAATTAAACAGAACAGGAGGATTATGGCTGCAGTCTTAAAACAATTCAGTAAGGCATTAATGCCAAATCACGAAATGACAAGTGCGTTAATAATGGCCTCCTGTGTTTCTACAGTGGGATAACTCCGACAGTTGTGTTACAAAGTAGAAGGAGGCTACAAATACATTCATTACAAAAGAACTGCATCAAAACGTACCAAAACATCAGTTCTGCAACAACCACAGAAGTCCCTGAGTGCACACAGATATTTCATTCAGTCGTGGACATGTCCCTCATCTTCTTCAAATGAATCTTCTTGTTCAGTGCCAAGGTGGAAATATAGTTAATCTTGATTCATCCTAAAAGCTCCAGAGGCATTAAAGTTGCACATAAAGCACCTCCTGCCGCTCCCAGTGATTCAGTGTAAGTCATAGTGCCTCAGATCATCGGAATTTTGTAGGGGGTTTCAGAGGGACCTTTTGGGGGCCAGCTACCTATTGTGCACAAACGGGAATTCAACATTAGGAACTCAGTGTATACGGTAAAAATTGCAGACAATGAATAAGCATGCATATCTCCAGAAAGATACATACTTGAGCAGGAGTGTACGCTGGCTGTGTCCCTGATGATTTAACAGGAGGCACTGGAGGTTGTTTTGGTTTATTCACCTACAGGAAAACATATCAGGTACAGAAATGGTTAGTCTGCTCCTTGACAGGAAACAAAACTGCATCTAAAGTAGAAAGAATAAGTCACAGAACTATTCTCCTATAGAAGAGATGCTATTATTTAGGTCTAAATAGTTCTGGATACTAGAAGAGATGCAACACAAGGGACAAAAAAGTACTGGGTAACTGTCTCTAAAGGCAAGAGTAGGCCATCATGAAAAACACCAACAAATACAAACACTGCAGTAACATTTATTTACTTATACTTAGAGTGCATTTCTATACACTCAAAGCACTTTACATTCTTTGACTCATTAAAGACAACATCCATGATTTTCATCAAAAACATTTTATAAAATTTTGAAGATGTTTCCGCATCATTTTCAAACCGGTCTAACATGCTTACAAAGCCCCAGCATCATTAAATGGTTAAAAAAACAAAGGGTTTTGGCCCAGTATGCTAGTCTCTCTCTTCCTCTCTCTCTCTCTTCCCCCCTCTCTCTCTCTCTCTCTTCCCCTCTCTCTCTCTCTCTCTCTCTCTCTCTCTCTGCAGCATCTGTTTTAGACAACAAATAGATCTCGAAACATTGAGAAAGCATAAACCAAGATCAGGATGAAGCTATATTTCCGCTCCATATATGGGTAATACTGACATGTTTTTGCTGTTTCAGATAATTAGGTGGAACGGACTCTAGATCAGGGAGTGTGCTAACTGCACAAAAGGAAACAAAAACAGCAAATGCCCTAAAACTAAACAACTCGAGTAAAAAAAGTTTTCTGTCGTAATTCAAACAGTGAATAAAAACGTGCTGACAAGTTCAGTTTCAGGCGTGTACAAACAGCAGTCATTTGGTTCCTCAAACAAACCGTTAAACCTTATAAGACACAGAGCTTCTTAACATTACCAAAAAAAGAGAACAGCAGTTCCCCACAACGTTAGTTGCTGCCTTTAAGGAAGTCATCTCAAAAACCAGCAACGTATGGGATCCACTTGAATGATACAAACGCAGAAAATCCATGTCAGTTTACTCATCAAACATCAACAATTTGATAGAGAGGTCAATCACAGGGCATCACTGACTTGCCCAGTCACTCACACACTCACCTATGTGCACAGTTTTGCAAAGCATTCCACCTACCAACATGTGTTTTGGATTGTTGGAGGTAACCAGAGCACCAAGCATGGGAAGATCACACCTAACTCCTAAAGAGTTACCCATTACCCAAGGCAAGGAACAAAGCCAGGACCCTGGAGCTGTGTGTCAGTGTCACAGTTGACTTCAGAAGAGAATGTTTTAGAGTCTGTCCAAATGAAAGGTATGATCTACCATTAAAAAATTGTGCTTGTGTTTGTTCATGTTTGACATTGTTACAGTTATGTTTAATTTGCTTTCATACTGAAATGTTACTTGTAATGACTAATAAAAATTAACACGAGAACATAGATGATGTTGACTGACTGGAAAGAAAGAGGAAATTAAAATACATGAAGCAATTTTATATGTCTGGAAAAAAAAAAACAATGATGCCTGAGTAATGTACAAGTGTTTCTACCCCTGCACGATGAATTTTGAGGAAATGACTTACTGGTTTGGACATCAGTGGAGGAAGCGGTCTTGAAGGAGGTAGAGGTTTGGAAGGTGGAAGCAAAGGTTTTGCCTGAATTAACACAAGATGAATTAAGAATCTAGGGTTATATATAAGTAAAACAATAGATATATTTAGATTCTAGAAGCATGTGAGTGGAGAACTGCAGATGATTTTTCAGCCTTACCTGAATAGCATAACTGTGGCTTGTAACAACAGGAGGGGGACCGGAAGGTTTTACAATCTAACAATACCATAAAAACATTTTCACTATGAATAAACAATATACATTAAATATGTACAAACTATAACAACATGCAAACAATAATCTTGATTTACCTGTTCCATTCTGGGTTCAGCTACAATCTTTGGAGGCTGTGGGCCAGATGTGAACAGTAATTAGTCCTCTGGAGTTCTGGTTATAAGTGCATGTTAAATTGCATGTGCAATGTATATATTTTGTAATTAAGCAGTGGATAATTTGGAATTAATCCATAATATAATGTAATTTATTCCATTGTATTATGAGCATATGCTTCGGCTGATAAATGATCCAACCTGAGGTGGTGGTCTGCTGGGTGTTGTGAGAGTACACAGAGGCTTGCAGGCCCGTGATGCAGTAGACTCCAGGAAAGTGGGTTGGCTGATACGTGGGGGTCCACACCTGGGGCTGTTCTTGGCACTGCCTGACTGAAACACTGGGTTGGACTGACCTGAGAATGTATCCTTGCAAGTCCTTTGGAAGAAAAAGACATACATGTACTCTGTGTCCATCACAGGTCAGATTACAGGAACATTATGTAGCAGTTGACATTTAATAACTGTCCAAACCATTTTTCAGTCTTACCTTTTGTTGATGAATGGTTTCTTTTGTTTCATATAGCAGACTGAGGCGCCAACGACCAAAGTAATCAGCAGCAGAATGGCTATAGATGTGGTTACACCAATGACCATGGCTTTGTTTCCTGTCAGAACACATGCATGACATGTTAACAAAAGTCTATCCTACAAAAATGGATATATGTATTATAAATGTAGTAGTTACTAGTTACATTCACTAAAGTACATGTAGTTACATAGATGTTTGATGGATCTGTCACTTCTTGAGCATTTTCAAAATGCAATATTTTTTTCATTTACTCAACTATATTAGTGTGGAAAATGCAAGAACAAATCCATATAAATTTTAGCTTCTATGCTGACATATGTATTAGGTTTTCTATACTGTAGCAGTACTAGTAGTCTACTACTGTAGTCTACTGTAGTTCTAGAAGTTACTCAGCACTAAGATATATGAAAAGTAAATGATGTACTTGTACTTGTTTCTAGCTGTGGCCTGGCTACTGTTACTTTTACTTGAGACAATTTTATGTTACTATGCAAAGCAGACCTAGGTTGATTTAGGACGTTTAAAAAGGCCATGTGTCATATGACCTTACGGTCACAGTTAGCTTACGTTTGGCAAAATCTGACTGTTTCACATCACAGTAGGGAGAAGCCCAGCCCGGATCACAGTGGCACTGTTTCTCATGGTTACACACCTAGGAGAAATTAAAAGAGCACAGTCAGGAACATTGGAAATGTCTATGCCCATCAGTTAACGAACGGTTAAAGGTTGAGCTAAAAAGGGCACTCTCTCCTATTCACTGAAGCGGAAAGCCACAGATTTTCATAATTCTGAATATTGAACCAAATGGCTATATTTATCCTGCAGACATTCTGACCCATGATTCCTGTCACCACTGTAAACTAGTCTGAGCAGCTAGCACTCATTTCACATCAATACACACTTTGTTTATATTCCCAACAAATTCTGAAAAATTGGTGCCTTTAAGTACCCTTTAAAAAACGTATTTATATGTGAATTATTGCTTCATTCACTTATCATCTGTAACTTCTTCATCCTGGTCAGTGTCGCAGCCCTTCATAACTTTTTACCTTTCTGAACACATGAAACTTATAATAGAAATCAGAGAAATTCATACCCCACGATTACTGCATTTTGCAGAACAGTTCTTAGTCCCATACACGCTCATGTCCTGGCAAAGGCCGTTGTAACACACCTGTTGACAAAAAATAAACAAAACAACTCAAAAACAGATCAAATTAGTGCATTTAAGAGTAAACGTTAACCACTTGCCTCTCTCACACAGAAAAAATTCTAAATATATCATTGACTAACCTTATTTGTCCCACATTTGGTTCCTGTTGGCACCATCCCTAAGCTGTCTGTTTCAAAAGCATCCAAAGCTGAGTAACATGTTTTCATACCCTTGGTAAACGTAAATTTTCTATTGGTACGCGGGAACTCATTTCCACCTAAACAGAATATCTTCCCACATTTCATGTGCCTAGAGGAAAAGAGAAATCTGTTATAATAAACTAAAGAGTTTATTTTCAGCAAAACACAAAGATAAAATCTAACAACTCACTCTGGGGCACACTTGCCAGATCTGGACCTTGGGCAACTTTTATCATAGACGTTGTTTTCAAAGCAAGCATTAACATCTACATCAGCATCTAGAAAGTGAATATACATGAAATAGTTTAATGAACGAACGACAAACTGATCTGACATGCTGAACATGTGTGCTGAGATATAGTGATAAAATAATGACAAACAAGAATGAACATAATCATGAGAAAGATTTAAACGGGTCTTTAACAACAGTTTTAAAAATGGTACCTTGTCCCCACAGAATCTTGCAGTGTTCAGTAAGTGTGGGACACTGGCCGTTGTAGCAATATCCCTGGTAAGAATTGCATGGAAGTCCATTCATCTTGTAGTCATCTTTAGGACAGTGAGCTGATTCTCCAGTGCAGTACTCCTCCAGGTCACAGTCATGAGCACTCGGTCTGCACATGCTTCCAGATTCCTTCAGCTGGAGGCAAAAAGATGATGATACTAACTTATAAAGCTGTGTATTTTATAGAAAAGCATTTTATTTACAGTGCTATAGATCAAGGTCCCCTGGTTAAGTTTCTACATAATAGCATGTTAACTACCAGGCCTCAAATGGCACATTTTTTCACAATTCCTTTTGCTAAATGCTTTTTTTCATTCATTCCTTCATTATCTGTAAGTGCTTATCCAGTTCAGTGTCACGGTGGGTCCAGAGCCTACCTGGAATCATTGGGAGCAAGGTGGGAATACACCCTGGAGGGGGCGCCAGTCCTTCACAGGGCAACACACACACTCACACCTACGGACACTTTTGAGTCGCCAATCCACTTACCAGAGTGTGTTTTTGATCTGTGGGAGGAAACCGGAGCACCCAGAGGAAACCCACGCAGACACAGGGAGAACACACAAACTCCTCACAGACAGTCACCCGGAGCGGGAATCAAACCCACAACCTCCAGGCCCCTGGAGCTGTGTGACTGCGACACTACCTGCTGCACCACCGTGCCGCCCTAAATGCTTTTTTGCTGTTTGATATTAATATCATCTATCTGACATTTTGCTTCCTAAAATTTCCTCTGGTTCAGTTCTGCATGTGTGTGAGTTATAGTGAAATAAGTGCTGTTTTACCTGGCAGCTGCGACAGCACTCCCCATGTGCACACTGTGAGCCTTCTGTCAGTCTACAATTGGTGGCATTACAGCACGGGTTCTTACATTCCTGCATTCAATAAATCACATGAGATCCAAGACTCAGACATGATTCTTTACATGTAACAGGTTATAATGGTATCAGAAATACAGAGCTCCAACATAAATTCAATGCAAGGAGCTCTTTGGCATGCTGAGACATCCTAAAGAAAACAAATTACAAAGAACAAAGAATGGAAAGCATTTGAAATGTCATGCCTTACCTCCACTGTTCCACAGTCGCACTCTTCACCTTTTTCCACGAATGCATTCCCACATACTGGACCACCATAGAGATCTGCTTCATTTGGAACATCCAGAAGGCAGCTGCTGTCATAGTTCTGCAGAAACATCTCCAAGGATATTTGACTACACCTGCTGAAGGCTTCAGGGTACACTAATCTATAGGATGATTGAAGAAAACAAAATAAAACTATTATACTTAATATTTGTGCAAAAATGTGTTGTTGCTGCAAACTATTGTGAAATCTTGAACCTTACCCAATGCTCTCTCCCATGACACAGCTCTGACTAGCACTTGATGAACAGCCACAGCTTGAGTCATCATGAGACATGCCAAGATTGTGCCCCATTTCATGAGCAATAGTGGAGGCCACACCGATGGGATTGTCACTGTGGTCCTGAAAAGTGAATATTTAATACTGTTTCAAATAGAATGTTGATTAAAATAGAATAAAGAAAAGATTTTACAGGAAAATGATTTCCCAGGATCATGATTTTCCATTAGCCTCACATCTCTGGTCAAAATCTAAAGCTGTAAATGATCTAATATCTGTTCATAACATATTCTTTAAGAAGGAATGCGGAAAACCTGGCTTTATATATGTGTATGTAAGATGTTATATGTGTATATGTGTATGTATGATGTTAAAATGTCTGGTAAATTAAGGGTCGGGGGTCTTTGTGATATAACATGGTAAATATAATAAAAAGACCTTAAGACTTTAAAAAAAAAGGAATGCAAATTTAGATGATATTTGTTAAACCTAATTATGTGTTCACACTGTAGCAGAATCCATGAAACGAACCTCATTCACAGCTCCAGAGGTTGGTGAGCACATAGCATGCAGAGGAGCCAAGCCAACAGTGGTCCCATCAAAATCCATCGCACTTGAAATGTAATTAAAAGTTACATTAAGGAGTGTCCAGATAACAACATGGAAGAACCGCATAATTACATTTACTGTGCTTTCAGTGTCAGACAGCACACTTTGAACAAAACGGATTATGACTATCGCTATAAATTACTCACGTAACAAACTGAGCATTGTCGTGTTTCTTCCTTGGCAGAAGACTACTCTGACGCCACTTGGAGAATCTGTCCAGAGTGACGCTGGGCGCAGAACTGACGTCAAACTTGTCGTTGTACGACCACACCTCTAAACCCACCAACATGACACGGATGTTCAGAGGTCGATAAAGCTGCAAGAAAGGTGTAGTGAAAAATAAGTACTTCACTGCACTGTAGTAGTGTGTGCTCCAGAGCACCCCACCCCTAAGGTGACCAGATCTGAGATGGTGAAAAAGGAGACACACGTCTGGGGGGGGGGAGTTGTATGTTTAGCTGAACCTATGTGTGCTTTTAGGTCCTTTAAACCTTTTATTTTCTACACAAAACATGGGAATTTCTTTTTTACTTCATCCGAGAACTTACATTTACGTTTCGACATAGCTGCTCGAGATGAGGGTGGGTACATGAGTTTTGCCTGACGTAAACAAGGACTACTGACGTGCAGACTGACCAATTAAATGTTTACAGAGAAGGTTATCGACCAATAAGGGTAGCTCTACAGTCAGACCGTCCAATCAGAAGATTTTAGGCTACTTCACCACGCCCCCTTTTCACTCAAGCGAACCAATCGGAGTAGGGGAGGGCGGGACTAGTTTGTGAACGAAACGCTTCTCAAAATTCTATGTAAGCTCTAGAAAAACAAAATCCCGGATGTTTGTGAAATTCCGCCCGGATATTTTAAGTCTAAAAAAGAGGACATGTCCTGGTAAAAGAGGACGTCTGGTCACCCTACCCACCCCCACCCTCCAAAAAAGAGAAAAAAAAAAACAAAAAAACAACAGTAGTGTTTAGTGTCAGATAAATCAAACTGTATGTACCTTGTCCACATGATTAGCGACTTCAAGCATTCTTTTCTCCACACTCTTTAAGCTTCCAATTTTGTTGAACTAAAATATAAAAAAATATGTATTTAAAAAAATGTAAATAAAAGCATCCAAATCAAAGCTTTAATAAAAGAAAATTTAGTTAAAAACATACCTCTTTATAATCAACCACTAAAACCATCTCAACAAACCACTGTCCTCCAACAGGTACCTTGTTTTTCTAGGTGAAATTGAAAATTTAAGTTACGATCACACACAAAAAAGAAATTGCTAAAAGA